>NC_140225.1:20507665-21107665 GCF_951802725.1 Rutilus rutilus | reverse complement strand
GACTAGTCTTAAAAGTAAGTCATCTAATTTATTTTCTTCAAGAAGACTGGTGCCTACTTTTTAAAGTCAGTTACATAAAAAGGTAGATCGGTCTCATTTGAATCAGAAAAGAAAGACTGGTTACCCTCTTGACTAATTTCTAGCGGTCAAATTAGTTCTTAAGGCACAGTCTTAACATAGTGGCTAAGTTTATGCAACTGGCCCCAGATCACGCTCCAGATGTCTGATTGGTCTCTACTCTCTACACATCGTCCCTCACTATACACACACATACGTTTCCATTGGTTGAACTTTCAAATGACGTTGGAAAACACTGCGTCACGATCCCGGAAGTCCTATAGCTTTAGCCAAGCAGCATGTCATGTCACTCCAATGTCTTATGTTGTGTTCGGTCTCATTCGACATCAGCTGCTCTAAATGAAGATGTGTGATCTACTATGGTTTCCTAATGTTTCGAAGTTACAAACCAAAATGTGCCACAAAAACATTACACATGTGGTGGCAGCGCTTTTTCATTCAAATACTTACTTGGTATAGTTTGGTCTCTGACTGAAACAAATATGCTTATTGTATTCTGCTAGTTGAGACCTTTTCAACAATTTGAGACCAAATCTATCTGTTGTGTAGGATTTACAGATCACATTTTCAGGTAAAGCAGTTGTTTTCACGCTATGAAAATAGAGCACTTCTAATATATCTGCAAAATGTTGTTAAGTGATGGTCATATTCCCTATATTCACTGTAAAGCCAAGCTTCTAAGCTTTAAAATTACACCTATTTTGTGTTGGTTAAGTAAGTGGTTGATGGGTAAAGATAACTTGTTTACACTGATATTTCAGTGTTTCAGTTTGCTGTATATTAAAGGTTTAATTATATTAAAGGTTATTTATTTTGTGTACGTTCTGATCTCAGAAAAGTTAGTGCAATGTTTGCCGGTGTCACTGCTTTATGCACACACTGGAGCGCTTAATTTATATTTTAAATACTCATTATTATGCTTTAGTATTTCTCCCCCGACTAATCAACTAGTGGCTTAAATGAACGACTAACAGTCGACTAGGAAAATCTTTAGATTGAGCAAGCCCTATCATTTACATGATTCATGTAATTCATAACTGAATGTGACAAGACAAAGAACGTTTTGATTTTTTTCAACACAGACATAAAAATAAGCATGCATATTTTAAAATAAAACATTATCTGAAAATAGTTTAAATTGATTACTTCATAATTAGACCTAGAATTTAATTAACCGTTCTTATTTCTTTTTCTCTATTCCCATAAATCCCTTTTAATCCTTTAATTATTTAATTCCATTAAATGAAAAGTTTCATTTATAATTCCAAAATTATTTTGTTGATATTCTTCTCTTCTATTTAGACGTATCTGAGTGAAACGGCTTCTCAAACAAGAAATAAATGTAGGGCCAGACTTGATTTTGTCTGTCAGGAACTAACTAGATTGTTGGGTCAGATTACTATTGCACGATTACATCGTGTGATTGACAGGTTGTCCCGCCCTCGTGCCATTAAACACCTCATCAGAGAAGCGATGAGATGTCACTGCAAGAGGAGGGGCAGTTATTTTGTTCAATTATGATTTGTAAGATTTGTTAATGATCATTTAAAATAAATATTCCATTTAAAAAAAAAAATTTTCATGGTGACCAAGTATTTTTAGAGACATTTCCAAGTCAACGTAATTAGATGAGCCATTTTCTCCAGAATCGCGTAATCACACATCGGTTTGCACACAACAGACAAGTTACGCCAGAGAAGGCAGAGGAATCTTTACTCTCTGGGGAGAATTCTTTTTTTGAACATCTATTCTAGCTGCCTTCTGGCAAATACGACGAACACACCCACAAACACACGCACAAATGAAGGGCAGCTCAGCAAAGAAAACATCCTGAGGTTAAAAAAAAGGAAAGGAAAAGAAACAAAGGAGAGCAGAAAATACTTCCTGTCACCAAACCACCACAAACAAACACACAAGGCAAATTTAACATTATGCCCGGCAAAACTAGACCTCATTATTCTTCAGGGCACGGCATGAGAACACACACAGGATGTGACTACAGACCGACTCAGACAAACCCGCATCTAACTAAACACACTGACGAATTTGACACGTTTGGCTGGCAGGATGGAATCCTACTCTGGGTAAAAATCACAAACAATTTGAGATTCAAATGACAAAGTGATCATAACTTGAGTGAATTATGGGTGATCATTGAATACTTAAACCGTTTCAGTCCGGAGATTAAAGAAGCAACACTAAACTATAGGCTAAGTCAAATATACAATTGATCAACGGCTCAAAATGTTTTTAATCTCTCAATGAGTTATTGTCAAGGGGCCAATGGAAACGATCCCCCTGGTGGTAAACGGAATGATTGCCGTTTCAGAGGCCTACAGTTCAACCTTACAAATCTATCAATGTGTAAAGCGCATTAAAGATTTTCAGTGCTTATAGAAAATCACTGTAACACAAGAGAGGATAAACGTGAGACCCTTAAATCCCGGTCGGTGTAGAGTTGCACTGGGCTAATATTAAACCCGCCCTGACCGCAAAGAGGAAATTGTGAACATTCCTGAATACAGAAGAGACGAGGAGAGAGAGGGAAAATAAGAATTAACTTTTCCGATTCATGTCCTATTGTGATGCATTTAACTTTGCATGTTCTGTTGAGACTGAGATCACTTCCTGAGTGCTCGGGGTCCCCATGTTGTACATGTAAAATTATGACAATCAGCCTAAGTGATTGCTACCCAGCATAGTAATAACCCTTCTATTTATTTTGGGGTCAATTTTAACACACTGTTGAAAAATACAATAAATAATAAAATATATCAAAATTTTATAAATAAAAAAATACCTCTTCCACTGTACACGTGTCTTCATGTTTGATATGTGAAATCTTTGAAATCCCAAATTTACATAACATGTTTAAGACATTTTCTGAAACATTAGGCTAAATGTTATTGCAAAATTCAATATCAATAGCCAATATTTTAATATTAAGAATATTTCTGAGAAATAAAACATTTATCTGGGTCTCAGATCCCATACAGAAGTAAGCATGCCAATGATGCTCCAAAATGCAGTCTAGGTGGGCAACACATCAGGTTTTGAGACACAGCCAATGGTTCTTATTACAGCAGACCTTAACTTGGCCAAACTCCACATTACCGCGTTGGGCTGACTGGGTGCTATAAACCAACCCAAGTACCAACACATTACTCCAAAAATAGCCAGTGGTCAGTGGATGCCATATTATACTGATTTGAGCTTTAAAAAGCCCTTACAAAAATTAACATGGTAATCATAGTTTGCCTCAAAATACTACAAGCAATATCAACTAACGTTACCATAGAGAAACAATGCTTTTAGAATCGTGTCACTTTGTTGTGAAACATCTCTGAAAGCGGTGGCTAATGCCAAGTTGCCACAGTTTTACTATAGTAACATTGACTGTAATAGCTGGCTTCTTGGTGTAACGTTAAACTATGGTTCGTTACCATGGTAAATTTACAAAGAGGAGTGCAAACACACTGCTGTGTTTTGGTCAAGCTCCATCGAATCTAGTGTGTGCGAGTGTGCGCGTGTGTGTGCGTGTGCGTGATTTTGCGGGCCAGCGCTGCCACGTAGAATAAGTTATTTGGGAAATGCAAGGAGACTAAACCCTCTGTACATCCTGACCGCCATAAAGATTAAATAATAAAGTTAAAATATCAAAACTCACCTTTTTGGTGGCATTAGTTCTGCGTATTCCCAAAGTATTCCCAAACACACCTTCTTCCATGTAACTCTTGCTTTGATTCCTCTACAGCGCTCGCCAGTCTAGCACATAATCCCGAGCTGCGAACTCAACCCCATCGGGCTCCCCAACACTCACAAATCACTATACATGTGGAGGGAATTTCCCAACCGTGTGTAGGAGGGGTGACAAACACAAAAGGAATCGGCCGGAAACGCGTCTGTTACACGGTGTCTCTTTCCCTCAATTTTTAAAAGCAACGCAGCGGTTGTGAAATCTTTGTGCGATCGAGGTGTTTACATTTAACCAAGCGTGTACGAAAGACCACCCCTCTGCAGCTGACGTTGGTAGCGTCCACGGCTGCTCAACATACCTTTCCCTCAGCCTGCAGGAGAACCGACGAATCCTGATACTAAAGCGAGGGCTTACATTATGAATATTAATGAGGTCCTGTAGACGTTGCTTAGTAACCCTCCCGGAGCGTCCAGTAACGTTTTCAAGTTAATATTAATGAACCAAGCCTTCTCTATGAAAGGATTTGTGTTGTGCAGCCAATCACGTAGGCGTATTAGGCAAACGTCACGTTACGGATTAATATTCATGAACTAAATCTTCACTGTAGTAGAATTGGTTCATTCGACGCGTGATGAGAAGATGGCCAGTTGCATATAAAACTGTCTTAAGAGCTAGTTTGACCAACTAGCAGTTAGTTGGTTGTAATCAGTCTTACTTTGGGATATCCAATTAGACTAAAATACTTTTTATATAACTGACTTAAACAGTTATGAACAGTCTTAAAGGGATAATTCACCCAAAAATGAAAATGGTGTCATCATTTACTCACCCTCAAGTTGTTCCCAACCTGTAAAAGTTTCTTTCTTTTGTTGAACACGAAAGAAGATATTTTAAAGAATGTTGGTGACCAGACAGTTGACGGTAGCCATTGACTTCCATAGCATTTTCCCCCTATAATATTTTTTAACATAACATTCTTTAAAATAACTTCTTTACCTGAGGGTGAGAGTGGATTGGAATAACCGTGAGTTGCCAAATCATTTACATAGATCACTTGCAAATACTGTATGGAAAATTAGGAAAGACTTAATGTTCTGTTTTTTATTTTATTATTATATATGCCATTGAAAAAATATGCCACTGAATTTTGTGAATTTTGTCAATGTTTAGTTTAGGAAGATTAGGGTGGTGAATTGTGTTTGGGCATTAGGGTTAGAGTTTAGTCTCACTCTTAAGTTTTCGGGTTGGGATTGCAGAGTTTATTGTTTACACTAGAGTTGATACACCTTTGCTAAGTGAGAAGGGGTAAAGGGGAAACTAAAGGGGAGAACAAATGGAGACTGTTTCAGGTCATGACCCTGTGTGAGATTCTCAAGAGTGTGAGAACACACAAACTCACTGCTGGTGTGTGTGTTTATTGGCTGTGTGAATGTTAGGACCCAAACATGTTGTTATGAGATTCCTCATGATGAGTCCTTGATGTTAACCATCACACAGTGCACTACACTCAGGCACTTAAAAAACAATAACGGCATCAGAGGAGAATGAGAGGAGCCGAATGACTGCGCATTCAGACATAAAATAACCTAAATCTTTGTTTTAACTTTCATGTTTTTTGTTAACTAAAACTAAAAATAAGTTTTGTTAACTGAAATATAGCTGAAATAAAATGAATAATAAATATTAGATGAAATATTGAACTTAAAAATAGAAAAATGTAAATGTTGCATTGGAAACTAACACAAATAAGAAATTACTAAAACGGAAATAAAACTGAAATAAACTAAAGCTAAATAGAAATGTTGAAACGACAAAATCTATAAACATAATGAAAATATTAAAACTTCATCTAAAATGAAAAAGAAAACTGAAAATATAAAATATAAAATGAAGGTAATTTTATTTTATTAATGACAACTATTAATAAAAATGTCCTTTAAGAGACATTAGACAAGATGTAATGTGTTTGAAAATAAAAATATAGTTTTCAGGATAAAGTAACTCATCAGAATAAGTCATCAGAGAAATCGCTCACTGCACCTTTAAAAGCAGAAATGTGCTACTCATGCTTTTGCAAAAGAGTTTATATAATGTTTTCTGTGCAGATGTGTTAGCTGTGTTTTAAATTTGTCTAAAATATATTTTTATTGATGTGCACACAGTTTTGGGTGGGTGCATGTCTGGTTCTGAGTTACAGATGTAATTCCTGTGGTTTTTCTCAACATAAACATTCATTTTCTAGTATCCTGCACATATGCAATAGTTACCAGGTTAGCTGCCTTTACAAGTTCAATACAGGAGTTTAAAATTAGATATAACTTTGCACAGAGGTTAATAATTGTTTTTTTATCAATCTCATGTAAACATGTGAAAACTTAATCAGAATACTTTAACTGCTTTAAAGCTTTGCTCCATTGACCTACATTGTAAGTGGATTGCTGCAAACATGATTTTTGATTGTTTAAACAGAGGCATATTAATCAAAAATATTTGTCTTTAACTTACATAACTCAAAATATCCTTTAGCATGTTATTTTTGCTTAGTAATTTGATAGGAAGGACGTGAGCTACTGTCCATCATCACTTTCATAAACCAGATTGATCATGTTCTGATGTTAAAAAGATCCTGTGTCATGGTTTTTGAATTATAACTTATAAAGAGTTTGGCCTGGGAAACACATTTTTTTAAATCGGGTATTTTTAGTGGGGGGTTTGTAGTTTACGTTGCAGGAGGAAATAGAGAAGATTTAAGTAAATATTTGGTCCTGTTTGGGTTTCTGTGCGCAGTCCAGAGTCCAGAGACATTACAGTTTCACCGAAGACGAAACATACTGTATGAAGGTCAAAGACCCGCTACATCATGTGCTTAGTTTTGGTCATGTGGTCTACAGCTTTTTGTCAATTAACATATTCAGACTAACAATCTAAATGGATTTGCCTCCAATTTAAAATGGTTTGCGTGTGTAGTGTCACTATAATCAATGTACATCTAAATGTTCCCTGTATAATTTCCACTATACCCCTGTCTCTGCAGGTATAAAGCTTGTTTCGTAATTTCTTCTCTGTAATATCCTAAATCCTTTAAGTCGCTGTTGTTGGTAAAGATCAAGCAGATAAGCTTTTTTGTAATACGCAAAACAGCTTTTTTATGCTGTCCCTAACCTGCTTAAAGACGCCTAGTGGCTGTCTGAGTAAGATTAAATGCTGTGTGTAAGTGTGACCTGAATTCCTGTGTGTTTGTTTCATCCCTGATGAACTGGATAAAAACAGGTATCTTTAAGGAGATCATCTCGTATATGTGCCTGTGTGTGGACACAAATGACTGAAAAAGAAACTTTATTTACTTACAAATTAATAAGGAATATAAAGGCATATATCAATAATAATGACGAAAGATTTCATCAGCAAGCATGCAATGTAATGTGTGAACCCACTTGGGTTACAGATATAGGCTATCAACAATGATAATAAAAATAATTTTGTCAGCAATGGTAATAATAACTAGGTTTTTACATTTTCTCAATACAATTATAGCCTACTGACCTGTGCAAACCCTGAGTAAGAGTGTTGTGGGTGATTGGTTGACCCAAGTATGAATAATGATGATGTTATTTTATTTTAATAGCTGCTATTTTAGTTCTAGCATAAAAAACAAAACTGCATGATCTGTTCTACAGGACACCATCTTTATTTACACTGCTTACAGAGATAATCATCCGGAAGATTTTAACTGGAAAAGCCTCTAGGCCTACCAGCAGCTGAGAAATTGAGTGATCTTACCCGATAAATAAATAAAAGCATATGAAATTCTGACTTAAGTTGAACATGTCTCTCTTTTAACCACAGAGTTAAAAGAGAGACATGAAACTGGGATGAAGAAGGCTGCCTTACAAAACCAGAACACGTTTTTGCAATATTTTCAATACATTTTAGCAGACAAAAAACTCCCGAATATATGAGCTGTGGAAAATTGTAAGTAATCTAGGAGCTTTATAAAGCTTTTTACAGCGGATGCCATTGAAAACACGGTGAGTCTGTTCCTCACGGCCTCGCTTTCAGACCTGTTATGGTGCTACCCATAAGCTCTATTGTAGACCAGGGGTTCTCAACTCTTGCCCTCAAGGTCCACTTTCCTGCAGAGTTTTGCTCCAGCCCTATCAAACACACCAGACCAAGCTAAATTAAGGTCAACCTTTGGTCAAGGTTGGAGCTAAATTCTGCAGGAAAGAGAACCTCGAGGGCCCCTGGCCTGCCCTACTCCACCTTCATTTTCAATGCACAATCAAAGACTAACTTAAAGGGACTTTGGCACAATTGAGCTATAATTGTGGATGTTCAAGACTGAAGATTTTTCAAGCCATAGGTAATAACTAGAGGAATAACAGTGCCATTAACGGTAAATCCACTACAAACCACATTTTTATCACGATAATAAATTAAAACTAGAATGTACATTTCATGAAGAAAATGTGAGTGGTGCTTACAGTGGCAAAATTCAAATTAAAAAATTCTAGTGGGTTGCTAAGGTGTTCTGGTTGGTTGCTAGGGTATTCTGGGTGGTTGCTAGGCAGTTGCTAGGGTGTTCTGGGTGGTTGCTATGGTGTTTCTAGGCGGTTGCTAAGGTATTCTGGGTGGTTTCTAGGCAGTTGCTGAGGTGTTCTGGGTGGTTGCTAAGGTATTTTACTACGAGTAAAACTACGAGTGTGATATTGCTCATTTAACATTTAGTTCGTCGTTTGGGGTGGTTGCTAGGGTGCTGTAACTGGTTGCTAGGGTGCATGTGGTTATGAAGATTTTAGGCCATTACTTATTGGCTGCTTGATAATATGAATCATCTGCGCGAGAGGGAGAGATGCAGGGTTGTCAGGCCCTTTGGTGTCTGTGTGTGTGTGTGTGTGTGTGTGTGTGTGTGTGTGTGTGTGTGTGTGTGTGTGTGTGTGTGTGTGTGTGTGTGTGTGTGTGAAAACGTCGGTTTGGATTTGAATTTCTGAACAAATTACTACAAATAATAATAAGTATGCAAAAGAACACTAGTGATGCCTTGCCTTTGGCAAGCACCACTAATAATACAAAAACACATACCAATTTGCAACATCAAGCAGCATAATGTGCTGTTAAAAATGTCCGCACCCGCTCTTAAAGTTGCGATGAAACAGAACTAGTGACAGACCTGTGATGTAGCCCTACATCTGAGTGAAACCGAATAAAAATGAAAAAATGTAGAGTACTGGGTAGTAGGGTGTAGGGTGTAGGGTGTAAATGTAGGGTGGGTAGACACAAATCGACAAGAGTTCGAATCCGCCTTTTGCCGAACTCGCTCTACTCCCTTTTCCAATTACATATCAGATCGTTAAGGCCTTTATCTCACATAAAAATGAAGAAAATATTCAAAAAGTGGAAATAAAGTGTCTAATGTGTGTTTAATAATAAAGTTTTTAGGGTTATGGATAGGTGTATAGGAGGGCTTTATTGTCCCAATGGCATCCATTTAATAATTTGAATAAATATAATAATTTACACTCTATTATTGCATACCGTTTAATGTGCAACAACACTGAGGTGCAAATAGTATCTGCCACTATTTAAGTATAAATTGCATCTAACTACTATTTACACTTATTGCAAAGATATAAAAAATACCGCTATTTTTACATTGTGTAGAATCTATTGCTATTTGTACTTAGTGTAAATAGCGTATGGGATGACACCGCATGCTGATACACACTGGTGCTGCTCTCTCCCCCAGTGGTTCCATTCTCAGGAAGAACAGTGAAACCTCAGAGGAGAACAGCATTGTTTTCTCTCAAACAATCAAGACTTTTAGACCCTACAACAGTTTACTCATTCACAAACAGTGAATGAACACTTCTCATGTTTAGTGCTGGTCAGTGCTTGACCTTCCAGTATCCCAGCAGCCCTACAGCAATTTAGCTTAGTGACCCTTAGCTGTGTCACACAGCTGATTTGACAAAACAAGACCAGGACAAGACCCCAGATGGGGTAAAAAATCAGGCCTAGATATAGGAAACTCTAAGGAAACCACTTCCTTTTCCAGTATTTCCTCCCTTTCTGTGCTTAAATGCCGTAAGATTAAATCTAACACTTAACAATAAGGTTGTAGTTAACTACATAAGACACATTATAAAAATACTTCTAAAGTGTTTATTAATCTTAACGTTAATTTCAACATTTACTAATACACTATTATCTTTTGTTAGCTAGCATGAACTAACAATTAACAATTGTATTTTTATTAACAAAGATTAATAAATATTGTAACAGATGCATCATTAATGTTAGTTAACTAATAGGACTTTATTGTAAAGTGTTACCATTAAATTAAACCCGCTTCAATGCAAATACTAAAAATCATCTGGACAGACAGTTTTCGTTTAACAGATTAATAATCTATTCAGTCAGAATAATCTATTTAAAAAACATCATAACACAACTTTTAATGCCTCTGAGCTCAGACTGTACTGTATCCGGGCAGAGCAAAAAGATAAATACATCCAGATGTTCTTGCCGTTTGTAACTGGAAACCACTGGACCTAAACAGATCATTCAGACCCATAACACACAGGGCCAAAACTCAAACTTTAACCTTCACAGCTTTATATTTGCAGGATGCATTTGCTTCAGTTTCTTTTTTAGCATATGTACGGCATTGCATGCATTTTTTTTTTTAATTCCATCACAGGCTCACTGGAAAAACACGACATAAAGAGCTCAATGTCTTGTAGAAAACGCTAAAATTGCACGGTTGCTTCAGCAAATGCATTTTATGTCACGTTTACTTTTGTTAACAGTATCCAGTGTTTAGTATATGGAAGCTTGTTTCCGACACAGAACAAAACATTTAAAAAGGTAATTACGACTTTTTATCTCACAATTGCTAGTTTACATCTCATATAAACTCCCAATTAGGCTATGTGTAATAAAATGAGAATTGTGAGATATAGACTTGCAATTGCGAGAAATAAAGTCAGAATTGCGAGATATAAAATCGCAATTGCGAGTTATAAAGTCCAATTCTGAGGGGGAAAAAAATACTTTTTTTCTCAGACTTGCGAGTTTATATCTTGCAATTCTGACTTTATAACAAGCAATTGTGACACAATTCTGACTTTTTTCTCACATTTGCAAGTTCATAAATCGCAATTCTTTAACTGGCAATTGCGACAGAAACAAGCTATTTTCAAACGCGATAAAGCTAGTGCCACTCACCAGACATTTCAGTTGAGAACTGCCGCGATACGTACAACAACCAACGTAAGAAAACGTTGCCAGATTCACGTTCATCTGTTATAAGTGCAGGGTTGAAAATTCCCACAACAACATATGCAAAAGTCTTTCATGCATTACAAAATATCTTTGTTTGTCTAGTGTGTGTGTGTGTGTGTGTGTGTGTAATCATATGTTCCTTAGCAGCTCATAGGCAACAATGCCTCAGTCAGAAGAAAATCACTGCATTTTTAGTAGTTCTTTTATTCTCAAACTGTGTGTTTGTATATATATGTGAGAGTGTGTGTGTGTATTGTGAGGCCTCCTCAGGAAATGGGTTTGGGTGGAGTTGTAATATGGGGTTGGAGAGACAGAAAAGTTTCTAAATTAGGCAGCCAAAAGCACAATGTCTCTATTGCTCCTTAGCGGTAAACAGTCTGTGTGAAAAGGAACCACATTAAGACATACAATGGAGTTATAACTTTATATCACAGTACAAAAAATCATCATTACGATATGATCTAGTTCAGAATTCTAGATATTAATCACGATTCTCCTCAACAAACAGAATGATTTTAAGTGTGATTCATTTCCAAATGATGCAGGATAGATTTAAATCCCTTTCCGCATAAGAGTATTAGATTGCAATCACAACTAATTTCTTATCTGATCATCCCTCTATGAATGCCATGGCAACCAGAATTACCAAAGAATTAGAAAGACTGCCATGTGCATCCCAGCACACCAGTAACTCATAAACACAAATGTTCAGAAATGAACTTGAATCAGTGAAGTATAATCATTGTAATCTCTGGACTCTCAGTCTCTGATTATGATTGTGTAGCGTGAGAGTTTGAGTGGTCCCATGTTTCTGTCATGCACTCGGGACTGAAAATGTGTGTTTTTAGGTTCAAGCTCATGGGAAAATAAATCAGACACAACCGCATTCCAACCAGGAACATTACGACTGCACCTGCTGGCCAAATCACTGTCCTCCTGCAAAACTCTTTCACACACAGAAACGCAGAGCTGGTTTGCTTCTGACTGTAGATTGGGATTCTAAAAGCAAAAGGAACATGGGCTAAAATAATACTTAATTATTTCCCTTCAGAGTCCCATGATGTCTTTGAGTTGTCCTGTGTGGCTGTGTTGCTCTGTGCGGCAGCGGAGCGTGCTGAGAATTACAGTAATTACCTCTAATGACAGTCAGCTCGGAACCAGGACCTTCCCTGTAAACAACATACATGATTCTCTCTGAAGCCTCAAGTTCAGCCTGAGTTCTACTTTTAGTGTCTTAGTTTTTTTGTGATAAACCTGAATGGATTAAATTACTCTGGCATGAGGTTAAAGCATACTTTTTTCATGTCAGCATACTGGCATGAAGCATACTTTTTTTGCATGATTGAATATGAATATTAATTATTTTCTGCATTATTTTCTGTATTCATTTATTCATATTTATAATACACCAATATAGTATAAAATGTTTAGATTTAAATCTTCATGACTGTACCTATAGATTTTCTGCAATAAAAAAAATGTTGCTGCTATATTTGTGCATCACATTTGTATATTTACAAACTATATTTGATTACAATTATTAGAAATTTGTCTTTAAAATAAAAAATAAATTAATGATATTAATTTGCACACCTTTTTTTTTTTTTTTTACAATACTTTTTTAAACTCTGCCGTTCAAAGGTTTGCAGTTGGTAAAAGCAGTAGCCTACTATTGTGAAATAATATTACAATTTAAAATAACTGTTTTCTATTTAACTCATCCCTCGGGTCATTTTGACCCGAAACTCATTTAAAAAAAAGTCTCCAAGGGTCCAAGACCTTAGGTCTTTTGTCACACTTGAACCACGAATACACACACAAAATTTTTTTATGGATTCGAGGAGTTTTGTGGTTGAAATTTAAAAAAGTAACAAATCCTTCCCTCAAGGGTCAGTTTGACCCGCTTATAAATGGAATGCGAGGAATGCGTCGGTAGGCCTACACGTAGAAAAACCTATAAATGTTCAAAATTCAAACTAAAAATGCTAAAACTTAACCAAAACATTATTTTATAATGTAACTTGTGTATCTAAATGCATACTGAAGAAAAATGACTTTAGGACCCAGTGGAACAGCTCATTTGCTTCGTAGAGCTATAAGGCCATCTAGTGGCAAGAGTCATGAAATATCATGTTATAGAATTTTTTTCCACAAGAAGTCGGCAAACACCCAATGTAAGATATTTTGAGTTATTTTGAAAAGGGTTATGCATGAACTAGTGAGTTATTTTGAATTTAAATTGAAAGAATGTAAGGAACGTGCTTAAATTACTATTTATTTATTATTTGTTGATCGAATTTAGTAATTTAACCCTTTCACGCATAGTGGTCACTACAGTGGACAGCTATTAAAAAAGCATTTTCTTGAATTTGCACGGGTTTTTATGGCAAAGTTGCACATCAGCCTCTTCATTGGATTGGACCCTGGTGCATCATCCTATAAATTGCAACCAAGTGGCAAGCCTTTGTGTTTCGATTTTTCCCCCTCCAAACCAAGATGGCCAAGGGTCAGTCAGACATGCCAAGTTGCTCCGGAATATCCACCCATTCCTTCTATCCTAGGAGACTCTTGTAGGTAAAAAAAATATTGCAGCATCAAGCAATATCTAATGAGTCATATCACAGTAAAATTTTCCAAGTTTTGATTTTAGATTGAGAGAAAACTCTGATTAATCACATGTCCACTGTAGTGGACGTCATGCATCAATGGCTATATTTCAGCTACATTTCATAATTATAATGTGAATATTGTTTTTGAAACTTAAAACTTAAAAACTTAATCTGTAGTGACTTTTTTTACTGTAACAAATGTATTTGTATTATTAGAATGTAATTTTCATTGACATCGAAAAAAGTCATATGATTAGGCCTACATAATGTAAGACACTTGTAATGCATTACTTGTTAGATCAAAAAGTAATCTGATTTCGTAATGCATGTTATTGTAATGCATTTTTTTACTCATAACATCAAAAAGTAATCTGATTACGTAATGCATGTTACTTGTAATGCGTTTCTTTACTCATAACATCAAAAAGTAATCTGATTACGTAATGCATGTTACTTGTAATGCGTTTCCTTACTCATAACATCAAAAAGTAATCTGATTATGTAATGTGCGTTATTGTAATGCGTTTCTTTACTCATAACATCAAAAAGTAATCTGATTACGTAATGCATGTTACTTGTAATGCGTTTCTTTACTCGTTACATCAAAAAGTAATCTAATTAGGTAATGCACATTACTTGTAGTTAATTACCTGTTAGATCAAAAAGTAATCTAATTAGGTAATGCACATTACTTGTAGTTAATTACCTGTTAGATCAAAAAGTAATTTGATTAGGTAATGCATGTTACTTGTAACACATTACTTTACTTGTAACATCAAAAAAGTAATCTGAATGCATTATGCATGTTACTTGTAATGCATTACCCCCAACACTGATCATTTCAGATGAGACTGAAAAAACATATCGCTAGGTTTTCTCAGAGGAGGGCTATGATAGAAATGTGCATGTCCATCTTGAACATAATAAGAATTATCAGCTAATAAGGGTAAATCTCCATACTTTGGTACACTGGAGGGAGCATCTGAGTGGTTTCCACAGTTGTACCTTGACAGACTGTAGAAAATTCTGATGGAATCACGTCCTCATGTTCTGATATCAAAGATACGCGAAGTGCAACTTGTATGAAGCCTTTGCAATATTTTGCATTTATATTTTTTGTATATATTTTACAGTTTTCACATGATTTGATATAATTGTATTGATTAGTTTGTTAAATACACATACTTTATCTGTTTGATTATTGTCTTATATTTAATATAGTATATCTTAAGTTTAAACCATAACCACATGCTGTCCACTCAAGTGGACATCTGAAGATCTCTTTGAAAATTTTGTAAAAAAATAAAAATCAATTCTTGTTTTTCATGCCCTAAGAGCAATAAAAACACATAGGAAAAAAAATCCTGACTGAGGTTATCATAATTCATGCATGAAAGGGTTAAAGGTAGCCTAAATAAATTTTTTTTTTTTTTTTTTTTTTTTTATCTCCACAAAAAAAAAAAATGCATTAGAAAAATAGAACAAATATTATCAAAATGAAATAAAATAAGCTTTCTGGACAACAACAACAACAACTAAATAAAATATATTTTAACATGTAATTTATTCCTGTGATGCAAAGCTGAATTTTCAGCATCATTACTCCAGTCTTCAGTGTCACATGATCCTTCAGAAATCATTCTAATATGTTGATTTTATGCTCAAGAAAGATTTCTGATTATTATCAATGTTGAAAACAGTTGTGCTGCTTTTAATGTTTGTGAAAACCATTTCTTGATGAATAGGAGGTTCAAAAGAACAGCATTTATTTGAAACATAATCTTTTGTAACATTTTAAATATATTTACTGTCACTTTTGATCAATTTAATGCATCCTTGCTGAATAAAAGTAGGGCTATATATTTCTTTTAAAAAGTCTAACTGACGGCAAACTTTTGAACAGTAAGAAAAAATCAAATTGTCTGATTTTATGCTGTGCTAATGATGCATTCTCATCTCTCTCTGCTAATTCCTTTAATAATGCAGCACTATCTTGTAACTTAACATTGCAGTCCGCTTGATCTGGCTGTGATGGCACTTTTTTATTTTCACAATACTGAGATCAGTGCCTTGGCAGATTATGTGCACCATATGTATCAGTGAAGGACAGCAGTTTGTTGTGTCAACATTAAGACTTCATATTTTGTTGATGTAGTAACATTATCTGAGGCCGTCACATACCGTGCACTGTTTGAGGGTAGTGTTTGGTTTCACACAGTCACATGAATGAAACGTTAGACTTCTTGCACCTTCAAATAAAACTACATTTTTACATGTTATCATTGGATTTCAAGGTTGTGCCATTGAAGATTGGGAACATCCTGCATGTGAATTTAAAAAAAGAAAATGTGGAGTAACATAATCAAAGTAGAACATCTGAAAAGGAGGTTAGCATATCCCTGAGGACAGGAGAGGAGGATGTCAGACACAGAGAACTCTTCTTTTGTGTGTGTGTGAAAGAGTTTCAATATCAGACAATGTCATTGGTTATAGCCAGGCACAAGTTAATGGCAAAGACAGCCTCCAGCAATGCGTGTACGTGTATCTGACAATGAATACTTCTTTCGAATTTTCTCATCATTGAACAACATGCATAACACAAACTGACAGGTTGGGAAAAACAAGATACTTCCATGGAATATTATGTAGAAGTGTGTGGGATTTCACATGTGTGCAAAGAACAAAACAATATTAAATCCTATAAATATTTAACCATGATTAATTTATTTGATGATTATACTATTCATCGTGTGTGTGCGCGTGTGTGTGTGTGTGTGTGTGTGTGTGTGTGTGTGTGTGTGTGTGTGAGCGTGCGTGTGTTTGTTTTTTTGGTCCCCTTATGGAAAACAGCTTATGAATCTTAATAAGTGATTTTTTTTTTTTTAAATGTAAAAATGCAGAAAGTTTTCTGTAATGAGTAGGTTTAGGGGATAGAATATACAGTTTGTACAGTATAAAAATCATGTCTATGGAAAGTCCCCATAAAACATGAAAACCCAACATGTGTGTGTATATATATATATATATATATATATATATATATATATATATATATATATATATATATATATATATATGAAGAGTTCAGATGCAAAAGCCTCTAAGTGCCATCTGAGATTTTCTTCTAGAATGATCATTTTTATCAAGCTTGTATATTTAAGTTCAATAATTTCACTTAAATGGCAATGCAAATTGCATATTAATTGTCATTTAAGTGAAATTACTTAACTTAAATATACAAGCTTTATAAAAATGATCATTCTAGAAGAAAATTTCAGATGGCACTTAGAGGCTTTTGCATCTGAACTCTTCATATATATATATATATATATATATATATATATATACACACAAAATAAATACATAGAACATGTAACATATTTATAGTGATAAAACCGCCAATTTTGTAAAATGTATAGGTATCTAGGTTTTGTGTAGGACAGAAATCTCCAAACATCAGAATCAGGATCCTGTGTATTCTGGCTTAAACAACTACCAGATGCATGTACAGAAGATGTGAAACCCATTTCCAGCAGTAGCAGCTGTTTTCTGGAACAGTGAAAGTGTGTGTCTGTGAGACAAGAAAAGAGAAAGAAGTTTCCAGATGTTAGTTCTGATGAACACACACTGCGACTGGAGAATCCCTGCTGAATAGCCAAGAACTTCCAAAAATTAGTCGAGTGGTGTATATCAGTCACGTCCGTTCAATAAAATTGGCAACTTTTAGGTTAATTGTAGGAGATATCATGAAATAAATGGTTGTGTCGTTTTCCCCCACATATTTCTGGCATGGATTGGAACAAGCTCTTCAGAGAGATGACACAAAAGGGCTTCAATCCATTTGTGTGGTTTTCGGTACAAATAAACTCACACGAATTGTGCAGTGAAGCTCACTGAGGAGGCCATGGCAGAGAGAGTTTCTTAGCTCGAGGTCATATGTGGAGGAGTGAAACCTTAAAAAATACTGCCCTCTAGAGATGCAAATGCATTTGACATATTTTCCAATGTGCAAGCATATGGTGAATATTATGCGTGTCAGAGCAGAGATTCTCAATCTTTCGGACTCCAAGGTCCCTCTTTGTCCGAGACCTTTTTCAAAGGGCCCCCTATCTAAGCTGACATGTGGCACTTCTGTTGTACTAATGCAATCATATCCATTTAGTGTCCAAATACTTCTTTTGGGCTACTGTACAAAAGTTTAGAGCCAGTAAGATTTTTTTTCTTTTTCTTTTAAGGATATTAATACTTTAATTAAGCAAGGATTGAATTAATTAATTAAATCTTGTAATATCTACTCACAATATTAGTTGTTTCTATATTTTCAAGCAAATAAATGCAGCATTGGTGAGCATAAGAGACATCAAAAACCTATTTTTGAACATCAGTGTACATATGCATCACTACACTCACCTAAAGGATTATTAGGAACACCTGTTCAATTTCTCATTAATGCAATTATCTAATCAACCAATCACATGGCAGTTGCTTCAATGCATTTAGGGGTGTGATCCTGGTCAAGACAATCTCCTGAACTCCAAACTGAATGTCAGAATGGGAAAGAAATGTGATTTAAGCAATTTTGAGCGTGGCATGGTTGTTGGTGCCAGACGGGCCGGTCTGAGTATTTCACAATCTGCTCAGTTACTGGGATTTTCACGCACAACCATTTCTAGGGTTTACAAAGAATGGTGTGAAAAGGGAAAAACATCCAGTATGCGGCAGTCCTGTGGGCGAAAATGCCTTGTTGATGCTAGAGGTCAGAGGAGAATGGGCCAACTGATTCAAACTGATAGAAGAGCAACTTTGACTGAAATAACCACTCGTTACAACCGAGGTATGCAGCAAAGCATTTGTGAAGCCACAACACGCACAACCTTGAGGCGGATGGGCTACAACAGCAGAGGACCCCACCGGGTACCACTCATCTCCACTACAAATAGGAAAAAGAGGCTACAATTTGCACGAGCTCACCAAAATTGGACAGTTGAAGACTGGAAAAATGTTGCCTGGTCTGATGAGTCTCGATTTCTGTTGAGACATTCAGATGGTAGAGTCAGAATTTGGCCTAAACAGAATGAGAACATGGATCCATCATGCCTTGTTACCACTGTGCAGGCTGGTGGTGGTGGTGTAATGGTGTGGGGGATGTTTTCTTAGCACACTTTAGGCCCCTTAGTGCCAATTGGGCATCGTTTAAATGCCACGGCCTACCTGAGCATTGTTTCTGACCATGTCCATCCCTTTATGACCACCATGTACCCATCCTCTGATGGCTACTTCCAGCAGGATAATGCACCATGTCACAAAGCTCGAATCATTTCAAATTGGTTTCTTGAACATGACAATGAGTTCACTGTACTAAAATGGCCCCCACAGTCACCAGATCTCAACCCAATAGAGCATCTTTGGGATGTGGTGGAACGGGAGCTTCGTGCCCTGGATGTGCATCCCACAAATCTCCATCAACTGCAAGATGCTATCCTATCAATATGGGCCAACATTTCTAAAGAATGCTTTCAGCACCTTGTTGAATCAATGCCACGTAGAATTAAGGCAGTTCTGAAGGCGAAAGGGGGTCAAACACAGTATTAGTATGGTGTTCCTAATAATCCTTTAGGTGAGTGTAAATGTGAAGTGAAATGCAAAACTGTACAATAACGGCCAACAAAATTAGCATTTTCTGTGAAATCACACAGCACATCAGCTTTAGACCGTTTATTAACAGTGCTGATTTACAGTCTCAAATACAGAAACGTTCCAAAACCTCTCTCTCTCACACACACACACACACGCTTTGAGCAATAAAGTTGTAAATGCAGACATTCACACGTTAGAATCGTTCTGCTGTGGACAATTAAGCAGAACATTTTGAGAAGCACTTTAATTCTAGTGGATCAGTCAAGGGTCAGAGGTCAAAGTATAGTAACGGAAAGATAATAAGAAAACTACTTGGAAGACCAAGACACAATTCAAATATACATCCTAAAATCCACTGCAACATAAAAACACCTGAAAGATAACGTGATACACCAGGTTCAAATGAATCGGATACTGTATGACTATGCGTTATTCAACAAACAATACTGAAGGAAACAGGGTGTGGAAGGTAAAATGAATGAAACTCATTTAAAGTAAAATATAAGAACACAAATCATGTCTATGGGACAACTAATAAAAGTGTCTTTCGGTGTCAAATAATAATCATAATCACAATCACACACACTCACGTGTTAATTCAGGCATGTCCCAAAGCTTCAATGACACAAAAACCAAACACAAAAAAAGTATGAATCTGATCTCTATATGGAAGAAAAAAACATTTAAAACAGCAAACTGAACATTCCAACTTTATATAACAGGCATCCAAAAAGCTCAAATAATAAAATATTTACAAAGTAAAGCACAAAACCTTTCATATTCCCAAAAGCCTAATTTCACAGTGAGGTCGTTGTTTGATCTTGGTTATTTGCTCAGTATTTGTAAGGGGAATATTGCAGCTGTGTGTAAAGTAGGTGCTTATATTCCTCTAACACAGTGCTCCTCAAAGCTGTCCTGGGAATCATCCTCATCTGACACACCTGATTCAACTCGTCATCTCATTAGTAGAGACTGCAAGACTTAAATGGGGTGTTACTGATAAAAATGTGCAGTGGTGGGTGACCAGGACAGCTTTGAAGCACCGCTCTAACACACACACTGTGTGCACAATGCATAGCAAGGGGTGTAATAATTAAAACTGGACAGGTGGAAAAGATAGAGAGAAAAGCACAACCACATCAATCTTTCAGAAAGGAGCTATGACATCATATGTGATATCATCAAGCTCAATGAGCGCTGCTATGGCAGCACGTGAGGGCATTGCAGTTGCGATGCGGTTTGTGTAGCGATTTTGTGCACAGTGAGGCAGTTCCTCTCCAGTCCTCTAGGTGTCCTCCTCCGGCACACCCAAACCTCTTCTTCTGACAGCGTCGGCTCCGCCCACCGGCTGCCACTCTTCAGTCTTTCCCCCGTACTCGTCTTCATCATCCTCTTCCTCCCCATCTGCTTCCTGCTCATCTTCAGATTGCTGCAGGAGACGCACCTGCCCCGCAAGCAGTTTCCCTACAGAAACATTCACGCGTTCAGTTTTAATCGATCTCTGTTACGTTAGAAGTTCCCCGAAGTCAAGCAGGCATAGGTTTCATATAAACATTCACACTTACTGTGGTGATAATCTGGTGAAAGTCGTCGTGATGGGAACACAAAATCTGCGACGAAAACCAGCACCTGAGAGGGGAAATAACAATGACAATTGATTCCAATGGAGTTTGACATTAACATGTTCAAAGCTAATGAAGAAGCTAATACTTAAGGGAATATATAGGGTACATTTACACGACAACGATATACTAAAAATGTACAAGTTGTTCCTTTGCGGTTTTTTGCTTACAGAAGACAATGTTGTCAAAACGATCCCCGTTCACACGGATCCGCGGAAACGACTAAAAACGTTATAAGGCTGCCGGGCCAGTAGTTGATGATGCCACTTTGTAAAGAAACAGAACGTGCCTATAAACCAATTTCGAGCCGACATCACAGTTACGTCACGGCGCTAGCTGGTGGCAAAACAAAGGGTAAACTGGAGGCGGCCAATACAAACCAGCACAGATTCGGCTACATAATAAGGAGCTTAAATTATTATTATTGTTATTAAATGTCATCTTGTTGTGTTGTTGGGTGCAAGAATCGACGGAGTACAGGCTCCAATTTGAAATTTTATCGCATAATGTTTTCTAAATTTGTGATTACTTGTGAATCATCTATGATTGTATACATTGTTTTGATTGATTGTGACTGGACTTTTTGAAGAACCTGGTAAGAAAGTGTAATCAAATACATAGTTAAAAAAGGAATATGCTGTATCTGGAATTTTTATTTCTAGAAAATATTCACATCATTAAAATTGCACCGTAATGTCACTCTTTACATTGTCGTCTTCAGTCTGGCCTTGGCGCTGGATAGGCAGAACTGCGGATCGTAGGCTACAACACAAGTCGTGTACGTGACCATTTAGTAGTTATAGGCATCTATATGCCCTCAGTTTCTCTTTATACGCTCAGTTTCTCTATCAGGTAGGTGTAGAAGTCAGGTCACTCAAATGGAGGTAGCGTTAACGTTAATCCTGTCAGATGGTCCATCCATTGACTGAGCATGTACGGGTCAGCCAATCTGGGATGTCCGTTAAAATTTACTTTTGCAATTAACAATCGAGGTCCTGGACAGTGAGTGACCTTGCACATTAAGATAAAATCGGATTTTCTCCAGTCATTATTAAAAAACAAGCTAACAAAACTCGCAAACTAACGTTAGTGAAGCGGCGAGAGGGATCGTTCTGCCTCCACCTAAGCTCCGCCCACAAAAAAACATCACCATGTTTACCAACTGAAAAGGGGTCTATAGACTGAACATGTCATACGCATGCGTCACCGTTTTCACAAATTCGTGTTTTTGATATCGTTTGATACAATATCGTTTTCAAAAACTTGCACTTTGCAGACCACCAAAACGCTGTTGTTGTGTAATCGAAAGGCCAAAACACATAAAAAGTTTTAAATTTGTGTAAATGGCCCCTTAGACTTTTCTCTTAAATCATCCATGATTTTATATTGCAGTGCATTCTGGGATTATCCACTCCAAAATTACACTTGAAACTGATCTTAGGTACATTAATGTTCAAAAGATTGGGGTTAATAAGAAAATACAAGGTTGTGTATTTGTGTACACTCACCAATCCAAGAGTCAATCCTGAGATGAGTGTTGCCAGGGCAAATATCCCATACGAGCCCCAAACAGGGACGCCCAGCTGCTCCGTTAAGTAATTATGGCAATGCTGAAACACAAGGATAAAAGGAAAAAATCCATGAGCAGATTATAAATACATCAGGTATTTATTACAAAATCATTATAGCCATTAAATAAGTTTATTTTCCACTGGCTTCAAATTATGCTTACAAAAAGCTCATGCAATAAAATTATTTGAACCAAACCACATTTCAAATTACCTATATGAATTATATGTAAATTAAATTAATTATTTAATTTCAGGCAAATATAATCTTTAAATCAGGCAGTGTAATTTACATTGACTATTTGAGTGTATATTTTCCCTCACTGTCTATTGCTGGTTCCTTCACCATTAGCTTGAGGTATAAATTATTTGTGCATGCAAGTAAAATATTTACAAAATTGCTAAGAAAATAATACAATTAAATACACAGGTCTGAGAGGAATGCAGTTTAATATTAACAGACAAACACACTCACCCTGATGAACATGGATAACTTAAAGAGGGCTGACATTGCGTTCATCCTACAATAAAAATAAAAAAATCAGTCAAAGACATTTTATCAAATCAAATAGTCCGACAGCTGTACATTTATAGTGTGCTGCTGCCTCATGAAACAAGTTTTACATTAACCACAGGCTGTAGGTTTTCTGTAGACTTTGCCAGACTCACCCAGAGGCCTTTGCATTATTACAGAATCTGAAACCACCCACACGCACTATGAATACTCACAGGAAGGAAGAGGGGCCGAACCAGGAAGAGACCGGCTCTATGCTCTGCCATTTCTTCTCATCAATGAAGTTCAGGAAGTCGTCTTTAGCTCGGGCTCCTTGATATCTCCGAAACACACCATCTTTACAGCTGCAACACACACACACACACACACAATCATATTTAACCATTTATAACGGAGTTTACACCCATCACAAAACAATTGCTGGTGTCTATCTATCATAATACCTTAATTTGTTTATTATTTCTTTTATTCATCAAGGACCCATTAAATTTATCAAAAATGACATCAATAATTTCTTTTTACAAATAAATGTTGTTCTTCAAACTTTCTATTCATCAAAGAATCCTGAAACAAAAATTAATCACGGTTTCCTCACAAAATGTTAAGCAGAAACTGTTTTCAACATTGATAATAATGAGAAATGTTACTTCAGATCAAATCAGCATATTAGAATGATTTCTGAAGGATCATGTGACTGAAAACTGGGTAGTGATGCTGAAAATTCAGCTTTGCTATCACAGGAATAAAGAAAATTGTAATAATTTTTCACGATTTTACTATGTTTGACTATTTTTGATTAAATAAATGCAACTTTGGTGAATCTATCTATCTATCTATCTATCACCAATGACCAACTTACCAACTTCTAGACAGGGTCAAATGTGTGTAAATGGAATGAAACTCACTGGTAGATAGTTGGGAGAGCCGTGATGATAAACCTCCCACTCAAACCTGCAGAACAGAGAGAGAGAGAGAGAGAGAATGGAGTGAGACTCCTGAGGACAGGAGATCAGGTGAGCAGAGGAGCCAGATGTGAGGAGATAACAGCATACCCGGCTGCTCGGTGACGTCCACTTTGGCAATGCTCACTCCCAAATCTTCTCCCCATTCTGCAAACTCATTCCACACGGGCTGGAGCTGCTGGCAGGCCGGACACCATGGAGCAAAGCTGCAGTAGACAGACAAACCTTTAATCCAATAACACAATCCCAGCCAGAGGAGACACAAAGACACTGAGGCTCATTTGTTTTCCATGGGATCTATTTAACTACAATCCTCTTGTTCGATGGCTCTAGCAGGAGGAAGCGTGCTGTGCAGGGAAAAAAAGACTGTCAACTTGAGTATTTTTTGGAAGGCAATCCATAAAAAGGATAGCGAAATTTCTGACATCATTTGCTCACTATCATGTTTTTCCAAAGCTGTATGGCTTTCTTCTGTCGAATACAAAAGGAGATGTTATGCAGAATGACAGCCTCAGTCACCATTCAGTTTCTTCGCATCCGTTTTACATATAATTAAAGTGAACGGTGACTGAGGTTATCATTCTGTCCTTTTTCTTCTTCATAGAAGGAGGTTGGATCAACATGAGGCTGATTAAATGATTACATCCCTTTGATTTTTGGCAAACTCTTTAACTTCAAAACCACAGAACTTCCTCTAACCTGAGCCCAGTACAAGAACACGGCAGTAAAAGAATAATGAAATAATCTGAAGTTATTGTTGTGTAACTATTATCATGTGTAACACTGGTAATGGTAATGCAAAAATAAACACACACTTTTTTTTTTGCACTACTCAATCTAATAACTCACAACTCGATCATCCATTCTCCAGTCAGGATTTCCTCCCAGTTTCCATCTGTGATTTCTCTTAATTTACCCGGCTTGGCCGATGCGGGCTGCAGCATCAGACATGTTGCGATAAACGCAGAAAATACACACGCGCCGGCTGTCATCCCCCTGACTCTGCGTGTGTATGTGCACGCCATGTTTCAGCGCCCACTGCTTCCCTTCCGCTTCCGCCTCCACTCCCACGTGCTGCTGATGGGCGGGGCCAAGTCATTGACGTCATGACGCACAGCGTTCGAAAAGGTAACTTTTTTTTTTCTTTTTTTTTACAGTCTATGGTTTACAACATAATTTAACCCACTTCCAGACACTTATGCCTAATTAACATATGATTTTAATTTAATTTAAAAAAATTTAATTTAATTTTACATCATATGTGGCCCTTTGTATTTATATAAGTTATTCCATGAAAATACTGTACTGTTTGATTATTCCATAAAAAATATTGTTCTGTTTGTCTTGTTTCATCTTCTATTAGGTATTTTTCTACCTTAAAAAATCAAATGTATTATAAAAATATTCTATTAATATATGTATTAAATAAATGTTATATAATGTTTATATATATATATATATATATATATATATATATATATATATATATATATATATATATATATATATATTAGTAGAAAATGTTTATAATTCATTTTATTTTTAAGTATTTATTTTGTATTTAGGTAATGTATTTTCTATTATATTTGCCTGAAATTAAATAATTAATTTAATTTACATATAATTCATATAGGTAATTTGAAGTTTAAGATGTATGTAACATTTATAATTTGCAAAAAAGAACTTATCCGACTGTTAAATAAAATAGACGAAAGAACGGTTTGCTTTTTCTTTTTATTGGGACAAAAAAATGTGAAAACACAAGGTGGCGCTATGAGCTCTGTCTTGTTTTTACTGCACTGTTTTGTTGTGAATCCTAGGAGAATATAAAATCTCGACAATTGTAGATTTACAGAGAGAGAAAGAGAGAGAGAGAGAGAGAGAGAGAGAGAGAGAGAGAGAGAGTGTGTGTGTGTGTGTGTGTGTGTGTGTGTAGTCACAGATCAATCTAGAAAAGTTTTTTTTGTAAAAGTGAAAAAAAAAAAAAAAAACACACACACATACATACACACATACACTCTCTCTCTCTCTCTCTCTCTGCTGACAAATGAGTGCTAATGACAGCAGTGATATGATCATTTCTTTTCCACAGTGAATATGTTAAAAATGTACATATTCATGAGATTCCTGAGATTAATGTAACTGTTTTATCGAGAAAGGGGTATATATATATATATATATATATATATATAGGCTATATAACAGTTATATAACTGCTTGTATAGCAGTATATATTTACTGTCCTCTGAAAATAACTCAACATACTTTTATATATATATATATATATATATTATTATTATTATTATTATATACAGTGGTGGTCAAAATTGATGGCACCCCTGATAAATATGATAAAAAATGGCTGTAAAAAATAAATCTGCATTGTTTATCCTTTTGATCTTTCCTTCAAAAAATATGCACAAATCTAACCTTTCATTGAAGTAAAAGAATTGAAATTGGGGAGTAAATCACATTATGAAATAAATGTTTTTCTCCAAAACACACTGGCCATAATTGTTGGCACCCCTAGAATTTTTTATGAGAAAAATATCTCTGAAGTATATTCCCATTAATATTTACCTTTTTTAGCACACCAGGGGGACTAGGAACATGAAATTGTCTAGCTATGACTTCTTGTTTCACAGGAGTTTAAATATGAGGAAACACAAAGGCCAAATTCCCTTAATCATCCACCACAATGAGTAAAACCAAAGAATATAGTTCTGATGTGTATCAAAAGATTGTTGAACTTCACAAAATAGAAAGTGGCTGTAAGATAGCTAAAGAATTGAAAATCCCCATTTTGACCATCAGGGCAATAATTAAGAAGTTCCAATCAACTAAAGATGTTAGGAATCTGCCAGGAAGAGGACGTGTGTCTATATTGTCTTAATGGATGGTGAGGAGGAAAGTTTGAGTGGCCAAAGACTCTTCAAGAATCACAGATGGAGAATTGCAGAGATTAGTTGAGTCTTGGGGTCAGAAAGCCTAAAAAAAAAATTATCAAACAACCCCTACATCACCACATGTTGTTTGGGAGGGTTTCAAGAAAAATCCTCCTCGCTCCTCCAAAAATAAACTCCAGCATATTCAGACACGACTGGATCTACAAAAGGGACCGGATTCTGTGGTCAGATGAAACAAAAAAAAGGGCTTTTTGGCAGCCCAGCAGATGTGTTTGGTGCAAACAGGGATGAAGAGTACCCCATGCCTACGGTTAAATATACTGCTGGATCTTATATGTTGTGGGCCTATTTATTTGCTGGAGGTCCTGGACATCTTGTTCAGATACATGGTATTATGGATTCTAGCAAATACAAACAGATAAAAAATCAAAACCTGACAGCCTCTGCTAGAAATCTTATAATGGGCCGTGGTTGGATCTTCCATCAGGACAACGGTCCAAAACAAACATCAAAATCAACACAAAAATGGGTAACTGAGCACAAAATGAAGCTTCTGCCATGACCGTCACAGTTCCCTGACCTGATGAGTGGAGTGAACTGAAGAGAAGAAGCACCAACATGAACTTGTGAATCTGAAGGATCTGGAGAGATTCTGTATGGAGGAATGGTCTCTGATCTCTTGTCAGGTGTTCTCCAAACTCATCAGGCATTATAGAAGAAAACTCAGATCTGTTATCTTGGCAAAAGGAGGTTGCAAAAAGTATTTAATAACAGGGTGCCAACAATTATGGCCAGCGTGTTTTGGAGAAAAACATTTATTTTATAATGTGATTTACCCCCCACTTTCAATTCTTTTACTTCAATGAAAGGTTAGATTTTTGTGAATTTTTTTAATGAAAGATCAAAAGGATAAACAATGCAGATTTATTTTTTACAGCCATATATATATATATATATATTTATAAGTTTTCTATTTGACTTTTTACTGTCTGTTGTGTGAGTAAAAGTACCTTTTATTTTAAGCTGCTTATTTTGTGTATTTCTTCATCAATGTCTGGCTTTGTGAATGTTGATCTGTAATTGATCTGAAACGTCATTTACACCTCATCTCAAATGATGTACTGTGTTTGGTAACATTCTGTCGTGAACATGACAAAGGTGAAAATTATATGTGAAACATTTTTGGAATAAAATGACTAGATATCTAGAATACATTGTTAGCATTTTATGCATCCTAATACACACATTAAGTAATATTTTCACACGTGCATAATTTGAATCTAATTGCAAATGACGTACAATAAAAATATTCCGTTCACACATCATGTCAAGTGTCCTCACACATCATGTCTCACATTTTATCTCAAGCATGACTTTCACTCATCATTTTTGTTTCCTTGGTAACCAAGGACAGTAACTTACAGATAAAAACGTTATTAGATAGAAGCATTGTTCATTGCAGTGGAAATAAACTGATATAAAACTGATATCAATCATTTTCACGGCATATATAATTAATATAATCATATTTTTTAACGATGGGACAAAAAAAAATCAAAAACTGGATTTAAAAAAATCAGTTTAAAAAGTAACAAGCAAACAAATAAATTAATAAAATAAATAGAAAGATGAGAAATCAGGAGGCTTAAATCTGCAGAGTACATTATTATGTGATTAAAAGAATCCATTTCTTATTTCATCCGGTTAACACCATCTACGGAGTGTTACGCGGTGACCGTTCTCACTGACGTCTGCGCGCACACACACACACACACACACGCGACAGGATGCACGTGGGAGGAGAGAAAACGCCGGAGACAGCATGAATAGGAGTAGGTGGATAGATAAATCTACTTTTCCCCTCTATTTCTCATCCTCAATCTCAAACAGGCTTTTACCTGTTATGCAAGGCGCTGCCTACTCTCAGCATCATAGAAAGAGCCTGCTCATTTTCAGATGTACCAAAAATAAATTGCATTCTGTGAACTACTGCCACACACATATGCTAATGGACAGGCATACTCATAAAAACCCTATTATAGATGCGGGTTGTCTTTGTTAGATTGCATTACAGCTTTTATGTAACTGTGGATGATGAACAGCTTGTGCACTCAAACAGAAGAAAAAAATGAACTTAACACTAAATCCACACACAGCACGGTCTGATTGATTCCTATTTGACGCAGAACTCTAAGTCTCTACAGCTGGGACGTAGATATTCTATGTTGAGTTATGGGGACACAGTCCAAGCCAATTTCTGGAGCTGCGACTCCTTCTGCCTGGAGATTTTAAGTCTCCAAAATCTTTCAGAAGATTGAGCATCACCTCCTTCACCAAGAGCAGCTCCAGATGGACAGACTGAAGCTGAGAGCCAGAGAGAGTTGCAGAGCTGTTCTAGGTTTACTGTGCAGCTGCGAGTACAATCGCTGTCCTTGCTGGTCTTTAGAGATCGGTAGCTTGAGCAACGCAAGCTTTGAGAAAGGACTCTTTCTTCTATAGAAGTGAATGTAAATGTAATTTTTGTATTCCCATTTGCTCCAATAGCAAAAAAATATATAATTTCCAAGACTTTCCGAAAGAGGGAAAAATATAGAGAGATTGAGCAGTCAGAAGAGAGAATGATGTGAAATTTGCCATCACATGTTCATTTCTTTTTTTTTCTGTAATTTAATTCCAAGGTAATATAACACAGTATGATTAGAAACTTAGAGTATATGTGAATAATGAAACACAAAAAAACAGAGTTATAAATGTGTATTAAAAGAATGAAATTCTGAAAAATCTTTTTGCAAAAACATTTGCAATGTTGATAACTGTGGAAACGCGTCATCACAGTCGGTGAAATGCATTTTATCAACAAATAATGATGGAAGTGAAGAAAAATCTGTAATTAAATATCTATTAGATAAATAATTTAATATATAAAGTTGATTTGATTAAGAGTTTTGTAACATAGAAATCACTCTCATCAGCATCTTGAGGTTGTTAGGTTTCTGATAGTTCAGTTCTTCTGAATCTTGGCAGAAAAAACTAGCACTGAGTAAATGTTTAAATTATATTTCTGCTCAAAAATGTTACCCCTCGGGTCTTTATCTGGCATTGGCAACATAGAGTTTGAAAAATATGGTTAACAAAGTTTTGTGGCTTTTAGTCCATGTGTTTGGGCTTTGAGGTCATCTACTGTACTGCTAAACTTTGACAGAATTTAAGATAGCAGACACATTCAGGATGCCAGGATTCCAATCAAATGATCTCTAGCATGAGAATGTCCCTCCCCAAATGATCTTCAAGCCAACTAAGTAGCAGCAAATTGTGGCAAGGAAAAACCTAGTTGACCAATGTGCTGTATAATTCTTAAAGGAACACTCCACCGTTTTTTGAAATAGGGCTTATTCACTTTCTTTCCTACATTTAGATTGGTGGGCAAATGCATTTTTGTCTCAGTGCATGCATTGTTTTAGTTTGACAGGGTCGGCGCTAGCTTAGCTTAGCATAATGAATGGAATCCTTTGTTGCCAGCTAGCATGTCCTGAGTAAAAGTGATAAAAATAAATAAAAAAACACCTAATTACTTCTTGTGGCGTATTCACAACAAGTACAAATAGTGATGCAGATTAACACTAGGCGATTTCCTAGGCAGATATTGACTTATATATTAAGGACTATATTAGGGGGAAGCACAGGCGAAGCACTGCTACTTGGGCGTGATATCTCTGCGCCCAAGTAGCAGTGCTTCGCCTGTGCTTCCCCCTAATATAGTCCCAAGTCAATATCTGCATAGGAAATCGCCTAGTGTTAATCTGCATCACTATTTGTACTTGTTGTGAATACGCAGGCCACAAGAAGTAATTAGGTGGGGTTTTTTTTTTTATATCACTTTTACTCAGGACATGCTAGCTGGCAACAAAGGATTCCATTCATTATGCTAAGCTAAGCTAGCGCCGACCCTATCAAACTAAAACAATGCATGCACTGAGACAAAAATGCATTTGCCCACCTATCTAAATGTAGGAAAGAAGGTGAATAAGCCCTATTTCAAAAAACGGTGGAGTGTTCCTTTAAAACAATGCAAAAAGCAAACATACCAATATTATACGTACAGACGTCCGTCTAACTGTTCAACATAAAACGAAAAAATCCAACAAATCAATAGAGTTCGACCAAAAAAAAAGAAATAAATGACAACAGTGTGGAGCCATTCTAATATGCAAAGGCACAAAAAAACTAATTCAAATATTGACTCAAAAATAATAATATAGCCTATAGATTATACTGAAATACCACTGTTTCATGCACTTAGATAATATTCTGAAGCAATAATACATGTGTGTTGCACTGTGTCCCATACTTGGATTGCTTTTGCACACATAATTTCTCCATTAGTTTTCTAATAAATGTTGATGATTTTGGATTCAGAAGATCTGAGCATCACCTTGAAGATGATTATGCAAATACAGCTGACTCTCTCTGAGAATCTCAATAACTAACTAGCCCCAGTTCTGCTCTGTGACCCAATTACTGTCATAAGAATAAAAATGATTAAGCAATTAATTTCCCCCTACAGATAGGCCTACTCACCAGAGTGGCACATGGACAAAATTCACATGGCTCTCGATCACAGGCCTTTTAACACACACACACACACACACACACACACACACACACACTAAACAACAACCTCGTCCTCAATACGCCCACACACACTCTCTTGGACTCCTCTACTAGCACTCACGCTTACAAGTTCACACGTGTCTAAAACACATGACACAAACACTACAACACAGAGGTCAAAAATTTGGTCAACTCAATAGCAGCTGCACTATAATAGTTTGCCACACACCTGACTATAGCATCATTATTCTAAAACGCCATTATATGTCCCTGATCAAAGCAAAGTCAAAGCATAAACAACAATTGCTCGTTCGTTCGCTGTCTGACGGTAGCCTATTGTCAAAAAGTGTTTGACAATAATTTGTTCTCTGTTGTAGCTAATTTCTCAATTTGCTCTCTTTGGTTACCATGGAAATTTAGCTGAAGGCAATTATCATCACCCACCAGGCCAGCAATTAGGGTAGAACATTTCAGATTTAGCTCCTACATTTCAGCTGTCAAACACTACAACCGAAGACTGACTTGTGATGTAGCCAACGCGCTACATGTTGGATAGGAAAAATCAGGCGCGCTGTGAGAACAGGTGCACTACCACAAACATTGGCTGTGTGTGTCTCAAATTCATCAAGCATTCCTGCTTTGCATCGTCAGTTTGATTGGATTCCTGGAGCTCATCACATAAACTGACAGCGATTTTAAGCAGTAGCTGTTGGCGCTCGTGCACCATGCAGTCAGCCTACGCCCACTGAATTTATACCGCCCCCTCCTCTATCCTCCGGTGCATAGGACCGAGAGCGCGAAGGAGACGCGTCCGTGCGGAGTTGCCATCGGTGGGAATATTCGTTTAGAGGAAGTCTCCGAATCCGTCTCGAACGACAAAAATGGATGAAATGGAAGAGGAGTTAAAATGCCCGGTGTGCGGATCGTTTTTCCGCGAGCCGATCATCCTGCCCTGCTCGCATAATATCTGCCTGGCCTGCGCGAGAAACATCCTTGTGCAGACGCCCGACGCCGAATCCCCGCAGAGCAGCCGCGCGTCTGGCTCCGGCGTCTCCGATTATGATTACTTAGACCTAGATAAGATGAGCCTGTACAGCGAGGCTGACAGCGGATACGGCTCTTACGGCGGGTTCGTGAGCGCACCGACCACCCCGTGCCAGAAGTCCCCAAACGGGGTGCGAGTTTTCCCCCCTAGCGTGCCTCATCCGCCCCAGGCGCAACACCACCTGCTGCCTCACACCGGCGTCCTGCCGCCGGTCCCGCGGAACTCCTGCCTCACCTGCCCGCAGTGCCACCGCAGCTTGACTCTGGACGACCGGGGGCTCCGGGGCTTCCCCAAGAACCGCGTACTCGAGGGAGTGGTGGACCGGTACCAGCAGAGCAAAGCGGCCGCGCTCAAGTGTCAGCTGTGCGAGAAGAGTCCCCGCGAGGCGACGGTCATGTGCGAGCAATGCGACGTGTTCTACTGCGACCCGTGCCGCCTCCGGTGCCACCCGCCCCGGGGTCCGCTGGCCAAACACCGGCTCGTGCCGCCGGCGCAAGGCAGAATCAGCCGCCGCGCGAGCCCCCGGAAGATCTCCACCTGCACCGAGCACGAGCTGGAGAACCTGAGTATGTACTGCGTCCAGTGTAAGACCCCCGTGTGCTACCAGTGTCTGGAGGACGGCAAACACTCCACTCATGAGGTCAAGGCGCTGGGGGCCATGTGGAAGCTCCACAAGGTGGGGAAACTGGTTGAGGTTGAGGTGGTTGTTGTTGTTGTTGTTGTTGTTTATTACATTTCCCCCCTAATGACTAAAGCATATCTGACCAAATGGTTTAAGCTGGTAGCAGATACACATACTGGTCTAGATGTCTCACGACCTGGTCTTCTGTAGGTTTAGCACTTTAGCTGGTCAGCCTGACCAGCTGAAAATGCCCTAAACCCTTTTAAAACCAGCTTAAATGTTGTCTGGTTTTAGTATAAGGGTCTGTTATGGTGCAGTAAGACTTGTCACTGTGATGGGTGAGACACCACCGGTCTAATTAAAACACAGCGCACGACACAGCCAGCCATGATTCAGGCCAAATGAAAAACACTTGTGCTCCAACTCTCCGGTTTAGATTGAACAGGAAAAGGTAAGGACAAACCTTATGGAAATATGTTTTGGATTTTGAGGCATCTATGATAACTGCAGTGCACGGTCAGGGCTGTTTTTTAAGGATGGAGGTTTAATTCTCTTGTGGTGTTGTGATGCACGTTTTAATTAAAATATGTTCCTTGATTGAACTCAAATATACAGGTTGCTCGTGTTAACTGTGTGTGTGTCTGGATTCCTCAGGGAATGTGCAAAACCGCTGTGACACTGGCCTGTTGTTGTAGCAACATGGGGCAGAGAGCTGATTTACTGTGTCTGCCTGTCTGTGAAGGAGAAAGGAGTGTATCCAATGGAGAGCCAAAGAATGAGGGAAGAGTCCCCTCTCTTTCTCTTAGTCCTAACATGCTGCACCATGCAAGTCAATAAGTTTAAATAAAATTGTGAGTGACTCTCAGCTAGACCGTTTTGTTTAATCAGAAACCATAAACATGAGCAATCAACAGGTAGGGAGATGATGGATCAATAAGCGCATGGTTTAACTTGGCACACAAAAGTCATGTCTGTACATCACCCTTTTAATTTAGAAATATTTTTGTTGGTGTGAGACAATATTGGTGATGCATCGATATTAAAAATCTGGGTGATATGATAAGCCAATAATTATTGTCATGTTATGGCAAATAACCAATAAATGGGCGATATGTTGAATATAGTCAATTTAAATGGTTTAAGTGAATTTAGGCACCACAACATTATAATGTACAATATAAAAATGAATATTCATTCTGAGATTTGCTAAAGATTACATTTAAAGGGGTCATAACATGGATTTTTTATTTTATTTTAATATGTTCCTTGAGGTTCACTTGAAGTTTTTTTTTTTTTTTTGTAAAAAAAAAATATATGTATGTGGAAGAACTATTATTTTCTACCTTCATTCTGACCCGCTGTCTGAAATGATCAGTTTTTAAGGGGTGGCTCCTTTAAGGCTTGTCAGTAAATGGCTACTTTTATGATTGGCTAATGTCATTGCATAGGAAACAGTATCAACACCCACTCGCTATTGTGCGTGAGTAAGTGTTTTAAAAACATCCATATAAAACTGTAATTTACAGACAAAGCATTATGAAATCATTTACTCACGGTTTATGATGCAGCTGCTGCCGGATTCAATACAATTGGCTGCTTCATCTGTTAACCCTTAAATGTAGGAATGTTTCAACAGTCATTATTACATATTTGGGTCTTTAGCGACCCGGATCTATACATCTAACACAGATGGATCTCTACCTGTCGTGATAATATAAAACTCTCCTGATATTAGAGTAACAATTATAGAAGAATAAAATAAAGCATATTTTGTTACCTTTTGGAGCTTGAAGGGTTCAGTTTGAGTTCATCACTGTCCTCATCAGAGCTCATTTCCCAGTACATTCAGCATCTGGTTCATATTCGAGATCTCAAGCATATTCTCAAAACTATACATGTTTTCAACATGTTCAAAATTAATATTTTGATCGCTGACAGCTTCTTGACCAGATCCATCATCAAGTGACAGTGACACTAATATTTGATTGCTTTCAGTATTTGCTCTGCAGTAAATCGCTGAGCCATTTCAAGATTTGCTGATGATATTTCCTATTCTTTTGTTTTCTGCCTGCGGTTACTATGAGTGAAACGGCACTTCATCATTGTGTATGAAAGGGAAAACTTGAAAGGGAAAAATTTTATTATTTTATAATTTTAGACATTTTTCTTGTTGTATTGTTTATAATGAATTGATTAAGGAATACCGAGAAGGTTGATATCTAACTTTTAAAAAATGAATGAGGAGGAGGGTAGTGAATGACGTCCCAGGTAACTAAAGACCTGAGGTATGCGTTTAAGGGTTAACCAAAGTTCCTTTGCAAACTCTTAATTTTTCCTCGTTTACAAAGCAATCTGTAGTCAAATTCTCTGAACAAACATATAATCCTCCAATGTGATACTGGACACCATTAAAATAAACCATCCAGTTGTTCCTGATCCTGGTATTCTCCTGAAGTCTCTACAGAAATGAGCAAGTGAGCTGTTTCGACAGAATGCATCAAAGCGAACTTTCCTTTATGCTTCTATTCACTCTTCCAATTGTCCTGTTGTTGATAGACTCTGAACGGGCATCTACTGTATCCATATAATGGGTTCTATTTGCTTTTGACGCGCTTGCATTCATTGCAGGCAAGTGCCAGCCGTTAAGCGATGGTGCAATGATGTAAAACTATTTGTTTTGGTGTCTTGCTCTGGAGGCAAAGAAGCATTAAATTGGTCAAAAGTGACATAATATTACAAAAGATTTCAATTTAAAAAAATGCTTTAAAAACATTCTATTCCCCAACAAATCCTGAAATTATCAATGTTTAATGCTTAATATTTGAGTTTTTTACAGTTTCCACAAAAATATTAAGCAGCACAACCTTTTTAAATATTGATAATAATAAGAAATGTTTCTTGAGCAGCTAATCAGCACATTAGAATGATTTCTGAAGGATCATGTGACACTGAAGACTGGAGTAATGATGCTGAAAATTCAGCTTTGTCTTCACAGGAATATATTACTTTTTAAAACATTTCACAACATTACTGTTTTTACTGTATTTTTGATTCAATAAATGCAGCCTTGGTGAGTATAAGAGACTTTTTTCAAAAACATTAACAAATCTTTTGAACAGTCATGTATATCTAATATTGACTGAGAAATCACTATACATTTTTACTCTATCAATTAGAAATGAAATAAAATAATAGTACATTTGAAAATTGTACATTTAAGGCATGTGGTTGAGCAATTTGACTGTTGTATGGTACTAATATTTACCCCACTTTCACTTTTGAAGAAGATGAGACATTTTTATGGGCAGGCAGATGTGAGAGCAGAAAAAGTTACTTAATTCAAGCACTACATTATGTGTTAAACTACATAATTTTAGGTGCTCAATTACTTTACTCTCTGTTCATAGCTCCATGTCTGATGTTGTGATTGCATAATATCAGTTTGAACTGGGACAGCAGCATTACGGCAGACCCAAATACAGCTCCCCCCCTTTTAGCACCTGGGGCACACACACACACACACAGAGAGAAGATCTTGGATCAGTGTCCTCTACTATGGTCCCATCTGTAGCTTTTTCACTGAACACTAGCGAGCTGGCCTCATATCAGAGGAAAATGGCCTCTTTCCGCACTGCAGACACTTGCTCGTCATTCACTAAACAGATTGTAGTTTTGCTTTAGCCTCAGGGCCCCATATGTTACTTTTCCTCTCATTTTCTCCATCTATCTCTCTGTGTCACATACACAGACACTTATGTGCGTTCAAGTCATCTCGTAAAGATCGTATTTACGAGTTGACCGCACATGAATGCCACCACAATGTCGTAAATAAGAGTGGGAAGCGCGGGATTTTCTTAAAGCCCCGATCTTTACGAGTTGGGGGCGTGTCACTGAGAAACATGGCGGAATACCACAATACTTAAAGGTATTTAGCAGTGATATTGCTAGACTTTTCTATTTACAGCAAAGTAAGCTAATTGCCTGCACAGAATATGATGGCATTATAATATATAACAATGTAATATGTAACGAAAAAGTTTGCAGTGGCTTCATAAATTAGGCTAATTAAAAACATAAAAAACCAAAGCACACCTGATGCACATTTCTTTGTTCTTCATTTTCTAGAACTAGAGTTTAAGAAACTTGCTCTATTTTTGTGTAATTAATTAAGAGAAAGTACACCACCATCTTACTCCGACGAAAGTGACTTGAACGGACATGCCGTCATAAACATGACTTCCCACCTCGTAAGTACGAACTTCCCAGGAGGATTTGAACGCACACAGCAAGCAGAAAATGGGGCCTGTGTGTTGATGCAATAAAAGATTTTTACTTGACAGATATGGCTGTTATCTAGAGAGCTGGATGCCATGTCGATACATCATTTTTCTTTTTTTTTCTTTTTTTACCTATTTTGCATGATTATTTATTTTAAATAATGTTTACTGACTATTCACTTAATTGTGATAAAAAAAAAAAAAAAAAAATTCCAGTGAAAAAGGCTGGCGTTAGATTTTGGAACTGGTTTATCTTTAGTACAAAACATAGGCTGCATAAACATACAGTATTTTCAATAGAATGATGATTTCCAGCAGCCATATCACCCTGTAGCCCAAGACTGGTTGCCCACTGAAGCTAAGCAGGGCTGAGCCTGGTTAGTATCTGGATGGGAGACCTCCTGAGAAAACCAGGCTGCAGCTGGAAGAGGTGTTAGTGAGGCCAGTAGGGGGTGCTCACCCTGTGGTCTGTGTGGGCCCTAACACCCCAGTGTAGTGATGGGGATACTATACTGTCAAAGAGCACCATCCTTCGGATAAGACGTTAAACCAAGGTCCTGACTCTCTGTGGTCATTAAAATTCCAGGATGTCCTTCGAAAAATAGTAGGGGTGTAACTCTGGCATCCTGGCCAAATTTGCCCCTTGGCCTCTGTCCATCATGGCCTCCTAATCATCCCCATATACTGACTGGCTTCATCACTGTCTCCTGTCCACCAATAAGCCGGTGTGTGGTGGGCGTTCTGGCGCAATATGGCTGCCGTCGCATCATCCAGGTGGATGCTGCACATTGGTGGTGGTTGAGGAGACTCCCCCTTCCATGTAAAGCGCTTTGAGTACCTAGAAAAGCGCTATATAAATGTAACGAATTATAATTATTCCATCTTTTAAAGAGCAAAGATTGATGATTTCCACAATTTCTTACTTGTAACACTCTTTAAGTCTCTCTAGTAGTGCAACCAAGTGGTAATACAGAAAATATTATTGTTTCCAAACATGTTTCTCTTGTTGTCCCTTTCACTCCGACACTGTCTTCCATTGCATGGACAAACTAATACTGTCGCGTGTAGTCGTGTTTAATGCAGATATGTTGGGCTTTAGTATTCTAGTGTGTAACACTGCAATATGTGACGAAAAATCTGAAACATTTACAACCGTAACTAACTTTAAGGCAGGACACCACAGGTAAATGTGATGAATACTTTTACCAAATAGATATGACCACATTCTGCAGTTGATTAATCGCAAATTGAGATAATTGTTTTTTTGACAAGTTTTCTGAAATATGCAAATGAGGCATGATCTAATTAAATATGCAATAATTTGCACACATTTCCAGAATGGAAATCTGAACCTTGGATAAAGCCAGTTTCAATATTCTTGTTTAGTTTGTTGACATACTAAGGTTTTTACAGGGGGGCATTTTGGATATATCTTACTCTGTAAATCAGAAAATACTGTCAAAAAATGCTTTTTCACCATATTTCTAGGAATAAAATGTTATATAAAGTAGGTGAATGATATGAACAAAACCCTCTGTAAAAACCTTTAGAATAAAACTGGAATGTTTGGTGTAAGTGATACTAAAGTTGAGGAAAAACTAATTTTGAGAAAACATAAAATAATATCTTAAATGTGCATTGTGGATGCTTTCTTTCCACTTGCCTAAATGAAGACATGATATGGAAACAAAATAGCTAAAAATCTTAAAATTTACTAGTGCAAGAAAAAAAAAATGGTTTTGCCTGTAATGTCTTGCCTATTTTACTAATAATGTCTGTAATGTCTGTTTTGGGTTTGTAGCAACTGGGCTCTTATTACAGAACCATCCCAACTAGAATCTTGTCCTGTTTGTTTAGTAACCATGGTGATTTCAGCTCTCATTTAGGACAAAGATTTAAGATGTGATGTTTCTGTAACATTGCCCCTGCTGGGTTCTCGTTGTAGGACTTGTATGTAAGGTGCTACATGCAGACTAGCATGTATCTGTTAGTATGTAGGGGTTTAGTGTGTAAGGCTGTCATACGTAGGGCTCTAGTACAGTGGTTCTCAACTCCAGTCCTCAGGACCCGCTGCTCTGCACATTTTGTATGTCTCTCTTATCTGACACACTCAGTTCAGTTCATGGAGTCTCTCCTAATGAGCTGATGATCTGATTCAGGTGTGTTTAAATAAGGGAGACATACAAAATGTGCAGAGCAGTGGGTCCCGAGGACTGGAGTTGAGAACCACTGCTCTAGTATGTAATGTTATGGAGTGTAATGCTGTATCATATAGCGTTGTAATGTAGTATGTAGGCCATAGAGAGAAATTTGGAGCACTGTGTTTCATTCCTTGTTCTCTCACTTTTGTTCCTCTTTTGAGAACAGACCACAAATGAAAGTGGAGGTCTCTCGGCGGATGGTTGTCATAGCAATGTGAGAACATTTATAATGGGATATTTTTCCTACTCTAAAGCAACATCCTTTGGCTGTGCCTGACGCACACACACATACGCACATGCACTCCTCTTCCTATCCTCTCACCCACTCTTTAAATGACAGATTTAATGACTAACCTCTCACAAATTATGTCACTTCCTCTCTCAAACACATTTTATGTAGATCCCTGATTCCCTGTTGCAGCAGTTTGAACTGCTCTGAACTGTGTTAAATAAAGTGTTAAGAGTATTGAACATTTTTATTATATTAAACATAGCAAAACTGGATTAAATATAATTTCAAAAAATCATTAAATTTCTTTATGGTTTGAAATCTAATAAAGCACTATTTCTAAATAAGATAAGTCCACACTGAAATAATGTAGACATAAATGTACTGTGCATAAGTTTAGGGTCAGTAAGAATTTTAAGTTAATACTTTTATTCAATAATGATGCAATAAACTGATCCAAAGTAACAGTAAGAACATTTATAATGTTACAAAAGATTTCAAATAAATGCTTTTTTATTCATCGAAGAATCCTGAAAATATATATATATATTTTCCATAAAAATATTACGCAGCACACCTGTTTTCAACACTGATTAATGCTTAAGAAATGAATGCTTTTATTCAGCAAAGAAGCGTTAAATTGGTCAAAAGTGATAGTAAAGACAATATTATTACAAAAAATTTAAAAAAATCTATTCATCAACAAATCCTGAAATTATCAATGAGCTTCAAATTATTTTTAGAGCATCAAATCAACATATCAGAAGGATTTCTGAAGGATCTTGTGTCACTGAAGACTGGAGTAATGATGCTGAAAATTCAGCTTTGCCATCTCAGGATTAAATCACATTTTAAAACAGATTAAAATAGAAAAGAGTTATTTTAAATTGTAATGATATTTCACAATAATCAAATAAATGAGAAATGTGGACTTTCTTTCAAAAACATTCAAATATTAATGAACCAAAACTTTTGAATGGTAGTGTATTTTCTATTAAACCAAAAATAATAAAATTCACTTGTTTTGTATGATTGTGTATTTACTCACAATATACTAAACTGAAATTATTTTCTAATAATAAGACTGTTGTTAGACTTATCCTTTGTGCAGAACAAGCTTTAGTAAGTAAAGTTCACTTGCTCTTTATCTATATCGTTTAATCTCTCTTGCCTTCTGTCTTTATCTTTCCAGGGTCAGCTCTCTCAAGCACTGAATGTTCTGTCTGATCAGGCCACAGAGGCCAAAGAGTTCCTGGTGCAGCTCAGAAATATGGTACAACACATACAGGTACAACAAACACGCACACTAACACTTATTCTCTCATACAGTGCACTTGTGATGTGATCTGATTCTGACCTCTCCTTGTGCTCTAGGAGAATGGAGTTGAATTCGAGGCATGCTTGGTCGCCCAATGTGACGCTCTGATTGAAGCTCTCAACCGCAGGAAAGCCCAGCTTCTCAGCAGAGTAACCAAAGAACATGAACACAAACTCTCAGTAAGCACAACCACACACAAAACATTCCTTGAGTTCTTGAAGAGACTCTAAAAAACAATCTCTAAAAAAAGCTGGCTGTTGTGTTTTTGAGGTAAAGGGAATTTAAAAAAAAAAAAAAAATCACACAAGTCACGATTTGATTTCTTAATTGGAGGATTAGTGACTGCCACCTTGAGGATTTTTAGTGTGTGCTAATAGAACTGACGAATAAATTAGTTTAACACATTTTTTTATTGCAAGCAAGGGGGTTCATTTTTTATTTCTTTTTTCAGTAGCTTTGTAAGAATAGAACTATAGGAAAAACACATTGATAACTGAAAGTGTTTAGTTTATTTAGATGTTTTTGAACTTTGAAATCAGCATTCACTGTAAAAAATAATTTGTTGTTTCAACTTAAAGCAATGTTTGTGCTGCCTTAACATTTTAAGTTTAGTCAACTTGAAATGTAAAGTTGTACTAAGTGACAACTTGGATATTTGAGTTGACCAAACTTAAAATTTTAAGGCAGCACGAACATGTCACGATGCCTGTGTGCTGTGTCTTGTAAGGACTTTTAAGTTGAACTGTTTCTATTGTTTCTGTGTTCTCCTCTCCTGTTTCCATTGTTTGTGTTACCATAGCAACCCTGATTAGTTCGTCACAGTCCCTCAGGTGTTTCTTGTTTCCTTGTCGTCTTGTTAGTTTCCCTGTGTGTATATACAGTATAGCCCTGTGTTTTAGTCTGTCTTTGTGAGTTGTTGCCTTTTGCTTTTTGCATTCTTGTTCCTGGTCAGGGGTGTATTCCTGAAAGCAAGGTTATCTTACACACATACCCTGAACTCTCGGTTGATTAAACCAAACCTTGCTTACTCGAGGTATGTTCATGGTTAACACACCAGGCATTCTCAACAGAGCAACGAATCGACGAGTCACCGTGGAAACGGACGCTAAGAAAAAGCGCGCCATACTACTTCTTTCTTCTTCTTTTGTTAAATGCTGATTTACATATTTTTACATACATTTCGTCACCTATTTGGTGGTTGTACAATCATTTTTCAATCTTTTCGTTTCATAATTGAAATATGAATTCATAATAAAAAGAAAGATACAGTCTGTGCTTGCAAAGATAACATGGCTGTATAAGTTTTTGTTCATTTTGTTTCCACGTTGGTAAGATAAGTTAAGATATATCATATCATATATGTCTTTTATTATAGAAATACATTATAGCATAGAAAACGTCTGGATGCAGATCAACGATGTGTGAGATGAGAAATATATATCTATAATAATAAAATGAACATTACCTTGTTATAAAAGCGCTCTGAACACCTCTGAAGTAAACTAACCCTGGAACAGACCCTGCTACGGAGCAGGTTATGTTCAGAGAGTATGTTGCTATGTCTACTTACCCTGAAAGTTGAGGTTATCCGCTTACTCGCCCTTAAACATACCCGGGTATGTCACATAACCTGCTTTCAGGAAAACCCCTGAGGATTATTTTCCCACTCCTTGGTTGGATTATCTTAGTTTATGCTTTTCTTTAATAAACTTTTGCTGCATGTAGATCCTCGTCTTTGCCACCGTTGTAGCGGATCACTTACTTTTTTTAAGTTGAGACAAAAAAATTCTTTACATTGTGAAACAGAAGTTGCAATGTTCTTTTCTAGGGATAGGGATATTTCCTCAAGCAAGAAAAAATGTAGGGCTGAGCTTGATTTTGTCCATTGGGAATTGATTGAATCGTTAGATCGTTGTGGTTTGCTATTGCTGTGATATGTGAGTGGCAGGTTTGTCTTGAAACGTCATCAGAGAAGAGAAGATATGTTGCTGAAAGAGGGAGGAGCAGTTATTTTGATTAAAGGCACAATATGTAAGATTTTTTTATTAAAATATCCAAAAAACACTAGAACAATGTTATGTTTTATTGATTTGTGTACTTACATTATCCCAAATGTTTCCAACAATGTTTAAAGTCAAGTTTTTAATGTTGTTTATATGTCTATGTGCTGTTTTTAATGTGCTTTAAGACAAACCATGTGCAAATTCATAAGTCAACACCATTGCTGAGGATTTTCTCTTTAAAACTGCGGTGAACCAAAGACTACCTTGTAACCAATCACGTCAATGTGCCGGAGGGCTTTAGCATATCATTAACACCGAGCAGGGGAGTCTCGAGAGATGCCAGGTTATCCCTGTATATTTTTCTGTTGATATGAAAAATCGGGTAGATTTAGCAAGTAGTATAACGGGTGTATGATGTATATTACGATGTTATGATGAACTATATGCCTTTCTCCACTGACGTTACGAGTTTTTCAAAGCGTTTCTGATGATTGTTAGAAGGCTGCTGTCTGACTCTGAGATGGCGAACGGGAACATGGTTTGTGTAACATTAGCAACACATTATTAGCTGTTTGATAACATAGTCAAGCAAAAGGCTAATCGTATTAATTACCATTATGTGTCCGACGTTGTAAAGAGCGATACTATTGTGCAGCGTTTACCTCAGTAAGTTGGCCGAGTGAATCTCTGAGCTGGCGTGAGTGGAGGCGGGGCTAATTAGCATATATACTAAATGAAGCAAGCGTGTAGAGTTCAATTGAAGCTATTTTAAGGCATGAATAATTTTTTTCACAGGAAAAAACTTTTAAATATGTAATTTTGGTGATCAAAGAGGAGTTTTAAGGGATACTATTATTGACTGCAGGGCAATTTTAAATCCAGAGAAATCAGCTATTTTAACCAGTGTAACGTCCAATGTCAAGTCGCCTGTCATTGACGTCATATCGACGGTCCTCGATTTCCGGTTTTACTTCCATAGAAACCATGGAAATACCAAAGACGCTTTAATATATTATGTTTTATTAGACAGGTGAGCAACTGTTTGGATACATTTATCGACAGAAAACTAATAGTTATATAGCTTGATTTACAGTGAGTTACAAGCTTGTACCATGCCTCAGAGACAATGCTTTTTTGTCAAGTGGCTAACACAGACTAGCATAATCAGAAAGATTATTAATATGCTCAAAAATCACTGGTACCCAATTAAATGATCTTGGTTCTCTCTGGAAAAAAAGAGTGGTCCAAAAAGCAGATAGAATACTGTGCCAACCAGACCATGTGCTTAGGAATGAATTTGTTCTCATGCAGTCAGGTCGGCGGTATTATGTGCCATTACGGAAAACGAATCGCTATGCAAACTCATTCATTCCCTCTGCTATAAGATTTTTAAATGATAACTCATAACTACACAAATGGTTCTTGTATTACACCGCTGTTCTGTCACTGGCAGGTGAATGTGTGTGTTGTGTTGTGTGTGTGTGTCAGGGTATGATCGTTTTGTATACATTTTTTTATTTATTGTGTGCTAATAATCTTAATTTAACCCTTATTGGATGGGTTGGCTGTAGAACTGAATTGCCCCTTTGGGGACTAATAAAGATATTTGAATCTTGAATCTTGAATCTTGAATCTTGATATTCTAATATCTATCTAGTTTACTGTAATGAGCAACTAGTGTCTCATACCAGCCACCGAGATAACATTACTTTCAACATTATGATTTTTTTTTGACCAAGTAAAACAGTACTGCGTTACACAACAATTTTGATTCGCCAGATAAAGTGACCTGTATGAGTATAATTCAGCACTGCGGCTGTTTCGTTAGAATGAAATAAAATAATGTGAATTTAAATGATCAAACGTTACAGTAACAAAGTTCAAATTCAGGGAAGAAGGAGGCGAACGTTAAACGTAACTTTAATCGTAAAATATGCATGAATAACAAAACGGAAAGAGCGGCAGCAGCCGACTGCGACATCGGACCATAATAAAAACAGCAGCATAAAATGTCCCGGGCTCTCTGCCCCGCCCTGCTTCATAACGTTAATTAAACTTTAATACATTAGCTCACCCATTAACATGATTTTTGCATGAGTCCTGTCATATTGCTTTCCATCGGCTGTGGAGGTGAAGACGACCATTCCCATGATTCCACTCTCATTCAAGGCGTCATCAAGCTACGCCTTTTGTTATTGTTTTGAATAAGCGACCTTTTACATATTGTGCCTTTAAAGATTACGAGAGCACATGCATTTAAAAAAAAGAATGATGTGCATGGATAAATTATTTATGATAAATACTGCAATACTCCACAAAAAATAAAAAGTGTTCATTTTAATTTCATGGAAATCTCTACACATTTCTGTATTAGGGCAACAGATGACTGGCTCTGAGGGTATTTTCTATTTTCCCATTAAAAATTCATTAAATCTCTTTTCTGCCAAAGTTGGATTCAGAATGGATTCATGCTTCAGGCAGCAGGGCTAATCAGCAGCCATTGTTGGTGAGTCAAATCAGCCTGTTTCTAGCCCAAGCTTCTATGCCATATGAAAAGGTTGCTATCATAGGGGGAATGCAGCTTAATGGTTAAAAATCTGGGCTATTAACGGAAATAATTTATGTTTAAACTGGAGTCATTGTGTCCTTGACTAAGACTCTGAATCCCAGGCTGCTCCACTGAGACTGCACCTATAGTTAGTTTGCTGTGATTCATTTTCTTCGGTTGAAATGGAGCAATGAAATAAGTAACTAAATGGCAAACCAGTGTGCTTTTATACAGTCTTAAGAATTCTAGGAACATTATACAGCTTATAATGCACTAACGTGATCCTGATTTTGTTGGCTCTGTCTGTGGGTAGATGATACATATTATCATTTTTAAAAGAACCATTTCTTTAAAGTTTTACATAATCTTTAATTACTTTTTGTATTTTGTAGTCTGTGAGTTATAAGGGGAAACTAGAAAATTGTTATATTAAAATTGCTACATAATCTTTAATTACTCTTTTTGCTGTTTAATTAAATAATATATATGTTAATGATCCAAATTTCTTCAAGCTGGAGTTATGACACAACTCAATTAATATTTAGGGAAACGTAAAAAAAATTATATTAAAATTGTCCTGGTCTCCCCCTATACTGTTAGTAGCCTTTCACATAGTAATCCCAGTTAGTTACCGTAAAATTACCAGAATGACTTTACCGTAGCAAGGTGTTTTTTTAAGGCAGACTTCTTACGTCTTACATTCGGACCTTGTACGTATGGTAATCTTCATTCTTTGAGCAAAATTCCAATCGGAAGTGAGCATCCATATGCCCTACTCACTCGAAGGGCAGAGCCCATGTGGGGACTTTGGAGGGAGCAGGGCACTTGTGTGTCATAATGAAGTTTGGAATTCACCATTTGTTCACACACAGCAGCATCATACCGGTAATTTACTGGTAATGTTACAATACTGGTAAACTGCCAGAACTGATTTACCTGTATTTTTGAAAAGGTCCTATTCACACATGATCTCTTAAAGGGATAGTTCACCCAAAAATTAAACTTCTGTCATTAAAGGGTAACTAAACCCTAAACCAACTTTTTTTAGTGAATGATCTGTAACACAGACACTCATGTCGTTCCAAACCCGTAAGACTTTTGTTAATCTTCGGAACACAAATGAAGATCTTTTTGATGAAATCTGAGATTTACCGCAACTACCACTTTGACGCTTCAAAAAGTTCATAAAGAGATCGTAAAACTAATCCATATGAACTGAGTGGTTTACAGATGATGAACAGATTGAATTTAGGCTTTTAATCACATATAAACATTCATCAACATCAGTTGTGGTAAACTGAAGCTCAAGCATGTTCACTTGATTTGCGGGAACCAATGAGGTTAATTCTCGTGTTACGCAGCACGTTTGAGCTTCTGCAAGAACCAATGAGGTTTGTTCTCGCGCGTCAAGCAGGTTCGGTTGAGCTTCTGTTTATGTTCACTAATAGATGTTTAAATGTGAAAAGCAATCGTGTCTCTTCAGACAATTTGGACTAAACCGCTCAATTCATATGGATTAGTTTTACGATATGGAGGACAGAAAGCGCTCAGATTTCATTATAAAGATCTTCACTTGTGTTCTGAAGATGAACGAAAGTCTTACGGGTTTGGAACGACATCAGGGTGAGTAATTAATGACAATTTTCATTTTTGGGTGAATGATCCCTGTAACGGTAATTTACCAGTAAAGACTGTGTGTGTAAAGGGCAATGTAAAAATGTAATATTAAAATTGTTCTGGTCTCATACTATTAGTCATATGTGCTTTTGCTGGCATCTTATGTAGGCCTATTCTCTCCTCTTGTCTCCATGGCGCCACAGGCATGTTCCCATGGTTACAAAGATATTGGGGTTCTAGTTTTGTCCAGTGGCTTTCTTCAGTTCGGTCTCATTCTGTTTGGATATGAATGGCTCTTTTGCCTCTCATAAATGAAGTGTTTTATGTTTGATTCATTTTGGTATAGTAAGATTGGCTTTGAAAGGACGTGTGTGTGCATCAGTGTGTTCGTGTGCATCACGTAAAAGGAATGTAGCGAGTAGGTTTAAGTAGACGGAGGAGTGACACACTCAGACACACATTCATCCAGTGGAATATGCAAGCATGAAGTGCATTTTTTTTGTGTGAAAGGTCAGTGATGTGTTGCTTGCTCAGAGAGGATGCTGACAATTGGTCCTGCTGTTGCCTAGCAACCCAGCCACAGCACAGTTATCATGGATTCATCCTCTTTCTCTTTCTTTCTGCCTCTTTATCGCAGGTGGTTCGTGATCAGATATCTCACTGCACGGTGAAGTTGAGGCAGACCACAGGACTGATGGAATACTGTCTGGAGGTTATCAAAGAGAACGACCCCAGCGGCTTCTTGCAGGTCACTGACCCTTTTAATATCACACTAATGAACCTCATCTGCTGACATAGGCCGCAAAGTTAGGGATCTTACGCACCAGAGAATGATCTGACCAAACTTTTAATGGATGGGAGATGTCTAAGATCCATTTTGGGTTACGCCTGGTCACTTCATGCGTTTTCTCTGATTGTAGAAAGATCCAAATCAGTTTGACAAAGCAAATTGGATTTCCAAAACTGTGCCGCCTCTCTGAAATTCTCATTAGTCAATGAGATAATGAAATTTAGATTTAGAAGATTAAATTTCACATTTAATTCAATTTAATTTTAACTTTATTTCTCGCAATTCCAAGTTTATAATTCAAAATTCAGACTTTTTTTCTTGTAAGAGTTACAAAGTCAGAATTGTGAGATATAAACTTGCAATTGCAAGAAAAAAGTCAGAATTATGAGATTAAAAGTGGCATTCACCTTTTTAATTTTTTTATTCTGTGGCGGAAACAAGCTTCCATAGATATCAGATATCTGTGCATGCTCATTTCCTCAATTTTCTATTTAGATTACCTTTGCCATCATATAACACTCATTGAAGTTAATCTTTAAAAACACTAATAACTTGTTAATACTGTTATCTTTGGCAATTCTTAAAATGAATATACATTTTTCATGCTGTACATAATCTCAATTCACATGCAGCATTTTAAAAGCATTTTGATTTTAGCTTTTAGTGTTTCATTTTTTAGTTTGAACAAAATAGTATTTTAAAAGTTACAATCATTTTAATGTCAACCATTAATTAATACTGTATCATTTTGTGACGCCTAAGTTATTAATTAATTTTACCTTTTAGTTTTTCACTTTAATTGATTTATACAAAATAGTGTTTTTATAAATAGTTTTAAATATTAAAATAATTCATTTTAATATCAGTCGTTCATCGGTTATTGACCATGAACATAATTATCTTATTGGTGTTTGCCAGAACTTTAATATCAAGTGTGTCAATACTAGATATTGCTCTTTGTGAGTGTTTATGCAAAACTTGCTTGTTTAAGCCAGTGTGACATCAACAGTCTGTCTGTTGAGGATCTAACTGGAGACTTTTGTACACTAATAAGTATAATCTTTTAAATCTATCAAATTAAAAAGACTGGTACATGATATCCAAATGGAAATCTGCCCAGAAATCATTATAATCCATTATTTAAATAAGTAGGCTACTTCAGTACTCAAAAATGAGTGTAAAGGGCAAGGAAACTTTGGTTTTCTCAAAAACAGGCACTCTCGCTCAATGACACTTTGCCTTCCAAAACTTTTCTGATCACAAAATGTTTCTTGCTCTGAGGACTCTTATTAAATTAACAGAAGGTCATACATTAACATAATTGCAACACTTCATTAATTTGCCTTAAGGCCGTGTAATATATTCTGAATCGCAGTGTGTGTCTGTGTGTGTGTAGATCTCTGATGCTCTGATAAGACGGGTCCATATGACGGAGAACCAGTGGGGGAAGGGCTCTCTGACCCCTCGCATGAGCAGTGACTTTGACCTGACGCTGGACAGCGGACCCCTGCTGCAGACCATACACCAGTTAGACTTCGTCCAGATGAAGGGTGAGCCTGTGTGTGTGCGTGATTGGGTGTGTTTTCTTATTTTTGCATGGCTTTCCTTAATGACACAGTAAGTCAGAACCCTGGACCCAAAATAACCCTGTCTGTCTTTGTTTGTGGCTTTGTGTGTGTGTGTAGTTCCAGCTGCTCCTATTCTTCAGTTAGAGGAGTGCTGTACTCAAACCAACAGTGCGACTCTGTCATGGAAGCAGCCGCCTCTCTCCACCATCGCTGTGGAAGGCTACATTTTAGAACTGGATGATGGGACTGGAGGCCAGTTCAGAGTGAGTGTCACATACACGCAGTGAACCTTTCTGTGCAAATCGCATTCTTAGAATTATATTCATTTCAACAAAATAGTGTTCTGTGCAGTGTTCACTCTATGTTGCCCCTATTTTTTAAAAGGCTGTCCTGACCTCACTTTGTTCCATAGAAAAGATAAGACATGACCAAGGATTAAAAAAACACTTTTTTAACAGCTTAGTTGGTTGAATGTAATATGTGTTATTCAAGTGTTACTCTAAATACTCTACTTGACTGCAAGTGATCAGCATGCATTTTCCTTGATCATGAAAAATTCATATGAGGCTGGATAGATGAAACAAGTTTTAGCTTAAAGGGATAGTTCGGCCAAAAAATGATATTTAACCCATGATTTACTCACCCTCAAGCCGTTCGAGATGCATATGTCAATCTTTTTTCAGACGAACACATTTTCAGTTATTTTAGAAAATGTCTTAGATCTTTCAGTGGTTATAATGTGAAGCTATGGGGTCCACCTCCTCCAAGTCCCAAAATGTGCATGCATCCTTCACAAAAGTAATCCATCCGGCTCCAGGGGGATAAACGAAGGCCTTCTGAGGGTAATCCGTGCGGTTTTGTCGTAAAAATATACATATTTAAAACTTTATAAATGAAAATAACTGGCTTCCGGTAGCGGTCGACTCGCGTTCACGGAGATGGATGCTGGCGTAGGACGTAGCGTAGGAAGCGTCGTGACGTAGAACGAACTACGTCATACGCCAGCATCCATCTCCGTGAACGCGCGTCGACCCCTGGAGCCGGATGGATTACTTTTGTGAAAGATGCATGCACATTTTGGGACTTGGAGGAGGTGGACCCCATAGCTTCACACTATAACCACTGAAAGATCTAAGACATTTTCTAAAATAACTGAAAATGTGTTCGTCTGAAAAAAGATTGACATATGCATCTCGAACGGCTTGAGGGTGAGTAAATCATGGGTTAAATATCATTTTTGGCCGAACTATCCCTTTAAAGTCACCATGAAATCAAAACTGACAAATCTTATTTTTTTATGGAATATTTGGAATATTTATATTTATTGTCAATTATTTATCCGTGCACATCATTATTTTTTAAATAATATTTAATGTAAAAAAAATCCCCTCACACTTGCAGCGAAATCTGCTCTCTACTCTGATGATGTGTTTTGGGCAATAGCAAACCACAACCATCCAATCAATTCCTGATGGACAAAATCAAGTCCCGCCCTACAATTTTTCTTGTTTGAAAAGCCGTTTCTCTTGGATATATAGCAGGTCACAATTGGCAAGAAAATAATGCAACTCATTTGGACTGATCAAATTTACACATATAAATGCGTGATTTCTGCCAAATCATTTAAACAATCTCTTCTTTTTTTTTTACCATAGAACAATTATCAAAATTACAAAAATTATAATAATACCTTCTGAGTTTGAATGGGCATGTTTCTTCTCTACACACAGCAAAAGCACTTCCGTGCAGAATGCAAAAATATGTGGGGCTAAAAATGCTTGTATTTCTTAAATTGGAGCTAAATTGAATGACCAGCATTTCAACTCCACACATTAGTTTTCAGTGTAGGACTGAAGCTGTGTGAAATCTTGTGTGGAAATACACAGCACTGATTACATTTTTGATAAAAGCACCACATCAGAAAACAGTACAGAGATTTCAAGTTCATAGCAGCACCGAGCAAAAATGCAGTAATGATGACTATTCCAAACTAATGGAATCCCACAGACGCCATATGTAATTGCATTTATTTATTTATTAGTGTAGTAGTATTTTTCTTTCTCGAAGTGGACACAGTGAACAATGCATAATTGTTAGATGTGATGTTTCTGCTTGGCTAGCTGAATGATCTGAGTAGATAGAGGTTTTACTCAGCAAGAACAAACATTAGAAGAAACATTGTTCATGTGTATGCACACACAAGTACACACTCATCCACTGTCAGTGTGTACTGTATTAATAAAGCGATATTGTCGAACATGGTTTTGTCATTTGGCTGTGGGCAGCCAGAATCAGTGATGTTCACTTGAGTGACGAGGGACACGCATGTATTTCCATTAGATCATCAAATCAAGTCCACAAAAATGGTGTCTCATCTCATATTTGCCACAAAATGCCCGAGTCTAAAGATGATTCATGCATCTCACTGCAGAAGTCTATTTATATATTAGAGGGCCACTTCACCCACGAACACACACTTACACAATCACAAACGCATATATGCATGCACCACTGTCACTCGTTGGCTATTTACACTTGTATTGACATTCATCTGAGGTGATCACAAATGGCCACTTGTGATTTGATTTCATCTGATTTTGTGGTTTCATGCAGTACCGTTCAATTGTTTGGGGTCGGGTTGATTTTTAAATGTTTTTGAAAGAAATTGAAAAAAAATCTGATATAATATGCTCACCAAGACTGCTGAAAATAAAGTAAAACCAGTAATATTGTGAATTATTTTTACAATTTCAAGTAACTCTTCTATTTGAATATGTTTTAAAAATGTATTTTATTCCTGTGATGACAAAGCTGAATTTTCAGCATCATTACTCCAGTCTTCAGTGTCACATTATCCCACATGATACTGATTTGCTGCTTAAGAAACAAGATTATTATATTATTATTGAAAACAGTTGTGCTGTGTAATATTTTTCTGGAAACTGAAATTTCAAAAGAACAGCATTCATTTAAAATAGAAATCTTTTTTAATGATGTAAATGTCTTTATTCTCACTTTTGATCAATTTAATGCATCCTTGCTGGATAAAAGTATATATATATATATTTTTTTTATGTGTACTTACCCCAATCAGTAGTGTACATCATCAAAATAAATCTCCTGCTTAGCCACACACATTCACACTTACACATAAGAATTCAAATACCCTCAGACACACACACACACACACACACACTCTACTATCCTCTAAACAGGCCAAGCTCTTATTTTAGAAAGCCAGGTTCATGTGTTCTTATATTTGCTCCATTTTTGGGTAGATTTTTAGCAACAGTATCACATTGTGTTTTTCCCAAGATATTCATCAGCCTTAATTAGCAAATTAACTTAACGGTATATTCTACAGGAAGTGATTCCATGCATACAGAAAATGTGCATACTATGCAAAATATGTCAATTTTCTTTTTGCATGGAACACCTGGGCTGAACTGAATTTGAAGTTGCATTCTACCCCTCTAGTTCTGAAATAGTAAGAGTATGATAGTATAGAATTCCGATTTCAGCAATAGACCTAATTCCTTTGATATAATGTAATTTACAACAAAGCACTTTGTGTTGGGTACTATATCCCTCAATGCACTCAATCTGCCCTTGCATTTAAAGTGTTACCAATAAACCAAATGTAATATCAAAGGGGTTTTTAACATCTTTTTCTTGATTCAGAATTTAATTAGACTGCCCAATCATGTGAAACATGTATACTGTTTAAAAAATAGTAGGCCGCACACTAGTATATACAGTAAGCAGTACCCTAGTTGCTATTTCAGACATAGTTAACCACGTGTGTTTACTAACTGAAGTGTGTATTCTACAGGAAGTGTATGTTGGTACAGAGATGATCTGCACTGTGGACGGTCTGCACTTCAACAGCACTTATAAATGCCGTGTTAAAGCGTTTAACTCCAGTGGAGTCGGCCAGTACAGCAAAACGCTTGTCATGCAGACATCAGAAAGTAAGAGATGTTATATCACTGATACACTCACACACCTTACTATTGAATGCTGTCACTCTTAATGCACAGGGAAGCTTGAGCATGTCAGGGCAAAATAAAACATCAGATTTGAATATGTCAATATAGTGGGCAGTTTCTACAAATAGGATATATTATAATATATATATATTACTAGTTGGTGTCTTGTGACTTTTTAAGGACTTGGAGGTCTACATTTTTGTTGTAAAACCATCAGATACATTTGATAAACTGGTTTCTAACATAAAATTAACCTAGCATGCAAAGTTAGCTAGTTTTAAATGCCTTTATCTCCTTAAAATAGGGATTTTTGGCCTGTCACACTTTTGACCTTCTTGACATAATCATAAATCAGTATTTATGAATTGATATTCAAAAATAAAAAAACATTTTTTTTTTTTATAAATATTGATATGAATAGATTTTACTAAATGAATATATTTTAATATTTTTTATATTTATTTTATATGTTTATCTTAATGTTTATTGCTACAATTAATATATATATTGTGCCTCGCACACCCAAATCAGGCGTTGGATTAACATACCATATAGACTACAAAATATAAATCCTGCACACTACTCAAGTTTATATATTTGTAGGCCTTCGGTGGTTAATTGACCAAAACATTTCTCATTCAAATATTTTCGTGATGATGCAAACTTTAGTGTGCAGGATTTATATTTTTGTAGTTTCTAATGTTGCTTGCTAGAAAATAATGAAACCACACAAGTCATGGTTTAAAACTGCATGCCCCAAATGTTGGTTGCAGTGTTGCAAAATCTTCATTTAAAATAAATAGACAATAAAAGCTCATATAATCATATAACGCTCATATAATATTTAGTTGTTAGGTTTTACCCTATTCATGGAAAGTGCCAGTGATATCACCCTGATAGTCTACTGTTATGAGGTCTTTATGAGTACATTGTATGTCTGATACTAATATAAATTAACATCACTGTTAATGTGCTATTAACATTATTGACTCTCTATAATTGTTCTTTACATGTGAGTGCTGAATAAGTCCAGCTTCCCTGATCTGCTGCTTTCCTTGCTCTCTTTCAGTACCCAATTCTGTTACTTTCTTTTTTTCTCTCCTTCCACCCATTCTGCTTTTTCTTTCTTCTGCATATCTCTGCCTCTTCTGCTTTTCTTTTTCTCTCCAACCTTTTCTCGCTCTTTTCCCATCTCTTCCTTTCTCTTGATTTCAGTGAGTCTGCCTTCATATGGTTGTAAAACTCTGGCAGCAGGTATGAATGCCTGAATATCTGAACATCATGATTATGTTAACCTCATACACCCTTTCTTGTCTGTATGTGTGTGTGTGTGTGAATGAGAGAGTGTGTTTGCGAGATTTATTTGTAGTGTCTCTGTGTTCTTAAATTCATCTGGACTTCCATTCTTACTGTAAATCGGAGCTCAACCAGCCTTCATGACTGTATGTGTGTGTGCTTTTTCTGCAGTTGCCTGGTTCACCTTTGACACTGCATCGGCCCACCCTGACATCATACTGTCCAACGACAACCTCACGGTGACGTGTAACAGTTACGACGACCGTGTTGTCATGGGCAATACAGGGTTCTCTCGTGGTGTGCACTACTGGGAGATGACCATCGATCGCTATGACAACCACCCTGACCCTGCATTTGGGATCGCCCGGGCTGATGTCATGAAGGACGTGATGCTGGGGAAGGATGATAAAGCCTGGGCCATGTATGTGGACAACAACCGCTCCTGGTTCATGCATAACAACTCACACACCAACCGGTATGAATTAATGTTTGTCTATGTGTGCATGTTTGTGATTTGGAACTTTTATTTTATGTTATTTTGTGTTTTATTTTATTTATTTTATTTTATTTTATTTTATTTTGGAATTTCTTCATTGATATTCACTGAAAAAAGTAAATTGATAGTGTCATTTAATTAATTAATTAATTAATTAATTATTTTATTTAATTAAATTTTTTTATATTTTTAATTTCTTCATTGATATACACTGAAAAAAGTAAAACGATAGTGTCATTTATTTAAAGTGCATTTTTATATTGATCTAATTGAAAATCATGGTGTAAACCTGTTTCCCTTTCAATTGGGAATTCGCACTGCGTCTGAACAAGGCGCTATGGGGAATGCCTCCAGCGTGACCGGTGTCTGAAGCATGTGTTAAAACGCGACAGTATCATTGGCCGAAGACAGTCCGTGACATCACTACCAGTGCGACCGTGAGTATAAAAGGGCGCCTGTAGTACACGTCATTATAATCTTTGTCTTCAGGAACCGTTTGTTTGCAACGTGTTTAGGCGAATTGTTTTCCACTGCCTAACGTTTTAGGAAGTGTGTGCCTCCTTGTCAGAGGTATCTGACACCCGAGGACACACATGATTTGTGCGTTATGTGCTTGGTCGAGGAGTACGCACGTTCAGTCCTTGATGGGGCTAAATGGGCGCACTGTGAGAGCTTCTCAATGAAGAAGCTCCGTTCACGTGTGTCCCTTGTCTTAAAGGACAAGCGTCTGCGCCTCCGTGGCTCAGGACCTGCGAACACCGAGGCAAAGCGGAGAATGAGATGTTAGGGGTCGCAAGTCAGTCTGGCTGAAGAGTTTGAGAAAATATGGATCTTTCTCACTCTTCTGCTGCCGACACGAGAGAATTGCTGGATCAGGACATGTTATCACTTGTATCATCCGATCCAGCAGATTTGCTGGCTGCCAGCCAGGAAGAGCAGGATGTGCCACAGAGAGACTAGATCTCCCTTGGAGGCAAGAGATCGGAGTTCGCTAGATCGGACATAACCGTCCCGTTCCTTTGAGCCTTCTTCTGGATCTCCATGCTGAGGTTGAGAGATCATGGAAGAAACCATATTCGGCCTGCATTCATCATGCTAGTAATACGAATGTAGGGGGAATGCGCGAGCACGGATATGTGATGATGCCTTCCGTTGAAGAGACGCTAACCAGCTATCGCTCAGTGGGTTAGACATCATCATTGAAGGCACCAAACCCTGCCATCCAAGCCGCTGCGTACCACATCTCGTTTGAATGGCAGGATATATTCGGCAACGGGCCAGGCCGGGGGTGCACTGCACACAATGGCTGTGCCGTAGGCGTACCAGACTGATCTGCTGAAGGATCTGTAGATGTAGGATCTGAATGTAAGCTGTGAAGCATGCCTAGTCTGACTAATGCTAGTGCACAAGTTGAGGATGCTCTCCAGTTAAAATTGGCGTCCCTCCCAGTCTCTGTCAGCTACGTTGCTATAGTAGTACCTGTAAACAGTAGACTTGATGATTGCTCAAGGTTGAATCTTCCTCCCCAAGATATTGGGGTTTACTAAGTAGGAAGATCCCTTACAGCGCAGATCTCGAGAACCCTTACAAAGAATGGCTTTGGCGCCAGCTTTGCAAACCCACCAGAACCCTCTCCTTGTTCGGGTGTTAAGAATGGGTCCTCTGTTCACCAAGAAGAGCTCTTCCGATCTCTAGAACCCGACGGGATGTGGCATTCGGCCCAGATTTGCAAACCCTTCCCGTTGTAAAGATCCTAGTGAAAATCTTAGTCTGAAGACAGCAGTTTGAGGGGTTTGCCTTGAATAGTGAAGTCTTCATGGTGAGCGTTGATTAGGACCCCCACTTGAGGGTCTTTAAGTAGAGTATCTATGCTCCCTGAGAAGAGCTCAGTGTGATTATTGGAAACCTTTATATCTACTAGACAAGCCTCAGACTGATCTCTTGGTAATCGACGGAAAGCATTTTTTGCTCAGACTTGCAAACCCTTTTTGTTGTAATGGGACTTTGGCAAACGTCTTGAGTCTTGAGATCTTGGTATGAGAACAGCTGGTTGTAGTTAACACTAAAACGGCTAACTCCCTTTTTCCTGCAGGCCTTCAGGTTTTTCTGAAGAGTGACCCTCCCCAACTGTTAAGGGTTTTCGAGTTGGGTCCTCTTCTCCCCAAGATGGAATCCTGGAATCATACCTCTATAAGACAACGAGGTTGAGTGGTAGTAGCTAGCGCTTTTGCAGAGAAGTGAGTTTTTAGGGTTAAGTGGGGTATCCTAGAGGTAGAGCAGGGATTCTCTTGCTCCCCCTAGAGGTAGTGACAGGCTAGGGCAGGGGTGACCAACCCTGCTCCTGCCGATCGACTGTCCTGCACAGTTTATCTACAACCCTAATCAAAAACACCTGAAGCAACCAATTAACGTCTTCAGGATCGCTTGAAAATTAAAGGCAGGTGTGTTTGATTAGGGTTGGAGATAAACTGTGCAGGACAGTCGATCGGCAGGAGCAGGGTTGGGCACCCCTGGGCTAGGGAATTTGGTATTCCCAGGCCAGGTTCCCTTAAAGGTGATGTCTAGCATTCAGAGCTGACATACCAGACCCTTGAGTCCTGCCCTCGGACCGGGCTCTAACGCTTGGCCCTGCGAGGAAGGGAGGAAGTTTAAAAAGGCCAGGATTATCCTTGTATAGGGCGTGAGACTTGGGTAGTGGCCGTTTCGTTACTGACAGTTCCACTGCTGGTGCACCTGAGTTGGGCATATAACTCTGATATGTGTTTTTCGTGTACTTAGACATTTCCCCTTAGCATGGCGTAGTGGGCATTTGGTCCCCATAGAATCTTGTTCAGACACAGTACGAGTTCCCATTCGAAAGGGAACGTCTCGGTTACAAATGTAACCCTGGTTTACTGAGGAGGGGAACAATACACTGCATCTCGTTGCCATGCTTCGGGCTTGCCTGCTTACGTCTGCTTCAGATAAAGAAGAGAATGATGTGCACTACAGGCGCCCTTTTATACTCACGGTCGCACTGGTAGTTATGTCACAGACTGTCGTCGCCCAATGATATTGTCGCGTGTTAGCACGTGCTTCAGACAGCGGTCACGCTGGAGGCATTCCCCATGGTGTCTTGTTCAGACGCAGTGTCTCATTCCCCTTCTCAGGGAACCAGGGTTACATTTGTAACCAAGACATTTGTTACGTTTGTCTTTATTTATACTAAATAAATTTAATTAAACATTGACTAACAAATTGTTTATAGTTTTATCCAAAGTGAATTCTTAGATTTAAAAAAAATATATATATTTTTATCAATATATATATTTTTATTATTATTAAATCTAAATTTTAGGTTTGAACCAAACCATAAATATAATTTATGAAATTATTGAAAGAAATTATTGGGGACAAAAAAGGCTGATAAAGCATCTCAGCAAATGTTCACTGTTGCTCTTGGTTACAAAGTGCATGCTTCATTGAATTAATGAATGAAGCTAATAAAAACAGCTGAAATCACTTACAGCACATACAAGTGAAAAAACGCGATGCATTACTGCCACCTGCTGTTAATTCATATTCATATATTCATAACAGCAGGCTAACAGGCTTAGATCGCTAATATATTTATGTTAAATGTTGCAAATAAAATGCACTTCTGTATTTTGAATGTGTTTATTGAATCAAACTAGAGGGTCTATAATGGGTCTTTCACACTATTTGGTCAGTGCATCATCTTTCATTTATTCTGTCTTTCTCTTTTCCCTCTCTCAGTACGGATGGAGGAATAAGTAAAGGGGCGACTGTGGGTGTTCTGCTGGATTTCTCTCGTGGGATTCTATTGTTTTTGATAAATGATGAGCAACAGGGACCCGTTGCCTTCAACACACTAGAGGGCATGTACTACCCAGCTATCAGCCTCAACCGCAATGTTCAGGTAACATTCATTTCATTCATTCACTGCTTTTGCATACTTAAAAATGTGCAATTAAATGAAAATGTATTATATTGTAATTTTTATTAAATGTAATTAGCACTTAAAATGTTAGTTCACCTAAAAACGACAATTCTGTCAGTTAATTAGCCTACTTTTGTTCAAACACCTTGCCACCTCATACATTTATAAGATTTTTAAACAAACAAACCACTTTTATGAGTTATTTTCACACAAAATATGTCGCTCCATCAATGTTCAATAAAAACATTAATACCGTGGTCTGTCTGAATACTCGATTCTGATTGGCTGGAAGGTGTGCAATAAAATAGTTGAATGCACAGCTAGCCATGGATTATCCCTATCCCCTGTTTTGTATTAGTTTCATTCCTGTGTGTTTGTTTCGTGTGCTTGAGTTCAGTTTAGTCTTAATTGCATCCTAGCTAGTCTCCTTGGTTACTGTTTACGCTCAGCTGTCTGTCAATTAGTTTCGCTGTGTATTTATACTCCGTCTCATTCAGTTCATTATCAGTTCTCGTCTGTAGTGTGAGTAGTTTATGTTATGATTCTCTGTGCCTTCATCTACGTATTCTCTTTGTGTTGATTAAATAAAGCTAATATTTGATCCTCATCGTCCTGATTCCGTTAACTACCACATCAGTCGTGAAAAGCACATTTTACTTAGGGTGTGCCTTTCATATACTATCATAAACTTGAACCAAAAGGCTTTTTTATGAGCAATAAGATATATCTTGATTATTTTTGTGTGTATTTCTTTTAATAGGTGACACTTCATTCTGGGCTGCCTATTCCTGATTTTTATACACCTGGAGAGTCTGAAGCTGCAGGCTCCGTCTGCTGAAGAGTCCTCGACTGATACACATTCATATACAGACACACACGCACAGACAAGTGCATATGGATTCAGCTGTGTGTACTTGGCAGGGGATTTGCTGTTGACAGTCATTAATACGTTTTAACAAGGTCTGAGAGATCAGAAATGTAAATGGACCTGTTAGGGTCAACTTAACCCTAACTTTAATTCTGCCCCTGATGTATGTGAGGTAAATTATTGGAATTCTTGAATCATTTTTCTCTCTTTCTTACTCTTTTTCTAGATATTATTATTATTATTATTATTATTCTCATTATTGATGTTGTCATTGTTGTTTTTATGGAAAAGGTGCTCATGGATGTGAACTCCAAGCTTACTGGATCTTAACAGAGTGTTGTTTCATGATAAAATCCTCTGTGTCAAGTTAAGCTTAGAAATAAGTTACTGATGTGTTAGACCTTAGAGGATGCATTTTACATTATATAGAAACGTTCTGTTGCATATAAAGGGAATTTTAACTGCAGATGGGGACAGAAACTAGAGTACAATATCTTATATTACAGCCTCATTGTGCATATTATGCCTCAGTTAATCTTATATATATATATATATTGAACCCTATCCTGGAACTCAAACTATAAACCCTGACCAAACCCGATCCCTAAACCTAAACTCTGTCATATTACACCTCGATCAAAATGAGATATTTCTAACCTTCTCTCCACATTCACAGTCGATGAGCAAAGATACATTTGGGATGTATTAGAGAATGCCAGAATGAGCTGAATGTGTGTCAGTGAGGAGGTAATGGCTTTCTGTTTGTTGAACAGAATAGAAAACACTAATTGGGACACAAACACATGCACACAAACACACTGGCATTTCCACAGCCTTGCATAACGTATTATGGAGAGATGAGAATGAATACACTTTTGTTTCTCTCTCTCTCTCGCTGTTTTATTTCTCCTTTGCTGCCTCAAATGTGCACAAGCTAAACGCAAATGCTAAACAAATAACTGGTGCTGCTTTTGTTCAATGTGAGAAAATATTGCAATATAAAACAATAGAGCTGCAAAGAGAGACATTTAAACAAGACAGCATACAGTGTAGCTGCTTGAAGCATTGGCTATAAGTTTACCATAAAGGATGTACTTTTGCATTTAAAAAAAGATTTAAAATCCCACTGGTGGGGTTAAAAAATGGGGCAGGTGCTGTACTTTATCTGTTTGTTGAGCAGTTTATGCTCAACAAACAACCGAATGTTTGGGTGCGTGACAGGAAAATTTCACCCATTGTAAATTGTATTTTTTAATAAATTAATCCCATTATAAGAAATGTATTATTATTATTATTATTATTGTGTCTGAATTGTTATCTGTAAAGTTATATGCTCAATAAACTGGATTAGGTGCAATAAAAAGCTGTCTGTCATTTCCCTGCGAAAATAGTTTACAAAATGTGTGCAAATTTACTATGGTAAAATTTTTTTTATTAATGGTAATCTATTTAATCAGGGTAGTATTGTGGTTTAATACATGGTTAATATTTGTTATATGCCTATCTATCCTATTATATATATATATATATATATATATATATATATATATATATATATATATCTTTTTTTATTACAGATTTACGCAATTTAGTTAATGGTAAAATTTCATGAAATTGAACCGAGTAATCCTTACTTATTTCAATTGAATAATTGATTAAGGATTGTTTAGTTATCCAATTAAAATACGTAATGATTATCCAATAAAATTTTATGGATTTTTACTATTAATTAAATTGCGTAAAAAAAAATATATAAAAAAAAAGCCTTATTTTTTTTTTTTAAATGAACCGTATGGACGTCACGTCATTGATTCAAATACTGCAATATATTTGCCATGGTTAAAAAACAGTTCAATGAGAGAGGGAGGGAAAAACTTTCTGTCCCTCCCTCTGTTCCCACTATAAAAATATGGGGCTTGTGACCCCCGTGCGCTGCGCTCGGTGTAACCGGTGATCTTCAGGATGGCGACGCCTCTAACGGACCAGGAGAAACGCAAGCAGATCAGCATCAGAGGGATCGTCGGTGTGGAGAATGTGGCGGAGCTCAAGAAGGGCTTCAACCGACACCTGCACTTCACGCTGGTCAAAGACAGGAACGTCGCGACGCCGCGGGATTATTATTTCGCGCTCGCGCACACGGTGCGGGATCATCTGGTGGGTCGCTGGATCCGAACACAGCAGTTCTACTATGAGGCCGACCCGAAGGTGAGTCAGGAAAAAGAAAAAAGTCCCATGAAAAGTAATTTGGTACCTTTGACTATTATTAATGACTAATTTAACTGACTATTTGTCATTTTGCCAAAGTAAAAAAAAAATTACAAAATATTTACTTGTATTAAGTTAACAGTGTATCCTTTTATTGGAATACAAGAAAAATGGTAATGCGATTTTTATCTGTTTTCGAATATTTTTGTTGTTGTTGTTGGTCATTTTTAATTATTATAAGATTAGCAGGTTGTTTAAATTGTCAGTCAGGTTAATCAAGACAGGTGCACAAATCTTTAAAACATCATGTATTAAAGTTTTATGGATGGAAATAAAGTATTAGTTCCAGTTGTTTGTGATTATTAATAACAGGGTTCCAACTGCCATGACCAACCTGGATATATTAGGGAATTTTTCATTTATTGTGATTCCCAGTCCTGAAAAGTCATAAAAATTAATAAAATTTTATAGAAATTTTTAAACAAAAAATATTTGTATAGTTATGCACAGCTTTTAACTAAAATATATTATTACAATTAGAAATGTATAGAAAAGTAATGGAAATTAATGTCAAAACGTGCACCCAATGCATAATCCAAGAATGCAGTTTCTCTAGAAAGACTGATTTGTGTGTGTGTGTGTGTGTGTGTGTGTTTCTATGTGCTTCAGCGTGTATATTACCTGTCGTTGGAGTTCTACATGGGTAGAGCGCTCCAGAACACCATGATTAATCTGGGTCTGCAGAACTCCTGTGATGAGGCAATCTACCAGGTGAGAGAGAACAAAACACTCATCCATCCATCTGTGCGTCTGGCTGTCTGTAAACCTCTCTTTTTCCTTCTAGCTGGGGTTGGATATGGAGGATCTTGAAGAGATGGAAGAAGATGCCGGATTAGGCAATGGAGGGCTGGGAAGATTAGCAGGTCTCTCTCTCTCTCTCTCTCTCTCTCTCTCTCTCTCTCTCTCTCTCTCTCTCTCTCTCTCTCTCTCTCTCTCTCACACACACACTATACAAATAATAACATGATCTAAGTTAATAGTGATATTTACTCTGTGTGTGCGTGTGTGTGAGCGATCCACAGCTTGTTTTCTCGACTCCATGGCGACCCTGGGTCTGGCTGCTTATGGATATGGGATCCGATATGAGTATGGAATCTTCAACCAGAAAATTAAAGATGGCTGGCAGGTGAATTTGATGGCTGGCAGACAAAAGTTCTCATACACAAGTTTCTGATACTTTCCTAGTACTGTTTGTTATAGTAGTTCTGACCCATATGGCAAAAATACATTATTATATTTTTAGAATACAAGAAATTGGCAAAATATATTTCAATAAATATATTTTGATAAGTTTTAGTTATTTATATTTTCTCTTATATTTTTATGTATTTTATATATATTTCTAAATATATTTCAGAATACAAGAAATTCCCAAAATATATTTAAATGAATATATTTTTGATACGTTTTAGTTACTTATATTTTCTCATATATTTTCTCAAATAATATTACAAATATTTCAGAATACATAAAAAAGCAAAAATATATTTAAATAAAAAAAGTTTATTTATAATTTCTCAAATATTTTTATATATCTTCTGATTTATTTTTAAATATATTCCACAATACAACAAAATGCAAAAATATAAAAATGTATATTTAAAATACTGTATTTTTAAACAAATATAAGTTTTATTAGTTATTTTCTTTTATATATATATATATATATATAATTTATATATATATATATTATTTATATATCTAATTATGCCAAATTTATGTTTTAAAAAATACATTTTGCATTTACACAAAATTGTGGGTAGTTTGCAGTACATTTTTTGTTGGTCAGCGTCTGCATAAAAATCAATGCATTTGGGCCAGGAGTCCATTGCGTTTGTGGTCACTGGCCTGTTGCATGTGAGCTTGCCGCAAAGCTGATAATACTGGACCAATACTGGACCAATGAGGATCTTGTGCAAGCAGTAGTAGGTTGATAAGAAACAGTGGCTCAATTTATTTACAAAGGGACATTGAAAATGGTGTGTTTGTGTAAAAAAATACACACACACCTGAACTTTAACCTGACCTAGATCTGAGTACTGTGTCCTCCAGTGCATATTGACTCTGGCGTCGTCTTCATCATCGCTGAATCTTTGTAGGTTGAGGAAGCGGATGATTGGTTAAGGTATGGTAACCCCTGGGAGAAGGCCCGTCCTGAGTTCATGCTGCCTGTGCATTTCTATGGCCGTGTGGAGGAAGAGGAGGGAAAGGAGCCGAAATGGGTTAACACACAGGTTTGAAAACAGCTACAGGCATACAGAACATACCCACAAGATAGCATTAAGGTGCTCTGGCCAGGTTTGTAATGCATGTTTGTGGTGCAGGTGGTCCTGGCAATGCCATACGACACCCCAATCCCTGGCTACATGAATAATACGGTGAACACCATGCGCCTGTGGTCTGCACGCGCTCCCAACGACTTCAATCTCCGAGACTGTGAGTCATTCACACAATGGGTCACCAATCCTTTTTTAAAATAATTCCTTATAAGAGAAACTCTTGAAAATCTTTTATTACTAAAATCAATATAAAATCATAATTAAGCCTATTTTTTGGTTTTATTATGATGCAGTTAATGCATATTATTCCAAAGGTCTTCAGAATTTTTCAAGATATAATGTAGCATATAAAAATAGATTTGAATAAAAAATGTTCAACTGCTTGCATAGATGAAATCAAGCCTCATTTTTATCATTTAAATGGAAGCATAATAGGTCGTGAACTTAATGTTTTTAGAATTTATATGTAATAATTCAATGATGGATGATTTTTTTTTTTTACAGTTAATGTTGGCGATTATATCCAGGCAGTTTTGGACCGTAACTTAGCAGAAAACATTTCCCGCGTGCTTTATCCAAATGACAATGTAAGTTTTATTTCACCCTCTTTGAGGCAGATTGAGGTTTAAATGGCTTTTCTGTGTTTAAACTCCATTCGTTATTGTCTGCAGAAAATTAGGTTTCCTTTATCCGGTTTAAGCTGGTCAGAAATTTTATCTCACATTTTATGGACACTTTGCAATTGGTGTGTGTTGTAGTTTTTCGAGGGAAAGGAGCTGCGTTTGAAGCAGGAATATTTCGTGGTGGCAGCAACTTTACAAGACGTGATTCGCCGCTTTAAGACCTCGAAGAGAAACTGCTCTGGACCGTTGTCATTTGACAGCTTCCCTGATAAGGTCAGCTTTACTACACACAACCGTTTTAACTAACTGAACTTTAAAGACAGTCGCTGCATGCATTTGTGTGATTCTTCATGTCTGTGTTTCAGGTCGCCATCCAGCTAAATGATACTCATCCTGCTATGGCCATACCTGAGCTGATGAGGATATTTGTAGACATTGAGAAACTGGACTGGGATGCAGTAAGATTCATACATTTATGATACACTGTGACAGCCCATACAACATGCATACAGATGTGTTTATCATGTGTCAATTGTTGAGAACTCAAACTGAAGTCCAATACGTTAGAAATGATGTAGTACAATAAGTCAGAGCACTAAAACTAACACTTTTCTTTTCATAATTGAAATAAAGCTAAAATAAAATATAGATATTAATGAATAACTGACTAGCTTAAATAAAGTACGTTTAAGAATAATGAATGGATAAAATGACACGCACATAATACAATTTCTAAAACAAAACAAAAATGAACGCTGAAAATATAAAAATAAAAGCTATTTCAAAATATTACAAGTGTATAAATAATGCTCAAATTAAACTGATGCTATAATACTGTGCTCAGTTTGATGAAGTGGCTTGAAAGCTCTAAGATTAGTTAAATTTAGACATTTTGGGGCAGATTTACTAAATAAATGCAAATAAGCGTGAGTGCAATTCCAAAACATTTGTCAAGGCAACATGATTACTCACAGTGAGTTCTTCTGTGTGAGAATCTAGGCCTGGAATATCACTAAGAAAACATTTGCATACACCAACCACACGGTTCTGCCTGAGGCTCTGGAGCGCTGGCCAGTCGAACTGATGGAGAAGCTTTTACCCCGACACCTGCAGATCATATACAAGATCAACCAAACACACCTGGATGTGAGTACACTCCAAATAATAGAGGACTGCCCATTTTTGAAAACCCACATACACAAGTAAACCTAGCATTAATGTTTATGTACTGTATGTATGTTTGTGTGTGTGTGTGTGTGTGTGTAGCATGTAGCATCTCTGTTTCCAGATGATATGGATCGAATCCGCAGGATGTCTCTGATCGAGGAGGGAGAGGGAAAGAGAGTGAACATGGCTCATCTCTGCATCGTGGGCTCACACAAGGTCAATGGAGTTGCCGAGATCCACTCAAACATCATCAAAAGAGACGTGTAGGGCTTTCTCTTTCTCACTCACTCACAAACACACAATCCTACATCCCATTCGCTGATCATTTTGAATGTAATGATATAGATTCCGAGACTTCAGCGAACTGGAACCAGAGAAATTTCAGAATAAAACCAACGGCATCACGCCACGACGCTGGCTGCTCCTCTGCAATCCAGGACTCGCTGATCTTATCGCAGAGGTCCGACACACATACACATATGTTTTTCTCTTTTTATAACATATTTTTTCAATTCAATTCATTTCATATGTTTTTTTTTGTGTGTGTGCGTTTGTAGGCTATCGGTGAAGAGTATGTAAAAGATCTGACTGAGCTGCAGAAGCTGAATGATCTGGTTGATGATGACGCCTTCATCCGAGATGTAGCCAAAGTCAAACAGGTCAAAACGCACACTCCTCTCATATCAATGCATTTGTAAATCTTATCCATGCACCGTAAACCCGAATAAGTGGGCAAAACTGTAAGGCAATCAGTTGCCTTAATCAAATCATAAAACTTTCATGTAATCTCAAGTTGAACACTTTTATTAGTATAAACTTAGCTAGCTTTAACAAGCTAGTTTGCTAATATATTAATTTGTTAACATGTTAACAATAGTATGTTATACAGTAGCACTTGCTGTATGAGTGCAGCATTATAAAGTTTTTATTTGCTCTCAAATCAAGCTGCATGCACCACTTGTCACCATGATGGTAACTATCCTAAAACATTAACAGAAATTCTTCTAAATTAGCATAACAAAACATGAATCACTACTAAATCTCCCACTTAACATTAATCTTGCACAAAAAGGAAAAAAAACATTACATTACACTTAATTTTAGCATTTACTCTCCCTTTCGAGTGCTATCGGCAAAGCATGCTGGGAAATGGACATCCCAGCCGCTTCAGTTAAACTTAAGTTTGTCTAAATTAAAAGAAATTATTTCATAAAATTCAAAACAATGAAACAGTATACTTAAAATACACTCACCTAAAGGATTATTAGGAACACCTGTTCAATTTCTCATTAATGCAATTATCTAATCAACCAATCACATGGCAGTTGCTTCAATGCATTTAGGGGTGTGGTCCTGGTCAAGACAATCTCCTGAACTCCAAACTGAATGTCAGAATGGGAAAGAAAGGTGATTTAAGCAATTTTGAGCGTGGCATGGTTGTTGGTGCCAGACGGGCCGGTCTGAGTATTTCACAATCTGCTCAGTTACTGGGATTTTCACGCACAACCATTTCTAGGGTTTACAAAGAATGGTGTGAAAAGGGAAAAACATCCAGTATGCGGCAGTCCTGTGGGCAAAAATGCCTTGTTGATGCTAGAGGTCAGAGGAGAATGGGCCGACTGATTCAAGCTGATAGAAGAGCAACTTTGACTGAAATAACCACTCGTTACAACCGAGGTATGCAGCAAAGCATTTGTGAAGCCACAACACGCACAACCTTGAGGCGGATGGGCTACAACAGCAGAAGACCCCACCGGGTACCACTCATCTCCACTACAAATAGGAAAAAGAGGCTACAATTTGCACGAGCTCACCAAAATTGGACAGTTGAAGACTGGAAAAATGTTGCCTGGTCTGATGAGTCTCGATTTCTGTTGAGACATTCAGATGGTAGAGTCAGAATTTGGCGTAAACAGAATGAGAACATGGATCCATCATGCCTTGTTGCCACTGTGCAGGCTGGTGGTGGTGGTGTAATGGTGTGGGGGATGTTTTCTTGGCACACTTTAGGCCCCTTAGTGCCAATTGGGCATCGTTTAAATGCCACGGCCTACCTGAGTATTGTTTCTATGCACCATGTCACAAAGCTCGAATCATTTCAAATTGGTTTCTTGAACATGACAATGAGTTCACTGTACTAAAATGGCCCCCACAGTCACCAGATCTCAACCCAATAGAGCATATTTGGGATGTGGTGGAACGAGAGATTCGTGCCCTGGATGTGCATCCCACAAATCTCCATCAACTGCAAGATGCTATCCTATCAATATGGGCCAACATTTCTAAAGAATGCTTTCAGCACCTTGTTGAATCAATGCCACGTAGAATTAAGGCAGTTCTGAAGGCGAAAGGGGGTCAAACACGGTATTAGTATGGTGTTCCTAATAATCCTTTAGGTGAGTGTATATCAGTTCTGTGAACTTGAAAGAAAAAGAAAGTACTAAATACTCATAAAAGTTAATTTGACTGAACTAATTAGTTTAATTTAAGTTTGTCCTACTCAAACCAATTAATTATTTTGAGCGTTAGGGTTTACAGATTTGAATGGCCAAGTTGGACAGTTTAACAGCTTATCACTGGGGCAGTACCCTTAAGGGCCACTTAGCTACCCATAAAAAGTGCATATTAGTACTTTAGAGTGATATGTACTCTTTCTGCCCCAGTGACAAGCTGTTTTGGACTTTTTTTGGACAGTCTTTATGTAAATGTTCACCATGTTAGAGGTTTTCTGTGGGCATTACTGACTCAGATGAATGGTATCATTCTTAAAATGTGGTAATTTCAATTCAAAGTCAGTTGCAGTTCATTTTTTCACATGTTTCTGTGTGTAGGATAACAAGCTGAAGTTTGCACAGTATTTAGAGAAGGAGTACAACGTGGACGTAAATCCCGCATCCATGTTTGACGTCCATGTGAAAAGAATACATGAATACAAACGACAACTTCTCAATTGCCTCCACGTCATCACCATGTACAACCGTATGTACACACACAAACACACACTCGCACACTTTTTAACAGCTAAAGTGTCTTTTTTTTGGGGGGGGGGTGTTTTTCGAAAAGCATTCTCCCATGTAGAAGTAAACAATGAAATTCTGCCATTATTCAGAAGCTCTTATTCAGAGTTTAATTATTATTAAACTCTTTGACGAAGATATTAAATACATTTTCAACTGTTTCACACAGGAATCAAGAGGAGCCCCATGAAACCGTTTGTGCCACGGACTGTGATTATCGGGGGCAAGGTAAAACAAACAACCTTTTCCAAACACACTCACATGCACCGATTTGCAATATGTACACTACCATTCAAAAAGTGACAGTAATATTATGAAATAATATTTGAATATTTTTCTATTTGAATATATTTTAAAATGTAATATTCCTGTGATTTGTAAAGCTGATTTTCAGCATCATTACTCCAGTCTTCAGTATCACATGATCCTTCAGAAATCATTCTGATATGCTGATTTGGCAACTGTGAAAACAGTTGTGCTGCTTAATATTTTCGTGGAAAACCATACATTATTTAAAGAATTTTTTGATAAATAAAAAGTTCAGAAGAACCGCATTTATTTGAAATATAATTCTTTTGTAACATTATAAATGATCACTTTTGATCAATTTAGTGCATCCTTGCTAAACAAAAGTTATTTAAAAATAAAATAAAACACTTTTGAATGGCAAGTTTTATTATGTTTGTTTCTGCAGGCTGCTCCTGGATATCACATGGCAAAGATGATCATTAAGTTGATCACCACTGTCGCTGATGTCGTCAATAACGATCCTGTGATTGGTCATAAACTGAAGGTCATTTACCTGGAGAACTACAGAGTGTCACTGGCAGAGAAAGGTAACTACGGTTTAATAACTAAACTGGGTATGGTATTTTCTGAGTATTAATGCATAAATTCCTGTTCATCTGTGTTTTATGTGCAGTGATTCCAGCTACAGACCTGTCGGAGCAGATCTCCACCGCGGGTACGGAGGCGTCCGGAACCGGAAACATGAAGTTCATGCTGAATGGGGCGCTGACCATTGGCACAATGGATGGTGCCAACGTGGAAATGGCAGAAGAAGCCGGAGAAGAAAACCTCTTCATCTTTGGCATGAGGGTGGAAGATGTAGCAGAGATGGATAAAGAAGGGTAGAGAATGAGACGGGGAGATTAAATCGATGGAAATGGATGCTGAGTAAATGTCATTCAATCTTTGTGCTTGTGTGAAGACATTAACCATTCCTTTGTGTGTGTGTGTGTGTGTGTGTGTGTGTGTGTGTGCAGCTATGATGCATTACAATATTATGAGAATCTTCCGGAGCTGAAACAGGCCATAAATCAGATTAAAAGTGGCTATTTTTCACCGAAACAGCCTGAGATGTTCAGCGACATCATTAACATGCTGTTCTACCATGATCGGTAAAACGCACATGCAGACACACACTTTCTTTTTTTTTAATTCCTACATTACTCTCTCATCACTCCGAATTTTTTCTCCAGGTTTAAGGTTTTCGCAGACTACGAGTCTTACGTCAAGTGTCAAGAGAAAGTCAGCGCTCTGTATAAGGTGAACATTATCACACACATTACTGCCCACCACACATGTCAGAGATTCATTTAATGCTCAGCATTCATTTCATAAGTTACGGCGGCTTTTGAACACTGCTTAATGAAGCTTCAAAACCTTTGAGCATCTTTTGTTTTGAATCCGCACGTATCAAACTGGCCAGGTCACGTAATGGAATGAAACAAGGCTTTGTTACATCACTGTTTCGAACATTGGTTTTGAATTCTTGAATTGTGATGGTTCTCTGCTAGAGGGTGTTGATCTGTTGAACTCATGAACCAGTGTCTAATCCAGTAAATCATGGACAATTCATTAAAGTTATGAGGCCTTTGAATGTTTTTGTGGACAATGGGGGGCCTTTAAGTTTAGAACCACTGTAAGAGACTGTTTTAGCTGACCTCGGGTCAGTTTTATAATGTATGTTCAGTTTGAATTAATTTAATGAATTTGAATGAAAATGCATGTATAATAAAAAGGGACTGTAAAAAAATTGGCCCAAGTCCTGCCTAAAAACACATTACAAATTAACAAAAGAACACAAATGATTCATATTTAATGTTATTTAATGATTTATAGTTTACATTTAATAGAAACATGAAAAACATTTAGTTTGTAAAATGTCTGTATGCATGTTCGAAACAGTAAATCATTTTGAAATATTATTAATTCAGTTGATTCAGTTTCAAAAAGCTTAGTTTTTACTATCACTACATTTCATTTCATTTAATGACATTATCATTATTGAGTAAACTTTTATTATCATTACTGATTATTTAGTATATGGAATTTTCCAACCCCAAGCTATTTTTCTTCTGTGAAACACAAAAGGCAAAATTTTTATTTTAAAAATCATTACACAGCTCATTTCTATGTAGCACCAGGTCAAAGTGACCATGGATGTCAAGCTCCAGAAAATTACAAAAAGACTCAATTAAACTGGTCCATATTTCTCCGTCTGCGTCTACAGGATCCGAGAGAGTGGACTCGGGTGGTAATTAAGAACATTGCGGCCTCTGGAAAGTTTTCGAGCGACCGCACCATTACAGACTACGCCACTGAGATCTGGGGAGTGGAGCCCACTGACCTGAAGATCCCTCCTCCCAGTGAACCACGTGAAGCTCTGGAGGAAACCGCGCGCGCCTTGCGCAAGATCTGAACACGTCACTGCAGTTATAGAATCGTGAGAAGACTTATTAGAAGTTAATTTAATTACTTGGTATGAATACAATTTCCAGTTTTGCTTTCAGTTTTTAAATGTTAACGCATGCCTTTCTAAATGAATGGATTGTACTAGCAAAGGGCTAAAATAAAAATTATGTTTTAATTCAACATTTAAGTCAAATTATTCATGTAGTACTGTAGCTATCAGTCAATATATTGATTTTTAGGTATATTGGTGGTGGTTGAGGAGATTTCTCCCTCCAAATGTGTAAAAACGCCTTGAGTGTCAAGAAAAGCACTACTGTATATGTTTATTATTATTATTATTATTGTTATTAATTATCAAAAATGAATTCTAAAATAAAATAAAAATGACAGATTGAAAAAGGAGAGTGATGAGATGCAGAAAACAATAGGCAGAGATGGGCATAATTACATGGAAATGTATTTAAAATATAAATACAAAATACTGTGTGAAAAAAAAAAAGTATTTAAATACAAATACAGTATTTTGTATTTTGAAAATACACAAAATACATGTGAAATTGGCCATCCAGTGCAGGTATAGGTCACAGTGAATGAAGACACTACAAAGGCCTACTGACTTTTCATTCCTAACCACATCTCTGCCCTTTCTTTCTTTCTTTCTTTCTTTCTTTCTTTCTTTCTTTCTTTCTTTCTTTCTTTCTTTCTTTCTTTCTTTCTTTCTTTCTCACAATTACAAATAAATTTATGCAAAATAGCAGCCATTTATATACTTATTTCTGGTTACAATGTAGTCTATTACTTGTGGTGAGCACTTAAAAAATGTAAAAAAAACTGTGGGAACCTTTTCTGCTATCTAGCAAAGCATATGGATGGGCGATATGACCAAAATCTCAATTTTACTTCACAGTAAAAATATCATGGTTTCACAATTCTCAATATCAGTTTTGATTCCACAGCATAAACTGAATTTCAAACTCTTGAGTTTTTTTTTTTTTTTAGTCCAATGCTTTTTAAGTAATTTAAATTTTCTCGCGAGATTTGTTGGGGCGCCACCTCTCAAACTTGCATCGCTGGTTTTGTCAGCGGCATAATTTGCCCTACTACGAGTTTGTTTACCATCAAACTGATTTCGAAGCTGTTATATTAAGGTACAAATATTGCATAGTGTGCTAATCTGTATCAAAAATCTGGGGAAAAAACCCATTATGATCCTTCATGTGAGTCAATAATGAGTGAGTAGCCTACATCATAAAGCCATTTTCCAAGCCGTGTTTTACCTTACCCTAAACCACAATGGTGAGCATATAATAGTTATTCATATTTTAGAGCTTTCCCAGGAGACTGCATACTTTCATCATTCATCCCTGTGGGTTTACGTACGCCATAGCCATAAATAAAGGAAAGAAGGTCTGGGGGGTGGTGTTCCAGAAAGCAAGTTTATCTTACCCTCAAACAAACCCTGAAGGCCTGCACTCTCTGAAGATTAAACCAAGCCTTGCTGAATCGAGGCATGCTAGTTTAAAAAAAGTGTGTGGGAGTAAGTTTAGTCAACTCAGAGTATGTTCACGGTGAACACACTAAATATTCTCAGGAGAGCGACGATTCAACATGAAATCACATTCTCTATCTTCTCTACCGGACGAAGACGAGGTTGAGTAGACTCGTTTTCAATTCTAGTTGCTTCCTGTATAGAGCTCGGGCGTAGACGTTATGGAATGGTGGATTGTGGGTAACGGCGGCCATTTTACAGGCAACGCAAAAGCAGGTATGGAATAAGGTAGTAGCGTAGCCGGCCGGTCTCCACCAGGGGGCCAATCCATCACCCGAAAAGCGTACCACCCCCGGGGGCCGCCATTGGCTAACAAGCCATCACCTGCTGTTAGCATGCCATTGACTCCCATTCATTTTGGCGTCACTTTGACAGCGAATAACTTTACATCTGAGGCGTTTAAAGACTCTGTTTGTCCATTATTTATTTCTAAAGAAACACGACAAAATGTATAAAAGGCTCCATTACCTTGTATCTTATGTTATGGCCCCGCAGACGTCACGTGTGGCCATATTTACGTGACGTCTGCGTGATGTCAACGCCTCGTCTGCGCCTTAAATTTAATGGAATAAATAGCAGAAAAATAAAAAATTAAGACGTTGAGTGAGACGTTCATTGAGACGAGTGTGTGCTGCAAAGTTATATTATTGAGCCTATCGGAACGCCATACTCCCCCCTCTCACACTGCACACTGAGTGAGCACAGCCCAGGACCAGAGACAGAGAGGGTCGAAGAAAGCAGCGGAGCTTAAGTAGCGTTTTCTCGGAGTTCACTGTGTGCTTTCTACCATGCACAAATAAAAATATCACTGAACTTTTGCTGTGTAATTGTAACACACCAAACCAACAATTACTAAAAACACACAAAAACTGATTTTGCACGGGCATTTTGCACTAGTTGTATTGAATGCGAGAAAGGATGCGAGAGTGAGAAAGTTGAAAATAAAGAGAACTCGTCTAGGTCTCGCCATAGACAGCCTATAAGAAAGGGTCTAGCTCAACAGGTGTTGTGGTTCCTTCACTGTCCTGCTGGAGGCGCTGTTGCGCGCTGTGTTTCTGCTCGTCTCCTCCTCTTCCTCTTGCAGGGCCTTTCAAAATCTCCCTGACCAACCCATTATAACAGACAATGTTGCACGCTGACCCGAGCACTCAGCAGAAAGACAACTCACTCACAGCTTTTGGTATTAGATCCAAACACTAGCAGAACGGTTCAGTTTGAGCGCGTGCTCTGGATCAAACTAATGGACTTCTAGGCGAATAACGGAGAGAGAGCGCGCGCGCATCTGTGTGGTACCGCCGGGTATGTTCTGATGGGTTTAACTTTGATTTGATCACACACAAATCACAGTCATATCACTCCTAACAGATTCATGCATTCGTTTTGAACATTATATGTCCTGCATATGGTTTATTGAGCTTGTGTCGTAATTTGATTGGGTGATTCATTTGTGACTGACAATGCTGAAGTTCAGAACTTTGTATCTTCTACGTACAAAGATTTTTATTATTGTTTTCTTATACCTCAAACCAACCTGAGGGTTAATGTTAGGTAAATTAAGTGTTTGTGTAGGCTTTAAATCTGTGGCAGTGATCTTTTGTGTGTGTGTTTATGGCGTGTTTGTGTATTTAATGTTGCTGTGTGTGTTTATGTTGCTAATAGTTACTGTTATGGACTGATGACCTCGATCATCTGAGATAGCAGAACTGTAGACGTGATGAGGGAAGTTGGTTTTCAACAGGTTATGGCGTCATTGTTTTAAAATGACTAGGCTAATTGTTTAAAAGTCGTTCAAAACTAAGTTGAAACAGAATCAGACACCACCAATCCCTACTGAGTTTTCTGTCTACCGCTGAATCAATTCATCTGTCTCTGATGTGTGTCTGTTATTGTCTTCCTTTGTGTCTGTTTCACTGCTGGACACTTGCATGATGCTGAAATCTCTATGATTGTTGATTAGGTTTTGCTGGATTGCTTTTGAGCTGGGCTAATATTAGTTATTAGAAATTAATATCTAAAAGTGATATTTAATATTATGCCTAACATTTGAAAGATTTCTCAGATGTCTCATATTCTATTCTCTTATAGCTCTATATGAGACCTGTTGCTATCAGATACCAAAGCTTCAATGGGTGCCGCTCGCTGATGGCCAACAAAGCAGACTTTGACATACATATGATATTTTCTTGTAAAATTACTTAGGAAAATGATTTAAAATGTATTATTGCAGTACAATTGTTACTTGTGCATTATTTGCAGGGAGAATGGTTCCCATGGTCATTTAAAAAAACTGCCCCAAAAAAATTTTCCAGACCTGGAAATATCATAATTTGCATTTAAAATGAAATGATTTAATACAATTTTAAAATGAATAATTTTAGTACATCCATTTTAATTTGTTCCAATTATGCTCAGTCTAAAACAAATGTTTGCTCAAAATTCCTAATTTTGATTACAATCTCAATAAAAATAATTATGAATAAATATGAAACGAATGCAAAAAATAAAATGTAAAAAATCCTTCATTGGTTTAAAAAACTGTGGTTACCCTGTTTACAACTTTTGTATTTAAAATTAATCTGATATTAAACATTACAGCTATAATTGTTCAGACTGAGATTGAAAAGTATTTTGATTGACGTTGTACATTTTATATGGTTAGAATAAATTGCCCCTGAAAATCAATTCCAAATATTACCTCGTCCATATACTCTGAATCTATTCTTTATGAATAGAGGAACACCTGGCTACTCTCAGACGTCCTTGTAAGGGGCCGGTGATGTCATTGGCAAGGAGCAGATGGGCACCAAACACCCTCCCCCTTTTTGTGTGTGTGTGTGTGTGTGTGTGCGCACCATCTACTGAAGAATAATAAATGCATACACATACTTGTATCCTTTCAGAGGTTTCAGGGCACCTTGGGACAAAAGTGTGTTTGATTTGTGTTTAGGGCTGCACAATATTGAAGAAAAATGCGATAACTTGTAAAATAATGCAATATTCAAAATGCAATACGATAATGCTTTACTTGTGTAAAATAAATGACAATTATATTTAAATATATTTAAAAAACTGAAAATTATATAACCACCAAACATGTTTCACATTCTTTTTTTGTGAATAGAAAGCATCCTCATAACTTCTGAAAGTAAACAGCAGTGTTTTACTGTAGCATTACATAAAAAGTAAGTGTCATTTTAACGTCAGTGGGGGTTTAGGGTCTCGGGTAGGCCTACATTATTTAACAACAGAAATTGAATAATTAAATGTAAAAATGAAACGGTGCTTAGTCTTCACTGTATGAATTAAATATATAGTGATTCTTAGTCGATTCCAAAAACACGGAATTGAACACCCCTAGTGAATACTCACTAAGATTTTGTTATAATTTTGTATGTATTTGGCCGTATAAGCTGCGGAAGAGAACTGAACTCGGAACCGCGCGCTGTCCGACAGGTGGCTTTCTGTGTGCGTGAGTACTTCACTTATTGCGCTTATTCGCTTATACATTAAGAATGTCACGCGTATGTAACAGTCATGTGTCCAGTCTACTCTCTGCGTGACCTTAAACTTGCACTTTGTTTTTGTAATCTTTTGGAGTATTAAAATCATGCAGTTATCGCCGTTGCAATATGCACATTTGCGATATTTCAATCATTTCAATAGGCTATATCATGCAGCCCTGATTGTGTTCATCATCTCTGTATAGTTATAACTTGTGTGTCCTGACATTGGCCTCTCTCATCTGTGCACCGCTCTGCATTTAGCCCACAGATCTCTTCTCTTCCTGAGCGGATGGATTTTGTGTGTCAGAAATAGTGCTGTAGGTCTGTATGCTCTCCATTTTTGTGGATCAAGCTTAAATGTTCCCTTTGGATCTTATACACACACATACTCTCAATAGCCATGAGCACACAATCATTGCGTGTGTTTGCATTGAGTAAAACTTGCATGCAAACAACCATTGCAATTTTAGTCAATTTGCACGGTAGCAAGTATTAGGGACGTCTCTAATAAACTGATAATTATTTTCTTGTTATGGCTGATTATTAAAATTGACTAAATAAATATCAAATAAAAGTTCAATCAGTTTTTAATTTTTTTAAATTGAATTTAGTCATCACAACATAAAATTTTAAGTATGAAAAATGGAAGTGAATTTTAAGATTTGTGAAAAATTACATTTAACCGTGTTAATTAGTGTCTTTAAAAATTAACATGATTATTCATTTTTGTTAGATGATGGCAAAAGTGGTGTTTATTTATTTATTTATTTAAAAATTATTTTTAAAGAAATGATATAATAAAATAAATTAAATGATAAAATAAAATAAAATCGATAATATTGGAAGATAATTGAAATGTTACTGATTTATTACACATCCCTAATATCCTCATGTTCACCTATTAATTCAAAAGATTGGTACCTGACTCAATGCTCCTTATCCTTCTGAACGACTAAAAGGTTAATGGAAATCCATTAGTCAAGTCTGGGAACGTTGTTTGAGTTTACAAGAGCTCTGCTGTTATGAAAGCTGTAGTCCTTTAATGGCTGAAATCCAATACAGCCTCGCTGGTAGAAGTGACCAGTGTGTGTCAGGCACTTGCGCTTGAGCTCGTCGTTCCTCTTGTCCATTTCTTTAATTTTTTACTCTCTTCTTTGGTTTCTGATGGCTCTTTTTGCATCCTTGTGTTTTGAACAGGAAGACATTGGAGTTATTGTGAGTGTGGAGGTGAACTCTCTGCCTAAATAGGCCAAATGTCAGTGGGCAGAATGTGTAACTCTGTGTCTCTGTAGGAAAGGCTGATGGATGGAGCGAGGGACCAGTATGAGGAACGATTGAAAGAGGTGTTTGAAAGTTTTGATGGCAGTGGTTTGGGCTCTCTGAGTCCTGAAGAACTGACCGATCTCTGCCGGGCCCTTCAGCTGGAGGAGAACACACTGAACACACTCTTACACACACTGCTGCAGGATCAGATCAGTGCTCGGGTAAGAGAACATGCATATTTTTTTATTTTTTTCTATTGTTAATGGTCAGGGGAATTTGAGTGTGGATTACATTTCAGAAACTTTGTATTTTGTACAAAAAAACCCAAACCAAAGAACTTTTTAGAGTATCTAAAACAAGAAGTTGCATAGTCTTGATATACTTGGATGAAAAGAGGAGTGGTTTATTGCTACTTTTCTCATTTTTCAGGTTGATTTTGAACAGTTTAAGGATGTGCTGATCCTCGTGTTGTCAAGTACAAACACAGATGATCCAGAGGAATGTCTTGAACAGCCAGGTAACGTCCTCATAATGTAGCTTCTTATGTTCAGATCTGGGCTGATAACCAAAATAATGCAGGTATGAATCATGTAATGGTAATCTTGAACGTTGGAACATCATTGCTTCATTTATTACTGAACTTCATTGACCATTTTAAATCTTTGGAATCAGCTATACTTATTTAACTCTAATTGGTCATTGGAAACCCAGCTGTCTAGATAATGGCATTAGTATTTACTATTTAAACTCCATTTTCAAGCAATCATCATCTAACATGCTGCAATAAATATTTATCTGTATGGAAATAAATATCTGATTAGGTATAATATAGTCTCTTTGTGTTTGTCGCCATTTATTACTATTGTCGACTATTGTATGAGACTATTACAAAATTCAATTATAAGATATATTTTGACTATTTACTATAATTGACTGTAATTGGAACTGCAGGTTTTGATCAAACGGTTTTGCTCAGTGTTTGGAAATCCTGATGTAACCGAGGATGTATTAAAAGCCAGACAGCGGGAGCTCAGGGAGTAAATAGGGAGGATGTGAGGTTAAATCTGGATTAAGAAGGATTATCTGAGAGCAGTGAGAGTGTGAATGAAGACTATTCTATCTTAAAACAAGCTCTTCTCTAATTATCACATCTCACAGTTAATGATGGTAGTCTGGACATTGCTATGTGGTTCCTATCGTGTTTTTAGAACATTGTGTCGTTGCTAAGTGGTTTAATACTGGTCGTCACCGTTTCCAAGTCTTTATGATATTCCGTTCCTTAAATATGGCTCCTTCCTCAATTGCAAGTCTACGGCAGTGTCTGTCGGGCAAGAAATGTAACCCTGATTGCTTAGAAATGTGATAAACCACCTCTACTCAATAAGCCGCATAATCGGAGTTCATTCATATCTAAACACTTAAAGGTGGAGGATCTTTCCGAATTTTAGATAAGACCCGCCCTCTCCACTTTTTGAATAAGTTTGATTGATTCACCAGAATGATTGACAATTAGGAGGACCAATAGTATAGGTGATCCACCCGGAAGTAAAAAATCCTCCGCTATACCTTTAAGATTTAATAGGTTGGGGGTTTGTTCAAATCCTTAACCTTAACCATAACCATAAGCAATAGTGATGCTTGCCTTAGCAAACCTTTTCTTCACATGAATCATTTCTACCTGCATAAAAACATATGATAGACAGCATTTATACACACAGTGTATGTGTTACCCAGGGTACTCAATAAACAACTTGGCATTCATCGTTTCAATCACGGGTCTCAGGTGAGCGGTAAACACACGGCTCACAGATTTTGTTTCTAGGATTTTCCCGCACTCTTAGCAAAATATGACACTGGCTTGATTGTTGCTGATATATCATGAATGATCCGGTAATGAAATCAGACTATGGTACGGTTTGTCTAAATTCTGTGGTGCCCGTATACACTACCACTTAAAAGTTTGAGATCAGTGAGAATTTTTAGGAAAGAAATAATACTTTTAATCAAGTATGACAATAAAGACCATTATAATAGTACACAAGATTTCAAGTAAATGCTGTTCATTTCAACGTTCCATTCAAGTATTGACAAAAATGTTAAGAAGCACAACTGTTTTCTACATTGATAATAATAATAATAATAATAATAATAAGTAAATGTTTCTTGAGTACCAAATCAGCATATATTAGAATGATTTCTAGAGTGTTTTGATTTTACTGTGCAGATATGTATTTCTAGTTTAAATGTTGCAAGAATCCTTTTGTCTCTCCCCTAGATTCCCCAGAAGTCCAGCCACGCTTTGTGAAGGGCAGTAAGCGCTATGGCCGTCGCACTGCTCCGGAGTTCATTCACACACACGCTGATTCACACGCACAGGCTGAAGATGAGGAGGAGAAGGATGAAGATACTCAAGAGAGCGATGACAGGACTGTTCCCAGGAAACGTGAGGTAACAAACACAGACGTGAATAACGGTGAAGCTAAAGGTTGAGGCACATTCTTCTCATTTGGAATCATCCATGTCTGAATACACAGATAAGATGAAGGTTAAAGTTGTGAGTCTCCTTGAGAAAACGTCCAAATTATTTCAGCCGCAAATTCTGAACTAGCTCTGAAAAACTCTGGCTGACTGGAGAGAGCAGAAACACACAGTCTGGTTGTGTGTGTGTGTGTGTGTGTCTTTGCCCTATGCTCTGACAGCAGTTCTGTGTGTCACTGAGTTAATGAGATTTTAGAGTCTCAGAAGACACATCCCACTGGCTTTAAAGCACTCAAACTATCGAGTCAAACTAACCCTATCTTGTGATGAAAAGATGTTTTAGCAATTTCCTGCTGGCGTGTGTTTTGTGAGCTTTGTGTGTGTGACTCTGGCCACGCTCTCCAGCAGGTGCACATTAATACACACTGCTGCGCAGAGCTCTGTCTGATAGTCTGACGTGTGAACAATCCTCCGGTTCTATGATAGCAGATGTGCGGGGTGTGTGTTTGGAGGGGGGTGGGTGTCTATTGACGAACAATGACCCCTCCCCTACCCCCTGAATTCCATTGCAAGTATTCTCCATCTGCTCCCTACACCCCCCGAAATTCACCCGGTCCGTATTTGAACAAACACACACAATGATCTTGACTAAACAATAGGGAAGTAATTGATTCAGTGGCTTTTTAGTTTCACAACCTGTGGCTAGTTATGCATTCAAGCCTGTAGGTTTATTGCAGGATTAATGTATTATATTTATTTACATTATTTTTTATTTGGTTATCTAGTGAGTTATATATAATGGTTTTAAAAGTAATTTAAGCTCACCAAGGCTGCATTTATTTGATCAAAAATACTTTAAAAACAGTAATATTGTGAAATATTATTACCATTTAAAATAACTGTTTGCTATGTTAATAAATTTATAATGTAATTTATTCCTTTGGGAAAACTTAATTTTGTAGCATCATTACTCCAGTCTTCAGTGTCACATGATCCTTCAGAAATCATTCTATCATGCTGAGTTGCTGCTCAGGATATTTTTTTTTATTATTGTCAATCTTGAAAATAGTTGTTGCTTAATGTTTTTGTGTTTTATATTTAAAACAAAAACAAATTCAGTAATCTTTGAATAGAAAGTTCTAAAATAGATTATATTGTTAACATGTGAATGACTTTACTGTCACTTTTGATCAGTTTAATGCATCCTTGCTGAATAAAATGCATTATTTCTTTTCAAGAAGTAAAAAAAATCCCACTGACCCCAAACTTTTAAACGGTAGTGTTTTTATGAACATTATTAAATTCCTCCGAAAGTGTTTCACACATTGCTTAGGTGATCACTGAAGGCATTTGTTTTGACATTGATGTAGTCAAATTAAATTATTAATGTGACAGTTAACACCCCTCCTTATACTGTATGTTCACCTCTATTAGATCTTCTGCTGTCTCGTTGTTGCTCAGTACTGCCCCCTCCTGGGGGTGTGATGATAACAAGTTTTTCATTTGTGCATTTTATTTTTATTTTCATTATAGCGCTGGAATGCTGACATGAGCATTTCTGAAGAGTTTGAAGCAGAAGGTAAGGTTAAATACTCTCAAACCCCCCTCAGACATCTTCCTTCATGCTAGAGATTTACACTGGTTTGTGTGCAGGTCAGATGCACCTCTGGAACCCTGATGAACCCAGTACACCACGAGGCAATGCAGTGCCACTCTGTGACTTGGAGGAGCGTTTGGAGAATGCCTGTCATCAGCTCTCTCTACCCATAAACGGCATGGCCACGCTGCAACAGCTACACGAACTCTGCCAGCGCATAGGCATTGAGGTATTTTCCATCATCACAACCTGAGATACATTAAGTGGTTAAATGCCATATTAACACACAGTTCTTGTGTTTTTGAATGTTCCCAGGTGGGTGAGAATCTGTTGCAGGGTGCTGATGAAAGTGTAATGGATGTGCAGGAGTTCATCTCATGCATAATAAACCACAGCAAACCTCCCACACCGTCAGTATCTACACCCTACAGACAATTAAAGAGACACCATTCTACTCAGGTAGTACACAAAAATAGATTGTACGCAAAACATGCTGAAATATAATAGTTAAACCTCTTTTCCCCATCCCTCTCTCTCTCTCTTTCAAGTTTGATGAGTCGGGCCGAAGGATCTCCTGTGCTTTGAGCAGTACAATCGGTCTGCGGGTGTTTTCGGATTTGGATGATGGATCGGGACACGCTCCTGTGGAAACTCTGCTTTACCGGTGGATGGAAGAGGGAGTGGACAATAGCTCCGCGATCCTACAGGTAAAACGCACAGACGTTGTGCATCTACACAACTCTACGTTTAATCTGGGATATTCGTAACAAGTTTTTATGTGTGTGTCTGTCTGTAGGCTCTGGATTTTAATCTGGAAGGTAAAGTGAATCTGTCTGAGCTGACCGTTGCTCTAGAGAATGAGCTGCTGAGCACTAAGAACTCGATCCACCAAGCGGCGCTAGTGAGCTTTAAGGCAGAAATCAGACATCTGCTGTGAGTCCATGTATTTGAACTCTAGCTCATTCCAACTCTCACAGCTCACTCAAGCCCGGTCTAGATTTATCTAGAACTAGAACTTCTCCAGCTTACTACTGCATGATTCATATTACTAATTTGTATGATCATCGTAATAATCATTCATTAAATCCGACTCGTATACCAACACTCACTCCAGCTCATTACTCTAATCATCACTCTAGAGCACTGTAGCTATTCATTCTGCATCATACTCGATCACTTCAGTTTGTTAATCACACTTGCTCTAGCTCATTCTAGACCAGTGGTTCTCAACCAGGAGGCCTTAGCACAATTCCGCAAGGGGGCCGCAAGATGGCTTTACATTTTTTTAAATAAGACAAAAAAAAAACTATAATTTTATTTGAAAATCAGGATTCCCACAGTCTTGGAAAAACTAGAGTTAATTTTAAAAGTGTCATTTCTAGATCTGGAAGTGTAATAAAAATGTATAAAATATTTTTCTAGTCATGTAAAACTCTGAGGAATTACTAGTAGGCCTACTACTAATAATAAACCTATTAAAAATCATTGAAAAACAGTTTCAGGATAATGGACTTCTGGATAATGAATTTATGTAATTCGAGTGCTTAATTCTATTAATGAGAAGGGAATATTAATCTAAATGTGTATTCTGTTTAATCCATTGCTTCATTCTCTCCAGTAAAAGAGTGTGTTTGCACAGTCTCAAGCCGGGATGGGAAACTTCAGCCCTGGAGAGCCACTGTCCCAAGGAGTTTAGCTCCAACCCTAATAAAAACTTAAATGCCTGTAGCTTTCTAGCAATCCCAAAGATCTTGATTACCTTGTTCAGGTGTGTTTGATTAGGGTTGGAGCTTAACTCTGCAGGACAGTGCCCCTCCAGGACCGAAGTCACCCAGCCCTGGTCTAGAGTGACCTAAATCCAGGTCTTTATTCAGATTTACACCACACACTCAAGGTCACTCTAGCACATTAAATTGTCTTCACGCACTCTACATCAATCTAGCTCATTATTCAGATTCACTCAAGATCATTTTAAAATCATCAGAGCTCCAGATTGATTCTAATGTAATACTTCTTTGTGTGACAGTGAGTGTGTTGACCTGGAAAGGCGTGAGAAGGAGAGGATTCGCTTTGATCTGGACAAAGCAGAGAAACTGAAATCTCAGCTGGCGTCTGAAGTGGATGACCACCATGCTGCCATCGAACGCAACAACGAACTTAACCTCCGGTAACATTTCACTTTCAAGAATTTCATAATTAAACCATCTTACTCCCTTTAAATGCAGAAAGCTCTTAAAGATTTCTCTCTGCATATCATCTGTGATGTGACATTTTCCTCAACAGTATCTTTGTTTACCTGCTGAGACTTGCTGCATAAACTCAGAAGGCCTGTTCTGTGGACATTGATCTGTGCATGTGGGTGTGAGCATGTGTATTCATGTGTCATGTGCATGTGTGTTTATGTCCATGCATGCAATTATGTACAGGAAGTTGGAGCAGGAATATAAAGAGAGTATGACCGCTCTGAAGGCAGAGCTAAGTAGAGAGGTGGAGCTTGTGCAGCAGCAGGCCAATCAGCAACGAGAAGAGCTTGAACAGGGAATTGGCAAGCTGAAAGATGATGAAACCTTCTTACGAGAACACCTAACTCTCACCATTAAAGTAATCAGCATTTTGCATTTGTTTTTTTACTTGCACTATGAATTGCCTGCTACATGTTTACATCACATTTCTGTCAACCTGTCATATTGATTTGATTTTGTGGTGGGAATTGAAGAATGTATTGTATGTGTTTGTCTTCAATAACTTTGTGTTGTGTAGGAAAATGGTCGCCTGGAGTCAGAGCTTATTGAGACCACAGAGAAACTGGTGGAAGCGGAAAACCAGTTGAACAAAGTGCAGAAAAATCTGGACGGTGTTTTGAAAGAGAAGGTACTGAAATCAGCACAGATGCAGACATCAATACTGACATGAGGAGAAACATGCGTAGACTGATAGTGACATCACAAAGACGCCCATCTTTGCTGACATCACATACTCAGGCCTGCTCAAGTCTTGAAAAAACTGAATATATGAGGTAGTCTAATTTTAAAAGTGGAATTTCTATACCAGGGAAAGCTATCTAAATTTGTGTAACTACATGGGAATTGTTAGATATTTATATGAATATACATTTTTCTAGGCAAGAAAGGTAAAGATTTTCTAAAATGTAGTACAAATATTATCTTTAATCCTTTATCCAGTAAATCATGAACATTTGGAAAGTTGATATTGATATTGTCCACTGATTTAGATGATCATTACTGATTTATTTAATTTTTGCAGTGTTTATTTATTCATTGTTTTGTTTTGAGGGTTTCTAAAATTTTCTTTTTATTTCTGTGTGTGTAGTTTGGTGATTTGGATCCAGACAGTGCAGAGTTTTACCAGCAGGAGGAACGTCTCAGACAGCTGCGCAGAAACTACGAGGAGCAGTGCAGGGTCTGTAACCTCTCTGTTTTTGTATATTTTCCATGTTTCATTCTATTATTCTGCCTGAAATTCACATCTATATCTATATCTGTATGTGTATTGTAGGAGCTGCAGGATCGTATAGATGAGCTGGAAGCTCAGCTGGAGGAATATCAGACTTCAGGTCACACACCCTCGACACGTCCCGGACTGAGTCTGTCCGATGAACTGGCCAGCAAGAGTCCAGACCCAGGTAACATGTACATGTGTGCTCATACTCATAGGCAACACTGAATGAATGCTTACAGTTGGACATCTCCTGCCACATGTAATGAGCTGTGCTTGTTGTGTGTATGCATGTGTAGGTTCTCAAGAGCGGCAGCCATTAAACATGAGTCTTGAGACAGAGATGTTACTGGAGCAGCACCAACAAGAGATAGAAAACATCAGGGCAATGGTGAGACATCAGGATGATGTGCATACTAAAACTTTAAAAAAATTAAAGATTTATCATAAAGTGTATGAAACCAAAGAATGGGTTAGTAGTGTATTTGCATTCATATCAGTAAAGAGATCACTCAAAAATTCCTTTACGATGAAATTAAATCCAAAACTGCCCTGGATTGGTCGAAGAATAAAAGACGTACTGTTGCTCTCTTATCCCCTCTGTAGGTTTATGAAGAAAAACGCAGCGCAGAAGAGGAGAGAAGTCGTCTCTCTCTGCAGCACCAACAGGAGGTGCAGGTTTTGAGGGAGGAGATGGCAAGAGAACTAGAGAGAGCGAACAGATTGGAGCAGGACATTTCTGCCCTCCAAACTCTCCACCAGCAGGAGCTTCACTTTCTCACACAGGAGGCTCAGGAAGCCAGAAGCCGTGCAGAACAGCTGGAAGCGAAGGTGCAAGTTCTGGAGGAGAAACACACTGCCCATGAGGAGCAGAGCAGAGTGCATGCTGAGGAGATGAGTTTGAGGGAGTCAGAGCACCAAAAGGTGCTGGAGGCAAGTCTGCAGGAGCAGAGAGAGAGACTGCAAGAAGAGAAGGAAAGGGAGGAGAAGAGGCTCACGGAACAGTGGAAACAAGAGCAGAAGAGCTATGAGGAGGTGCTAAGTGCTCAGCTTGAGGAGATGCAGCAGAGAACAGAACAAGAGTGTGTTGAGCTGGAAAAGAGGCTCAGGGAGCAGTGGGAACGAGAGAGGCAGGAGTTAGAGGAGAGCAGTAAGGAGGCATTGCAGTCTGTGCTGGAAGAGAGAGAACGGAGGCTCAAGGAGGAGTGGGAACAGGAGAAGCAGGAGCTAGAGGAGATCGGTAAGGAGGCATTGAAAGCTGCGCTGGAGGAGAGAGAACGGAGGAGAGAGGAGTGGGAACGGGAGAAGCAGGAGCTAGAGGAGATCAGTAAGGAGGCATTGAAAGCTGCGCTGGAGGAGAGAGGACGGAGGCTCAAGGAGTGGGAACGGGAGAAGCAGGAGCTAGAGGAGATCAATAAGGAGGCGCTGCAGGCCGTGCTGGAGGAGAGGTTGGAGAGGGAAAGGAGGCTCAGGCAGCAGTGGGATGAGGAGCGGGCTTCATTAGAGAACAAGCATCACGCTCTGCTACTACAGCGTTTGCAGGAAGAGAGGGAACACCTCCGAACTCAGCAGGAAGAGAACGAGAGCATGATAATTGAGCATTGGGGGAGAGAGAGGGCTCAGATGGAGAAACAGCATGAGGAAATGCTGCAGGCCTGTTTGGAGCAGGAGAGAGAGAGACTGCAAGTGGAGAGAGAGGAGCAAGAGAGAAGGTGGCAGCAGGTGCTGAATGAAGAGCAGGGCCGGATGGAGGAGGCACACAGGGAGGCCATGCAGGAGCTGTGTGCCAAACACAGCGAGGAGAGGGAAAGAATCAGCAGCCTTTTGGAGAAACTACGCACCGACATTGCAGAACAGAGGTAAGACACACACTTGCTAACTGAAAATAACCTTAAAACTTTTATATTTTTACGTGTGAAAATTTCTACTGATGCATGTCCTCAAAATTGGATACATTGCAATATTTGTATTTATCAAAATATTATCTTTAGTACAAGTTTTGTCTTACCCTGGATCCCCTATTATGTGCCTCATGCTAGAGTCCTCTATCTGTGAAGCGTATTTAATTGAACTGTGGTGGTTTTCATTTTTTTGAGAAATTATATTTAATTATATATATATAATATAATATAATATAATATATATTTTATTTATTTATTTATTTATTTTCTTTCCTTTTAATTTCAGTTTAGGAAGGTTCTTTTTAATAAAATATTTTTTTATTTAATTTTTTATAGGTTTTAATCTTCAATATATTTTCTACCTGTTTAATGCCACAGTAGCTGACATGGCATAAATGACAGACAAACATTTTACAAACATTTTCTTTAAGTATAATCAAGTTTTTAAAAATTGCAGTAAAACAAAATACACTTATATTAAAGATGCATTCTCTGGAAACAAGTCTTAAGCAGTGTTGTTTCTCAAGTAATAATAGGGGAAACACTAGGGAAACAAGTAAAAAATTAATTAAACTGAATTAAAACATCTTGGGGAAATTTGGTCCAAATAAAGAAGAAAACTCCAACCCTGCTATTGGAGAGCTTCTATCCTGCAGAGTTCAGCTCCAAACCCAATCAAACACACCTGAACCAGACCTAAATCAAGGTATTCAGGGTTACTTTACTTTACTAGGCTTACATTTCATGGAGGTGTGGTGAAGCAGGGTTGGGACAGAAGTCTGCTAGAACAGTGTTTCCCTACCCTGGTCCTGGAGTACCCCCAGAACTGCACATTTTAGGCCTTGTCCACACTAAAACGAGAAGGGGTTGAGAATCGGGATTGAGAAACATTGCTCCAGGAGCAGGGTTGGAGAACCCTGATATATAAAGGTATCAAAGTCATGCATCTCAAGCCCATGTGTGATGATGTGCTTTTGAATTTAACAGCACATAACTTTTCATCTTGAAACATACAAAATCACTGTCTACTATTCTTCATCTCCACTCATTTTAAATGTGCCATATGATATGAGTTGGTGAGTATTTATTTTAGGTAATGTTATAAGCTGTTGATGTTGATTGGCCGTGTGCAGGAGAGAGCTGGAGAAACAATTCTCTCAGCGACTCGAAGAAGTGGAAGTCCGTTTCAATGGTGACCAGGAGGCGGTGTCTAAACGTTTTGAGGCAGATGTACATAAACTCGAGCAACATTACCAAAGTGAGATTGCAGCACTTGCCCAACAGCATGCTGCAGATCGTGCCCACTGGGAGGAGGAGTCAGTGGCAGCCACCAAGGAGGCGGAGCAACAGTGGAAGCTGTTGAGGGAGGCGCTCAAAATGGAGAACCAATGCCTTGAACTTGCACACGCACAAGATATTAAAGCTCTGACAGACAAGAACCTACAACTTCAGGCCGAACTGGAGATTTTTGTCAGTGCTGCTCAAACAAAAGAGATTGAGCTGAGCCGTCAACTCAATGAGCTGCACAAGGATAGGATGGAGGCCAAAGACTTGCTGCTGGCACGAGCAGAGAACAAAGCCACTGAGCTGGAAGAGATGCTGAAACAGGCCGTGGATGACTTCATCCAGGAGCGAGCGGAGCTGCAATGGAGTCTGTCTGCTTTGGAGAGCAGGCGAGGGGAAGTACTTTCATTCACTGAGAGCATGGAGCTGAAAGGCACAATCCAGGAGGGTGAGGAGCTCCTCTGTCAGGAATTAAAGGATGAGAGAAAGGCTCTGCTTGCAGAGAGAGATGCACTGGCATTTAGAGTGGTGCAGTTGGAAGGAATTGTGTTGCAGTTGAAAGGAACCACTGGAGAACCTTATGCGGAACCCTTGGGGGAACCTTGCGTAGAGTCTATTGAAGGAATCCATGCAGAATCCATTGGAGACAACTGTGAAGAAACTTCCAAAGAATCCACAGTACAGCCCTTTGGTGAACTCAACCAATACACCTGCACAGAATCAACTGATGAAGTCTGTCCAAAGCACCTCATATGTGAGGAGTCTTCTGTAAACAGAGATGATGAAATGGAAGCAGGCATAATGGATGAAGTTACTGACTCTGGGCTTGGTGATCCACAGCAACACAGATGCCTAGAGATTGGAGTTACAAATGATATAACTTCAAACCCTTGTGCTGATGAATTAGATATGTCTGATGTAGAATCTAACAATAGTGGAAGAGAAATCCCTGATTGTGCCTGTCTTATAGAAGAGAAGGAAAAGACTGAGGAGAATCTCAGTAATCCTGGAGTCGATGGTTCTGAAGATGCAGCATTGAATGAAGAGTTGGAGAATGCTGAGAGGAATAGTACAGAGTCTCAAAGAGATTACAGCTTGGAGATGGCCGAGGAAGATATTTTGAATGGCACAGAAATAGAAGCTCAAATCTTGGTTGAGAATGAAGCTTCCTATAACCAGGAGAGCTTGCAACACCATGAATCTCCAAGCACAGATGACACCCTGATCGAATACAATTGCAAACCATTTGAACCTGTGATTGAAGACAATCCAGAGGTCGGTATCAGCATATCAAGTCTTGAGAATGAAATCAGGGCTTTTGCAAATAAGGTTTGTAGCCTAACCACAGTTGACACAGAACTGGATAAAGTTGCTGATTTCAGAGATGTGTGCATACAGGAGATCCTGGATCTTCAAGAAACAGTGATGCAGTACAGTAAAGCTGCAGAAGGCACTAGCTCCCAGTTGCAGAGCCCTAAACAGCAGTATCTGGATAAAGAGAATGTCATGCATCAAGAACCAAATCGTTTTGACCAAATGGAAGCCTCAATCAAAGATGTGCAACTTGCTGAGCTAAACATCTGCTTTGCGCAAAGCATCCAAGAGAACTTGCAGCTTGTGGAGCGCAACAGAAACTTGGAGAAGAGAGTCAAAAGTCTGGAGGGTAAGATGCATGTAGTCCTGGACCTCCACAAGCAGCAGGCGTCTGTCCTGGAAAAGACTGCACAAGATTCCAAACTGAAGGTACTTCTCCAGGAACTTGATAACCAGGATAAGGTGCCGCAGTGGGACTCTGACTCTTCCGATACTTCAAACAACTCAAGCAACTCCCAGTTAAAAGAGAAGATTGCTGCTGTTGCAGAGCTTGAATTCTGCTGCATGGAGTTTGAGAAGCAGAACTTACAACTACGCCAAGAACTTGCTGATCTGCAGGACAAATCTCTCAGGATCCATGAACAAATGCAGGAACGGAGGTACCATGTGATGGTCCCCTTTGTCCTGCTTTAGTAGAACAGAATCCCCAATTCCCTCATCCCATTTGCCCCCTGCTGCTCAATCACCTCTGTGTGTGAGTGCCTGTGTAGACCCTGCCTTTTTCCAGAGATAGAGGCCCGACCGCCACCATTAGTCTCTCCTACACACTTACAAACTCTGGTGGAGTTGTACTCCAGTATTGTGACAAAAAAGATCTGTCTGTGTAGTGTGGCTGTTGTATACAAGTTTTGACCCAATCTTTGTCTAAACTATTAAAAATGTCCTATGCAAACGTGTGGAGCTTGTTGTAAATTTAACAGACTAAATGAATGTTTGACCTAATCTGAAAATTTTTTACTGAACTAATGCTCTATGCAACAAACTAATGCATCATTTTGCTATGCTTGATCATTGTTGTACTGAATTTAATGTCACCCAAGTGGATTTACAATGCCTTCTGTGTTTAGGAGTGAAGTTTGTCGTCTGGCTAAAGAGAATTTAATTCTGAGGCACAAAATCTCAACAGTGAGGGAGGAGGACCTGAGAGAGAACCAGGATGACCTGCGGTAAGACAGGCGCACTGCTGTTTTACCTTAAGAGCTCTCAATTTTCATACAAGAGGTGTTGAATGACAACAAATAATGTCTTTCTCCAGATTACAACACATGAAGCAAGGGAAGAGATCGGTACAAGCTCTCAGGAGACAGGTGAGATTTAACTCCATTACTCAGAAAGTTAAACTGTCATATAGGGAGTTACATGCAGAGATGGAAATTATTTATTATGTTGCCATCTATCATTACAGTGTGTATATTTAAAAGCACAGAAGTGTTTAAACATCATGTAATGAGCCGCGCATGTCCACAAACAAACACACACTTAATGTATTTTTCTCCAGCTCTCAGAGCCTCGTCGCCTGGGACAGCAGCTGGAGGAGGAGAATATTTTATTGCAGCAGAATGCAGATCATGTACTTCGACATGCCCTCCAGGAAGTAATGCGTCATCATGACAGCTCAACCAATGAAAAGAATGGGGTATGGTTTTAAGTGTGTGAATTTCATCGTAAAAATGCTCAGTTCCAGAGACCGGAATGTTTGTTTATTATATTTATCTTTTTCCTCCATGCCCCTGCCTTTCTGAATGCACACATACATGCTTGCTTCCAGTTTTGTGATCGGGAGGAGATTGTTTCCAGAACAGAAAAAGAACTGCTTCGATCAGAACTCAATCGGTGCATAGAAAAGGTACAAAAAGCACACAATGCTGTCCCCCTCATTGCCCGTTTTCTCTCGCATCTGACACTTTACTTTACAAATGTTTCCTGGTCTCCTTCAGGTCATGTCACTGGACTCATCTTTACAGACACTCACTCAGCAGAACGTCCGTCTCAAATCTGACCTACGCATCACACAACAAGAGAGGGATGCCCTCAAACAGGAAGTGATTTCTTTGCACAAAAAAGTGCAATATGCCAATGAGAGGGTGAGTATTGAGGACAGGAGCTTCTGTTATTTCATTAGATGAAGATTGTAACAACTCTCCCTTCCTCTTTCTCTCTTTCTCCACATCAGTTGTTGGAGGTCTCTGTTGTGTCTGCTGGTCAGCAGCAGGGGAGGCGTGTGTGGGCGGAGTTGTCTGGGCTGATGGAGGCGGAGCATGCCTCACTAACTGAGGAGAACCAAAAACTCAAGTGGCAGATGAGCGAGATGAGCTCAGAGCTGCAGACGTCAAAGGATCAGGTCAGGACATGTTTATTAAACACCTCTAGCAGCCATAGGATGTGTGCAAGAATGATGAGTATGATGTTCTTTTTTAGATCCGCCATCTGGAGGCATTAAGTGTGAAACAGAGAGGACTCGTGAAAACTGCAGATCAAGAAAAATCTGCTTTGAAACATGAACTGGAGGCTCTGCACACACAGCTGCTATCAACACGGAACAAGGTTATACACAAGTGTTTTATACACATATAACACAATACACAAACCTTACTGTACAATGAAGCTAATGCCCAACCCCAAATGGGTAACCCCACCCAAAATTGTCAATTTCTATATGCTGCTTTTTATATAAGTTTTATTTTTATTTATTTATTTATTTTTATTTATATATTTATTAGTGCTGTCAACGTTAACGCGTTAACGCATGCGATTAATTTTTGTCTGGTTTAACGTGTTAAAATATTTAACGCAATTAACGCAGCATCCGTCTTTTCTGCCATCCGTTGGCTAGCTTTACATTTTATGATCACGCTCTTATTCATTTAAATGCTTTTAAACATTTCAAGCGCGGCAAGACAAAAGAGAATGCGCTGTCTGTGAATGTCCTTATGTGACACACACACACACACACACACACACACACACACATAGACAGGGCGCCAGAATCCAGTTCTCTTTCGCGCTTGAACTAACAATAACAATAACAATCCCAAAATGTCCGTTTTGTCGATTATCCTCATAAGAGCAGTCTTAAATGATTTATATAAAGTCTAAAATGAACAAAGAGTTGCGAGAGAATGAGGCGCGTGTGAGATCCATAGACAGTATATAAACGGTGAGATCCGCGTGTGTGTGTGTGTGTGTGTGTCTGCTCTTAAAGGGACAGCAGCCAATAAAGCTTCCTGTCAGTAAAGTTAAAGAACAAAGGGAACAGAGAAAATGACTCACTGCTGTTGACTAAATAACTTTTGTAGCTTTAATAAGGATTAACTATTTAATTTATAGTTTATGCAGTGCAGACTGCATATAACTTTGATAACTTTATTAAATTTCTGTATATTTCCTAACTTTTAAGACAGGAAGGGCACGAATAAATATGACATTTATTATGGGTTTATGTTAGCATTGTTTTAAGTTCACTTAAATTAAAAACTGTTATATTTTTGAAGCCTAATAAATGTGAAAAAGAAAAAAAATCAGTAGCTGTATTAATATCAGTAATACTGGCCTTCATTCATAAAAAGATGCCATTAAACAAGTATTTAAAATATACTGTCTTTATGTTGTTTCTACATTAATTTGATTAACTGTGAAATTATTACATTATAAAATATATTAAAAACGTACAAAAACATTTCTTTTTTTATTGCGATTAATTGCGATTAATCACAGAAAAAATTTGTGATTAATCTAGTTAAAGTTTTTAATCGATTGACAGCACTAATATTTATGTATTGTTTAACTTTGGCTAAATATGCATTGTCCCTTGACAGTGACTGCAAAAGTAAATTCATAGTGAATATTCATTCCATAGTGAATATTTCTTTTTCTTGTCAGTAGTTGACTTGATACATTTAACACTCCTTATCTGCACAAACACGCATTTCCTCATAATAACACACTGATTCTCTGTTGTTTCAGGCTCATCTGTCTGCAGTCTTGCCTTCATCTCCTCTACAGTTTCCAGGGGAACAGAGAGGACAGCACTATAGTGACGGCCCAGACTTCAACATGCAGGTAACACACTCACACCCAAACACTCAGCATCACAGCTAGCATGAGAAATCTCTCGGGTCAGTGCATACTCTGTCACGGTGTACGCTTGTGCAGCACTCTCTGAGGATTATTTAGTGTGCGTCTGGTCTCTGAAGTTTCAGGTTTGCTTTGGTGACTTGGGCTCGTCTGGTGTCTATGTTTGTTTGCTTTGTTCTGGAAAACACTCGTCATCCCTTGTATTCACACTCTTTAAGAAGCGCGGGCAGCACTGGGTCTGTTTTCTGTGTAGCAGCAGTGTTAGAGCACCTCCTAGGTTGTTTAAATGAATGGTGTTGGGTGTGTCTTTATTAATGGCCTTGCATGCTTTTGAGTTTGTACCTGTGTAAGTCTGTTCTGTCACAGCTGTGTGTGGGTATGAGATGTTTGTATATAGCACTGTGTGTATGTTTCTCTGCAGGTGTAAGAGCTGTGACATCATCACTAACAGACATAGGAGAGTGGCAACCTGTGACATCATCTCCCATTTGAACTCTTACTCTGTGTACCCCAATCACCGAACCCTTCCTGACAGATTTTGTTGTTTTTGCTTGAGTTGTTAAGGCCAAGGTCTTCTGTCTGATTTAGAATGGTAGTGATTTATATCTGCCACAAGGTGGCGTTATACTGCGTATGCTCTTGGCTGTGAGTCGTTTCCTCTGTCATCCAGATGATGGCACATATATCTGGTAAAACAAGATTTTGACATTTAAATACCATTAAGGGCAGTACAATCTATGTTTGAATTTATTTGAAGATTTTCAAGCATTTGAAAAAGCAGTATTGTTTTGTTTTTTTAAAGTTTGCACTGTTATGGCATCAGTTTTAACATGATATCGCACTACAGCTGAAATGAATGATTGTTCTGAGATAAATCCAGCTTTTGAATTTTATTTAATTTTCTTATTTATTTAATTTAATGAAGACTCAATCCATCACTTTCTCTACCTCTACATGTTTTTACTGAACCTTCTGGCATTTCTAATTAATGAATGATGTTTATTTATTGATTTAATTTATTGATTTATTTTATTTTATTAGTTGGATTATGTTATGTTGCTTTACTTGGTTTAAATGTTTTATGTCCATTTATTGATGTGAATGTGTGGTTTTTTTTATATAAAAGTGAGACCAAATAAACTATTAGGTGAAATATTTTGCGTAGTGTTTATTATTATTATTTTTTATGATTTACTTGATTGTCCGTGACCTCTTTACATGTCCCTAATTTTACTCTATTAATATTACAAAAATAGTTTTCATACATTTAATTGTTTTCATTGCTCATAAATCAAAACGGAAAAAAAACTCAATAGATCATATACAAGTAAGGGAAGGTAGAGAGACCATGCAAGGTTATTAACTGTTAATTTAATAATTCTAAGAGCAGTTGTGGTGTCTACCATAACTAAGGCAACGGATTTCTAGCAGACCAATGACCTCATGACCTCTGACCTTGATCTGTATGCCCAGCAGGACGAGCGGGAGGTGGCGCTTTTACAGATGGAGGAGAGAATGAGAGAAGTCGAGCTCATGCTCAGAAACATCAAACTGTTGCTTCAGGAGAAAGTGTCTCAGCTTAAAGAACAGGTACAGAAATGCACAAACATGCTCCCCTGCCCTTTGTCACATTCTTGATCATGCTTTTTACTCCAAACCAGACTTCCAGTTGAACCGTTCTGTTCTCTCTGCTTCTGCAGTTGATCAGGAACAGTGAGTCCGACGTGTTGATCAAAGACCTGTATGTGGAGAACGCTCAGCTGCTCAAAACCTTGGAGAAGACCGAACAGCGTCAGAAAGTAGCAGAGAAGAAGAACTTCCTGCTAGAAGAGAAAATTTCCAGCCTCAACAAGATTGTCCGTGACCTCGGCCCTTCCCCTTTGACCCCTGCGCCCTACCACTTTACACGCTCCTGATTTTACTGTATTACACACAGTCAAGCTACAAATGCAGGTAGTCCATAAGACTTGCGCACTATATTCTAAGTCTCTGAAGCCATACGAAAGCTTTGTGTAACTGACCGAAATATAAGTATTTATTTACTGAAAATGTTCCCCTCTGCAATACAACTCAAATCTCTTTCCCAATCATTTTCATTTCTGGGTGAACCATTCCTTTAAAGAGAAGCATCTCTATTGCAGTCTTCAGTTTTCTTTCAGGAACGAACATGTCACAATATTCCTCATTTAAATAATTCTCGCCCAAGGCATTTGCAAAAAAAGGGGGTTAAGCCTGTCAGTAGTGTGTTAAAACCATAAGGGGAGCAACAAGCTTGAAGTGGTTGACCAATCACAAAACACTGGTCCAGCCGACCAATCAGAGCACATTGTGCTTTTTGTAAGGAGGGGCTTCATAGAAGCAGAAACTAAACAGTGTTACTATCAGACTGGGAAGAGAGGAGCTGCAACAATGTAAAATAAGAGAAAAATGTGTTTTTTGAGCGTTCAAGCATGAAAACATATTCTTACTAGACCCCAAAATCAAGACTTGAGGGCATATGGCTGCTTTATTTTGTTATTTTATTTTTTATTGCTCTTAATGATTTGAATTGAATTTTATAGCAGTATCGTTTTACTGAGCCGCACTGTAATTTTTCTGGTGAGTCTGGACCTTAAATGCAATTGGAAGGTTCTCTTAAGGAATGGTGAAATTCCTTAGACCTAGAGAAGCTTGTCCAACATCTGAGGCCCTAGTGTTCACACACACACACACACACACACACACACACACACACACACACACGCTCGCACGCATACATGCAGCCGCCTGTCATTACATAGTTTTCATTGAAATGCAAACAAGGTCAGTGATTCCCTACGTCTCAGAGAAGGAAATTAAAGGGCAAATGTCACACTGTTTATTCCTGTTTGTTATAGTGCATTTTATGTCTTTGGGATTGTTTAGTTAATATAAACCTTTTTACTTGAGAATGTGCACCAAAAAAATAAAACATCCCATAACGTTACTTCAGTTGCAGCAGGACTTTCTGCTGTATATTTATTTTGTGTACCTATTTTTCGTTTATGAACTGTAATCATGCATTATGAGCACTGTGAATATGAATAATAGGGAATCTATTAAAATATTTATGTGGATTAAAAGAAACTCAGAGCTCGGAGACTTAAGCCTCATGGTAACCACTGTATAATTTGTGTGTGGAGAAGAAAATTGCTGGTTATGAAGTTTCATTTCAGGCGTCTCTCAACGAATGCAGTTTACAAGCTTTGATGCTTTGGTGGAAAAATGCACAGAGATTTACAGGCATTTAAACATTTTGAAATTGCTTTGAATTTTGTGTCCTTGTTGTGTTTTTAGCATTGTAACAGCCTTTGGTGAAGTATAGAAGCTATGCTTGACCACTATTTGTTATGAAAATGACAAATATAATATATGAAGTGTTAATTGTATAACACTTGAATGTAAAAACATAAAACTTTCTCTTTTTTTTGTAAAAAAAATAATAAAAAAAATAGTTTTAGGAAACATTGGTAATGAGTTTTCCTTTTGAATGCATACATATTGCACATTTCTCTTTAGCAATATAGATGTGAAAACTTTCTTTTATAAATATATAGAAATTAAAAGTACCCAAATCAAGGTTTTTACTCCATACTTGTATTGTATGTCCCATTTTTTGTTAAACCAAGACCCTATATTTGTACCCTGTTCGTGGAAAGTGCCTACTTATCTTTATATTAAACATGATGTGTTGAATAAACCATCATATCTGTACTGCGAAACCATAAAAATGTGAAAGAGAAAAGAAGTTCGAGAGTAAAATATTTCCCACAATGCACTGCACCTCTAAGGACATGCCTTAGGGAATGTCTGATCTGGGATCAGTCTGCTGCGGGGAGTGAGCGATCTAGAGAGAGGTGACTAGGAGCGGTTAAAGACACTTCCACGTTGTACACTAATGCTTATAAAAATAAATTGTGTGCGTAACAGTTGAACGGATACTCTTTAATGCGCTGCTAATGTTAGCTCTTTTGGGGATAAACTAGTAAAGCTCTTGAATCTGAAAATAGAGTGAACTGATCTGTAACCAGGCAGTTGGAAGTTAGGGATCCAAACAGCTGATCTGAGATCAGGTAGCGGGGGAGGGATCCAGTGAGAGCTGGTCTGGGATCAGGAGGAGATGGTGAGGGTTGGGTGGACACATTCAGCTGGTAAAAGTTTTCGTGCGCTTTTCTCTGGGCGTAATTTGGACAGCGCGCGCGGGGAGCGCTAATTAGTCGTCGAAAAATATTCGTAATGTTCGACTAAACACTGAAAACAACGAAGCGTTCGTTAAACGCAAACTCGTTTGTTTTGTGTTAATGTTTACAGACTGTAGCCATGATGACTCGAAATTAGCTATCGGGCTACGCTCCGAAATGGTATCGGTTCTGCGTGTCAGTGCGAATCTCGATCCGGATTTCAGGATGAAACCGAAGTCTAATCGGGCCAGAATCGATTCGGATTAACGATGCTCTCCAGAAAGAAGAGTAAAAACGAAGCGTCCAAGCCAGCCGAAGTTCAGGGCAAATATGTGAAGAAAGAAACTTCCCCGCTTCTGAGAAGTGAGTAATTTTTAAGTCAATATGCCTAACAAAACCCTCAAATAAATAAATAAATAAATCTGCATTTTTATGTAATGTGGTCATTCGGTGCATGTTGAGCTATGGAACTTTTGAAAATGAAAACTAATTTTAAGTATCGATGTTTCATTGTAAATTAATTAAGGCTTTTAAATACAAGTCAAGCTTGATGACTTACAGTACAGTTACATTACATTGCCTAATCAGCCAAATAGACGTCTAACTTTGCATCAATCAAAAGATATGTGCCATATGCTCATTAATATTATAAGTAGAAGTAGAACTTTTTTTTATTTTTATGTTGCATAGTTCTTTAACTCAAAGTCAAAGTATCAGGGCATAATTGGGTAAACAGTAACTCAAGGGACACACAAAAACTTTAAGTATTAACATTTCAAATTAGAAGTGTGGTTCGCATAGTATAGTCATAGACTTTGTATTGGTGGAAAAAAAAAATTGAAATCTAATTATTTTCACTCTTATTTTTGTAAGTTTTTAATTATTTTTTAAATATGTAATATGCTTTTTTAAATAATCTCATTAGAAATATAAATAGTTGGACTTTAACATTATAAATGCCATAACTTGCATTGGGGACTTCTAGAAAGGAATCTAGAAATGATCAGTTTCAGGATATTTTCCAGTCGGCTGTAGTCTATCTGTGCACATCTGGAGCAACTTAAATTTGTATCACTTTAGCACTTTTTGTATTCTGGATGTAAAATTTAAATGAATCTTAAGCATTCTTTACTAATTAAATATTGTTGAGTATGTTTTGCTCCACTTACCCTAGGTTTCTCTTTTCTGCCCCTCGCTTGTTTTTTTCTCAGATTTAATGCCCTCGTTTATCCGGCATCCAACATTTCTTCGGCGTGAGCCCCCATTAGTGGAGCCAGTTCCGGCGGGGGTGTCTGGTGCAGGTCCGTATTCCTCTAGTTCTGTTGGGGACGTCAGCGGCCCCAAGAGTTTCCTGCGCAACGCACCTCCACGGACCCCCCTCGAAATATCCCGCAGGGAGAGTCATCGGCTTTCTGCCCCACCACACCTTCATCGCGATTACTCCCCTTCCTCGCCATCCTACATCAGCGATGCTGGTTCGGTGACGGAGAATGGAGATGGCGGCCCGTATTACTATCCTCCGGAGCCGTACTACAATAACCAACCCAGACGAGCCCACAGACAAGACCACTTTAATGAGAGCTACAGGTACTATGAGCACAATGAACTCAACTACCCACGAAACCCAGGACAGCCCCAGACGCCCCAGCCACACAGTCGCCCACCCCCAGGTGAGGAACATACCATCCTGTGTGCATTCACACTCACATGCATTATAATAGACTTCTCATGAAATAACAAACATGACTGTCACTCTTTACTATAAATACACTGCCATAGACTGTCTCTACTTATGAGACCATATTATGCTGTTGAATATGAGACCGGGTGTGCCGCACATCCTGAAAATTAAGCAAAAGCATTTCGATAAACCCCGCTCTCTCCATGTAAACAAATGGGACTTAAGCCAAACTGAAACAATCAAATTACACTTCAAAACTTTTTTTTTTTTTTGCAAAGATGGTTTCTGTCATTTTAGGCAGTTTTTATCACACTGATGTAAGTTAAAGTGTTCTTTAAATAGGTTTGGTTTTATTGATTCTTTAAAGGGGTCATCGGATGCCCCTTTTCCACAAGTTGGTATGATTCTTTAGGATCTTCATGTAAAGTTTGTAACATACTTTGGTTAAAATTCCTCAATGGTTGTGTAAAGCAACACCCTTTTTACCTCCTCAAAAACCGCTCTGTTCACAGCGACCCGTTCTGGTGCATGTCTCTTTAAATGATAATGAGCAACTGCTCACCCCACCCCTCTCTTCCATGGGGCGTGTGTCGACACAAGACACGTAAAGTGCTGCCTTGGCGGACAGCATACAAATGGCTGCGGAAATATGCTAATACGGGACAGTCCGTCAGTGTTTGTGGGCGGAGCATGAGCAATATGACATCATATTGCTCAGAAAATCCAAACGGCTTGATTATTGAGAGTGTTTAGGCTTTTTGAGGATAAAAAAAAAAGGAGTGAATGGATTTTTTTCAGTGTATGGTGGTTGTGTCCACATGCAAACACCATATGAAAGTGAATTTTGCATCCGATGACCCCTTTAAAACGGTGGTGTGACGTCATGATTGATAGCTTCTCTGAGTGAAGTAGTCATGGAGGCAGCAACAGCTTTTTTTGGGAATGACTAGTTGTATTTACCTTATTTTAACAAGCCTTCAGTTGTACTACTATCAGCAGACATCAAAATTGGAGCAGTCAGGCTACTTAAAAAAGCTGTGGCGCGTGTTCTTGCGATTGATTCTGCGGGAGTGTTGGCAGGACCTTGATAACGCGGCTCCACTACACGCTCACTACTGTGCAGACTCACTATAGGCCACTGTCTTTATGTTGTTTCTACGTTAATTTGGAGATTAAATGTGACATTATTAAAATATAAAGATATATATATATATATATATATATATATATTAGGGCTGTCAACGTTGAATGCTATTAATTCAAATTCCTAAATGTGTTAATAAATGAACACAATTGAATTACTATATTATTTGCGTTATAAATGTTATATATATGTATGCGCTAAGAATGTCAGGTGACAGCTGTGCAGAAAAGTATTAGGTTGAATGAATGACAGAATTGTACATTAAAATTGTATAATATGCAGATGGATTATTGGTTCCTTCAAAAAGATATGCTCATGATTAGAGCTGAGTGATATAGCTAAAATTGTATATATATTGTTTTGATACACTACTGTGGAAGAGTTTTAATATATTTTACAATGTAATTTATTCCTGTGATGGCAAAGCTTTATTTTTTAGCTTCATCCTTGATGATCCTTCAGAAATCATTCTAATATGCTGATTTGATGTTCAAGAAACATTTCTTTTTATTAACAATATCGAAAACGGTTGTGCTGATAAATATATTTTGTGGAAACTATATATATATAATAAACATCAATATTTACCTGCATATAGTATTTACTGAACAGCATTTTAATACAAAAAATGTAAGCGAACATTTCTGAATGATGCAAACAAGTCCTCAGCATAGATTCAGAGAAATGAATCAAACTTACCAACTCTTAACTGAAGAATAAACAAGAGATGAGATCAAGTTTACAATGTTGCTTTGTATTACCAGCACATTTGTCACAAATATACATAAATAAATATTAATAATTTTTGCCAGCCCTGCTCACTAAATCTTTTACACACACTTGTGCTCAATACACACACTTTCTCGGCTGTCACTCTGGTGCGGTATTTCTCATTGTGTGTGAGATTGACAGAAATGTGGATTTTTCTTGGTTGCCCTTTTCCTCACCCTGTGTGTGTGTGTGCGTGTGACGTGTGTGTGTGTGTGTTCCTTGTGCTGAACTTTTCATAGTCTTCTGGGGGCTGTTGTTTTACATTTGACCCTGCAGCTGTGACTTGTTGTTTTCTCCCCATCTCTCTCTTCTCCATCATCTCTCACTCCTCTGTTTTCAAATTGAAAATAAATTTAAATACACAAAGAAACATTTACTGCATGCAGATCTGTAATACTTCGCTATGTATGTGCTTTTCTAGCAATCGGCCGCGTGCCAGCAAAGTCGGTGGGTAATCTGACGACGATGAGTGGAGAGGAGATGGTCCTTCCTCCTGGCTGGACTGTTGATTGGACGATTCGAGGCCGGAAGTATTACATCGATCACAACACAAACACAACACATTGGAGCCACCCGCTGGAGAGGGAGGGGCTTCCGCCGGGCTGGGAGAGGGTGGAGTCAGCTGAGTTTGGAGTGTATTATGTTGACCACATCAACAAACGTGCCCAATACAGACACCCCTGCGCACCCAGGTGAGTGTCGAGATGTTCCAGCACATTCTGAGACAGTTTGGTGTCATTTTGTATCCAAAATACACATGCAACCTCTGCTCTCACTCTACCTCAGTGTTCCACGTTATGACCAGCCCCCTCCCCCGCCAGTCACCTACCAGCCCCGCCCACCAGAACGCAACCAGCCCGTACTGGTGCCGGCAAACCCGTATCACACAGCCGAGATCCCAGACTGGCTGCAGGTGTATGCCAGAGCCCCACTAAAGTAAGTTTCACAGTCATAGTCACAGACAGCCAAACCCTGAGGTGCAGCAATCTAACAGCAAACAGAAAACTCTCACATACACTCCAATCTGCATCACAGATGGCCGCGTTAGTGTACAGCTTCGTTGGTTGTAATGGGAGTGCTTTCATTTTGAAGTGTCATGCCGCACTGTATGTCTCCAGTGTAGGCATTATGTAACTGTAGATTGTTTACGGTTGTTGAGCAACATTGCTACTTGTTCAAAGCCATTGAAAAACAGAGTTGCAACAGTCCGCTAACTTTCATAGGAATTGAGGAATGCGGAAGTAACTTGTGTCGTGGTGGAGAAACCAATTGTTCCAAACACTGAATAGTTTTAGCAATGAACCCCGTTAATTTCAGTGTTTCTCAAGCACACTTGCTGGTAAGTTGAAGAAATGACTGCATGTTTTGGCATTTTAACGCTTTAAGGCCAATTCACACCGACAGATGGCAACAGACATTTTGCCGGGTTTTGACCTATCCGGAATCTAACCAATAATGTAGCGCGTTTATCGTTAGATAATAGACCTTATTGAGAACAGCGCCATGACGGGTACAGTATGAAAGCGAGGCTGTGAGTGATAGACTTATCGGGTTTTCAATTTCATCCGCTGTAAAAAGCTGTATAAAGCTCCTAGATCACTTATAATTTTCCACAACTCTTTTGTTTTTTTGACTACTGAAATTTATTGGAAAGATATATTTTTGCAGTGTTTCATCTGCAGAACATCCCAAAAACACATGAAATAACTGTACAACCCACTGAAGACATGTTAGCTATCCCTCACACCCTAAAAGATGGCGCTGCTGTGAATAAGGTCTATAGATAGTTCGATTCTAATTGCAGATAGATTACGTGAGCAACACTTAAATAGCTACCATAACTAGATACTAGTTGTCATATTTTTAACAGCTTTTAGTCTTTCTGCAATCTTTCTCTCCCTGTTGGAGGTCAAATGAGTTTTTTTGGGGGGTGTGGGGGGGGAGCGGGTTTCTTGGGTTTGCTTATATTCATTAATATTCACTTGTTAAATAATAACTTATGCTTATAAAATAACATTAGGATGAGAGTAATTAACCTTTTTAAATTTAAATAAAAAAACTAGTGTTTGATAATGTCTAAATGTATATTCAAATGCAAAAACAAAAAAATAAGTAAGCTGTTATAAATCGCTATACTTTTTTTTTTTTTGCAACTAGAGTTATATACATGTGTGTGTGTGTGTATAAATATATATATATATATATATATTAAAGACCAATAATATATATTAAACGTTTAATTTTTAGACACATTTATAGATGCCTCTAATTTTTTAAAACCTGTACTCTATTTTAACCTTAAATACTACAGTAATTATAATTATTATGAACATATATATCTAAAAAAAAATATATATATATACTCATATACAGTACCAGTCAAAAGTTTGGAAACACTACTATTTTTAATGCTTTTGAAAGAAGTCTCTTATGCTCATCAAGCCTGCAGTTAAAAAAAAAAAAAAAAAAGTAATATTATGAAATATTATTACAATTTAAAATAATGGTTCTCTTTTTTAATATACTTTAAAATGTAATTTATTTTTGTGATGCAAAGCTGAATTTTCATCAGCAAGTACTCCAGTCTTTGGTGTCTTATGATCCTTCAGAAATCATTCTAATATGCTGATTTATGATCAATGTTGGAAACAGTTGTGCTGCTTAATATTTTTTTATAACCTGAGATACTTTTTTCAGGATTATTTGATGAATAAAAAGTTAAAAAGAACTGTATTTATTTAGAATAGAAATCTTTTGTAACAATATACACTACCGTTCAAAAGTTTGGGAATAATAACTTCTTTTTTTTTAAAGAAATTAGTACTTTAATTCAACAAGGATGGGTTAAATTGATAAAAGGTGATGGTAACGATTTATATTGTTAGAAATGTTTTTATTTTGAATAAATGCTGTTTTTATGAATAAATGCTGTTAACGTTTTACTCATCAATGAATCCTGAAAAAAGTATTCCAAAAAAATATATTAAACAGCACAACTGTTTCCATCATTGATAATAACTGAGTATCAAATTATCATATTAGAATGATTTCTGAAGGATCATAAGACACCAAAGACTGGAGTACTTGCTGATGAAAATTCAGCTTTGCATCACAAAAATAAATTACATTTTAAAGTATATTAAAAAAGAGAACCATTATTTTAAATTGTAATAATATTTCATAATATTACTGTTTTTTTTGTTTTTTGTTTGTTTTTAACTGCAGGCTTGATGAGCATAAGAGACTTCTTGCAATATATATCTTGTATATATAAAACGTGGAGGTGTTTGGTCGCTTCTAACTTCATCTCTGTTTGGTCCCTAATGAATGAACTGGGCTAAGCTAAGTGCTATCAAAGTGTCGCCGCGCGCCAGAGCGAATGAGTGCACGCACTGAGACGAGAGAGGTATGCATCAACTCGTCTTAGTTAAGGGAATAACATAGTTTAATATGAAAAAAAATGTCATGTTCCTTTAAATACATAATTTTGAACTAAAATGTAGTACATTAAGTTAATTGATAAAAAGTTACACTTGAGATGTTCGGTCACTTTTGATCGCCGAGGAGTATGAGTGTGACCAAAGTAAGGAATATGGATTAAACTCGAGAAAAACATATTATCTTGTCTCTTTATTACTGTAAATGTCATCAGCGTAGTAATTAATGCACATTATGCATTAATATTTACCAGAAATTGCTGCAAATATAGTGAACCTGCTGTCTATCCTGCTTAAACCCATTCAAACAGAAGTTGTTTGGAACTATCGAGAGCTCCATGATGAACCACGTGGCGCTGAGAACTGTTTTTCATTGGCTTTGAACTTTATAATAGAACTCAACTGATGTGCAGTCACAGGTGGTCACCTCTGTATATCAGCTATTGTAAATTTTTTAGTGGACTTCAAACATGACTCTTCTAGAGTTTTGTCAGTTTGATTCTCATATTTAATGAAAATGTTACAGATTGCGCATTTTTATTTGAGTATTTTCTATATACTATTATAGTTTTAATGCATATTTTGAATTGGCATTTATTTTGAATTTCAGTTTTGAATTTTTTATTTCTATTCAGCTCAGGACTAAAAAATGTTCATCCAATCATTGCATTCGTTCCAAATGCAATGATAACGATGTCCTACCTGCTTGTCAAGTCAACATATATATTTCCATACCTCCTCGCACCCTGCTCACGCAGACATCACGTCATCAGCATGTTCCGTATGCAGAGTTGTGGACACAGTCACCGACTTTTACAGTTCCTCCTGAACCAAAACAACAAGCTTATGCTGCGTTCACGCCATATCATAACCATAATTATGAGATGGCGACCCGTGATGTTCTAGCCGGAGCTGTTCGGATTTAGGCGTTTCTATGTCAACACTATCAATGCCGAAATGAATCTGCAGCAGTCAGGTGGTACAACTAAGAGCTGTGTAAGTTTGTTTAAGTTCTTTGAGACATGAGGTAATTTAACGCTGTCTTTTGTCTCGTGACGCTTTGCAGACTCTGCTGTGCGTGATCATGTGTTTTGAAGGAGGCGTGGCTTAAGAGAAGCTCTTTAGAGACTCTCATGCTTTCAAAGCTAGCTTGCTGTTGCTAGCCTCTCCAAAATTGCATACCCTACCTACCTTTATCAAGCCAAAGTGTATCTTAAAAGCTTCTTTGGTGATAAAAGATGAAAACTCTTCTAAAACCAACCAAGAGACCACTAGGTTTGGAGACCTGCAGCCAAGTTTAGGCTAGATTAAGATGTTTTTTCTGCAGTGACATCAGCCAGAAGAATTTTTTTATTGAAGAGAGCCAGAAAGTTTTTCATCGGCTGCTTCCTGGAAGCCACCAGAGGCTGTAAACATGTCGTGATGATGGAGCCTTGTGAAGGCCAGTGTCATTAACCTTCAGCCTTATCAGTGTGTGTTTGTGTTTGTCTCAGGTATGACCACATCCTGAAGTGGGAACTCTTCCAGTTAATGGATCTGGACACATATCAGGGGATGTTGAAGCTGCTTTTCATGAAAGAGCTGGAGTGCATCGTTAAATCCTATGAAGCATATCGACAAGCGCTGCTCACCGAACTTGACACACGCAAACAGCGGCAGCAGTGGTATGCCCAACAGCCAGCCAAAAACTTCCCTCCGAACATGTGACTCGTACGAGACACACCAGCGTTATCAGTGCCTTAGCTGCTGATGCAGACTCTCATTTACTTCCTCAAACAGCTCCAAATATAAACGCCCAAAGAGAGACGCCACACAAAGCATGTTGGAAACTTTACACTATTACGCCTATATAGATAATCAGCCATTATACGGCTGTGTGTTATGAGTCTGTGCTTTGGTTTTGACTGTGTGTTGTGAATGTGTTTGCGCATGTCAGGACTCGCTCCTTCTTTATGGCATTGTCTGTATGGACAATCATAACTATCAGTTTTCAATGTTTTATGTTTTGTCAGACTCTGCGAAATGGTAGTTTTGCTTTTTGGATGAATCTCATAAAAAATGCATCCAGTTCACATTTTACCCCAAAATATATATATATTAAAAAAAAATGGAATTTATAGTTTGTAAAGAAAATGAAGCTTGTTTTAGGATTAATAACATCAGCATAAATGAATGGTTTTACCATTAAATTATAAACAATACAAATCACAGTTTTTTGCATTACAGTAATGAGAGATCTTCATGGTGCTTCATTTTCTGTAAGTAAATTATATATTCTTTCTTTCTTGTGATTTTTGGGGTGAAATGTGACTTGAACATTTTTGTGAGGTTCATCCTTTCATATCTGGGTGGATTCCTTTTTTAAGGAATTTGCTTCTTATATTTAAAGATGAAACTTTCAGGCTGAATCGTCACTTTGGGTGAAGTGATTGTGCCTGTGGCATTTGGGTTTTTTCAAGAGGTTATTGCCTGTATTTTTCAGTTATAATGATGTTTGTAAAAAACTATTTTAAGCATCAACACTAAATAAACCAGGATCTTGTATTGTGCGCATGTGTGAGAGGATGTTCTTCCCAATTAAGATTATACTTTTCTCACCTCTTTTCCAAGTTATTTTTTTATTTTGATGGAAGTAGAGCAGAATACATCATTTTCTATTTTAATCCTTAAATATATCTATATCTATATATATATAAGCCCTTCTACATCTCTTGTGGACATCTTATGGGTAAAGACAAAGCCACTTGAAAACAAATGCAAAATTCAACATTTTGGAAACAAAAATAGTAGCATCACAAAGGTACCTTGGGCCTCAGTTCCATGAATTTTATCCTTACATCAAGAGTGAGGAACAAATCGGGATTTATAAAGGAAAAGGCTGACGTGAAAATGTTCAAAATCGTATGCCAACGGAAGAGCATGCGTACAAGCTTTATGTGCCTATACCAGTATTTAAAATTTTCCAATGTTGTTTATTAAAATGTACAATTAAATCGAGTATCATGTCCAGTATGAATTAATATATGTAAATGAGCAACAACTGCTTCGTGATAATTACGTAACAAAATTAATTTATGTTCATGAATTCCTGGAATTCATAGTGATGAACCATAAAGGGATATTTCTGGGTGATCTGTAAACTGTAAAAAAATAATTTTCAATAATTTGTTATCACAAATCAACTTAGATAATTAATGTGGTTCAGATAGCATAATATTTAGAGTTTCTATTGATTAAACCCAATCTCCTTTATGCGTCAACTCGAAATTTTAAGGAAACCAGCCAACTTTCTTTTTTAAGTTAAACTAACAATAATTTTTTACAGTGTAGATGGATTTGATCCACTTACATTTAAGATGAACTGCAGTTTATAACAAGGGACGCTTTTAGGATCATTTTGTGCGTATGGACAATTTATACATTTTATACATCATCTAAATTTTGGAAACTATCATATGTTCACATCAAGGATCATTCTGCACACATAAATGAGCCCCGTAGTCATTCATGAGCATTAGCTGAACACATTTTATCCTAATATGAGCTGACAAAACAATTTATGATACTATAAATGTCAGATTTTCTTGGTGATTTAATGTTATGGAAACAAGCTTGGTTGTCTTGTCCCATACAGGTAGGCTTTTTTAAAGGTTTGATGTCTTAGAAAATGGTTAAGATTGCCCTAAATATGATGGGATGGAAGATCACTGCATCACGTTATTTGGCCCATGATAATGACTACAACTTGTGTTTTTAAACATGTAGTACTTTATTCCCTTATAAATAGCACTGAACTCAACGTACGACATCCATTACAAAATAAGAACAGACTCCTTTCATGTGAGTGTCAGAGAGAGAAACAGTATTTACAGTGAGAAGATGGTAAAATGGTGATTCAGAACTAATACCGTGATTTTCGACTGCAGGCGCAAATGGTACAGTCAGACTGAATCTTTTGAGTCTCGTCGTCGTCTGACTGTGGGCCTGAGCTGTAGGTGGAGGATGTTGCAGTGTAGGTGATGGTGACGATATGTTCCTGTTGTAGCAGTAACGCATCGAACAGTCCCGTGCCTCTTTCTCTCTCTGACTGTACGCTCCACTGTCACTGTCCACAGTGCATCTGCGTGAAACTGTGTGGGGTCAGTTTTGTTTCTTGTCCTGCTCGGGCGGTTGACCAGTCTGGTGTCCAGGGAAGGCGTGATTATACAACTGCCTGTGGTTTGCAGCTACACTGTACAGCTTATACAGAGCCTGAGCGAGAAGGACAGGAAGATACAGCATGTTAATGTGAGATGTCTCTTTCTGTTTGTATGATGTTGTGGGATTGTGACTGTAAGTAGACAGATAAGTGTGTGCAGGTACAGTTACCTCATTTGTGCTTCCCTGAAACAAAGAGATGAGGAAAGCAGTTAACAAACTTTAGTTTAAAATAAAAATGTGACCTGATTTTATACAAATAAAATCAGGAAATGATGACAGAATATTCAAAATGATGTGAGAAATAATAAAAAAAGATTTTTGTTTTAAAATGTATATATATATATATAGTATTATATATAATATAATATTTTATTATATACATTACAATTCAAAAATGTGTGATTAGTAAGATTTTTGTTTTTTAAAGAAATCAATTCTTTTATTCAGCAAGGATGCATTGAAATTGATTTTAAAAAGCTTTAAAAATTCTATTCTTAAAGAATTCTGAAAAAGGTGTCACAATTTCAAAAAATATTAAGCACCTGTTTTCAACATTAATAATAATCAGAAATGTTTCTTGAGCAGCAACTCAGCCTATTAGAATGCTTTCTGAAGGATCATGTGACTCTGAAGACTGGAGTAATGATGCTGAAAATTCAGCTTTGCATCACAGGTATAAATTACATTTTAAAAATAGTTATTTTAAATAGTAATAATATTTCACAATATCACAGTTTGTACTGTATTTTTGTTCAAATAAATGCAGCCTTGGTGAACATAAAGAGATATGTGAAAAAAATCTTACTGACCCAAAACTGAATGGTATACATTCAATATTTATATAGATGAACTCTATCTAAATACATAAAACTGCATACAAATTATACTGTACAATTTTAAACTGCATGCATGGTATATTGGTATCATATTGGCTGTTGGCCGTAGATTTCTTTTTAATTGATCATTATCAGTCTATGCATTTTTTTTCTTTTGTTAAAGGCACACTATGCAATATTTGTATCTTAATATAACAGCTTCGAAATAATTTCGATGGTAAACGAACTCGTAGTAGGGCGAACCATCCCGATAGCAAAGCGGGGGGTGGGGGACGCTGGCAAAACCAGCAATGCAAGTTTGAGAGGTGGCGCCCCGACAAATCTCGCGAGAATCGCAACTTGCTTTACGGCACGACGTCACATACATCAACAACATATGAAGCAGCCTCTATGGAAGACATTAGCACGCATTTCAGACGTGAATCACGGCAGGGTCGACGAAGAAAGCGCGGTCAGAAGAGTGCAGAGACGGCTCTGCGTGAGTGGTATTTATCGACAGTAATGTTAAATACAAGTACAACTCTAGGGGTCGCTGTTTGAGAAAAACAGAAACTGCATAGTGTGCCTTTAAGTGTTTATTTCCTCTTAAAGATTGTGTTGTACCTGATCCCACAGCGCTCCGGCCACCTGGTCAATGACTGCGCCCAGTTCTCTGTATTCTCCTGAGTAGCGGATGTACGCCCAGGTGCACAGAGTGATGAGCGCGAAGCCCAGCACCATGTTGCAGACGCTTGCGATGACGTCTACGCCCACGAACCCCGTGATCCCTGCGGCCACGTACATCACAAAGATCACCACGAACAGCGTCGCGGGTGTGCGTGCCGCGTGGAAGATGTTCTTGGAGTCGTTGTGTTTGATGTACTGCACGAACAACTCGTCGATCTCCGTCTCCAGCTGCAGCAGGTACCGCCGGCTGAACTCCTCCCCGCCCATTTTCTTCACACTGCGAAACAACGCCAGTGACTCCTCGCGGATGTCCAAGTGACGTGCCTGGAGCTCGCTCGGGGCGAGGAAAGGCCGATCTCCTCCGCTCACCTGGGGGGCGTAAGACACACGATGAAGATGAGTCGCGCTGATATCACAGGACAAGAAACCAGCTGTCAATATCACACTTACCACCTCCATCTTCCTGTTGTATAGATCTTTAGCTGCAGCCACTGCGGCCAGATTATTGGCTTCTGCTGTGGCCTGTGCACACAAACAGCCTAACACTGTCATACTGCAGGATGATAATAGCTCTCGGGTGAATTCACTGCATGTAAGGCTTTGGGAGGGGAATGTTCGTGCTGAAGGTTAAGAGGTTGTACCTGTAACATGGATTTTGGATGTGGCAGCTCCTCTCCCTGGTAAATCTTGATATATGCCTGAAATCATAAACAGCTGCTCAGTTCAAAAATCGAATTATACTGTAACAATTATAAACTCCATACAAATTAGGGATATATTGGTGCCTTATTGGTTATAGATTTTCTTTTTAATTTACTGATATCAGTTGATATTGGGTCTGTATATTGACCCTTTGAGTATATTGTATATTGATATATGTTGATACATACACTCGTATATGTAATCTTTAGCCAAATTTAAAAATTAATATCCATTTTTATTGTACTGTATTATAATGTTGTGATGACTAAATTCACTTGTAGCATTTAAAGGATTAATTGTAGTTTTTATTTTTTAGACAAAATAGTATAATATTGTGTATTATATGAAGACAACCGTTTGGGGTACAAAAACAGTACAAATTTGAAATATTATTGCAATTTAAAAGAACTGCTTTCTATTTCATTATATTTTAAAATTTTATTTATTCCTGTGATCAAAGCTGTATTTTCAGCATCAGTGTCACATGATCCTTCAGAAATCATTCTAATATGCTAATTTGCTGCTCAAGAAACACTTCTCATTTTAAAGGTATAGCGGAGGATTTTCTTTTTCCGGGTGGATCATCAAGACTATTGGTCCTCCTAAGTGTCAATCATTCTGGTGAAATGTTTACGTAAGGCCGTCGTACGTGCTCGTGCACACGATTCACACGATGGCGTGCGCTCAAAACACAGGTTGGGCTTCCCACTGATGCCTCAGTCGCGAAGTTTCTACTTGACAGGTAAAGTTTGGCATGCTATTTGGAGAAATCCATTTAAAATCACTGCTAGTAAAAGTTAATGTAAGCTATGATTAGCTCGTGCATGCTCTCTCCTGCACACGTTTAATAGGCGTTCCCTCTCGGGAGCAGGTAGAGTGTTGCGCATGTGCATTTTTTAAAAAAGTGGAGAGGGCGGTTCTTTTCTAAAATTCGGGAAAATCCTCCGCTATACCTTTAATCAATCTTTAAAAACAGTTGTGCCGCTTGATATATTATTGTGGAAACTGATAAATTCTTTCAGGATTCTTTGATAAATATAACATTTATTTTAAATAGATTTTTTTGTAACAACATAAAAGTCTTTTTACATTTCTATGGAATAAAAGTATATAATTTTTTTTTTAAATGTCCTGACTGACCCCAAAAATTTGAAGGTACTGTACATATATTTAATATAGAATTTTAATATTGGCCACTATGTAAGAAAAGGAATTTAGCGCTATCTGACTTTTAATATCGTTGAATGCCTAATGAATAATGTCAGTTGGTTAATTTATATATCATTCCTAGTAGTAGTGATTGCACAGCTATCAAAACTATCACCTTGAAGTACTCCAGGAGTCCACGACAGGTGATTTTGCTTCCATTTATCTCTTTCACGTCCAGGTTTTTGGGGCGTAGTAACCATGGAACAAGCACTTTGAGATTATTGGTAAACTCTTGATCGATCTCTGAAACACATGATTGGAAATAGGTGTTTTTGAACACTGTTTTTGTACTTCATGGCCAGTGCTGGGTAGATCACTTACAAATTGTAGTCCATTTCTGAATTCAAATTACATGATAAACATTGTAATCATTACACATTTTAGGTAATATCATCTGATTACTTTTAGATTACTTGACTATAACATATAAAGTTGACCTAGTTTATAACATTGATTTGAATAATATAATCTTGTACCATTTTGAAAAACAAATGCAAAGAGAAAGATTTTTTTCTTTTTAATCAACAACATGAAGTGCATTAAATATTACATTACATCAGGGTTTCCCTAACTAGGGTTTGGGAAGAAGGAACTGCAGGGGGTTCATAAATTTATGACAAGTTAATATTTAGTTTAATCATACAAACAGAAAGTTAACTGATAAGAAATACATAATTTGAGAGTAAAAACAATCAAAACACTAACTAAAAAAAGTGTGGCCTCTCAATTTTCCATGTAATTATAGTCACCTGACTAGTGGCCGGTCTGTGTGTGCAATTCCATAAAACTTTTGAGAAAGGAAAAGATAAAAGATAAAAAAAGAAGAATTAGGGAGAATCAATGAATTCTGAATAATTTACTGCCATTTTGTGAATATTAAGTGATCAATAAAAAGGAACTGTATTCTGATTTTAAAAATGAATATAATATAATTACAAGTATTTAATTTTTGGAATCTGATGCACGGCCCAAGTGAACGCTCACCAGTAAAACAAAGTCGCTTAAATCCCGCTCTAACAATATTTTTTTTGCGTACTAAATGTCTTTCTGTTTGTGTAGAATTTCTTGAATAAATATCTCAATTAAAGTATGCCTACAGATAGCAGTTATGATATATGTGGCTTTAAAGCAATATAATATAAAGTGGTGTAAATAAACGTGACGTGACTAGATAATGCCAAATTGCAAATCTCATAAGTGAAAAGCGAAAGTGCTCAGCACATATTTATGGCGGCTTCAGGATGTTCATTAACAGTATATCGCTGCAGTGCAAAGATATTTGAAACTTCTTTTTACCCCAAAGCAAAGAACGAAAAAGAACTTCGCTATGAGTATATCATAAAAAGGAATCTTTGCTAACTCCACACTCCCTTTCAATTTCGTCTCCTTCTTCATTCTTAACTTTGATGTTTACTGTGCATTTATACACTCACCTAAAGGATTATTAGGAACACCATACTAATACTGTGTTTGACCCCCTTTCGCCTTCAGAACTGCCTTAATTCTACGTGGCATTGATTCAACAAGGTGCTGAAAGCATTCTTTAGAAATGTTGGCCCATATTGATAGGATAGCATCTTGCAGTTGATGGAGATTTGTGGGATGCACATCCAGGGCACGAAGCTCCCGTTCCACCACATCCCAAAGATGCTCTATTGGGTTGAGATCTGTTTAGTCAAGTGTAGGGCCATTTTAGTACAGTGAACTCATTGTCATGTTCAAGAAACCAATTTGAAATGATTCGAGCTTTGTGACATGGTGCATTATCCTGCTGGAAGTAGCCATCAGAGGATGGGTACATGGTGGTCATGAAGGGATGGACATGGTCAGAAACAATGCTCAGGTAGGCCGTGGCATTTAAACGATGCCCAATTGGCACTAAGGGGCCTAAAGTGTGCCAAGAAAACATCCCCCACACCATTACACCACCACCACCAGCCTGCACAGTGGTAACAAGGCATGATGGATCCATGTTCTCATTCTGTTTATGCCAAATTCTGACTCTACCATCTGAATGTCTCAACAGAAATCGAGACTCATCAGACCAGGCAACATTTTTCCAGTCTTCAACTGTCCAATTTTGGTGAGCTCGTGCAAATTGTAGCCTCTTTTTCCTATTTGTAGTGGAGATGAGTGGTACCCGGTGGGGTCTTCTGCTGTTGTAGCCCATCTGCCTTCAAGGTTGTGCGTGTTGTGGCTTCACAAATGCTTTGCTGCATACCTCGGTTGTAACGAGTAGTTATTTCAGTCAAAGTTGCTCTTCTATCAGCTTGAATCAGTCGGCCCATTCTCCTCTGACCTCTAGCATCAACAAGGCATTTTCGCCCACAGGACTGCCGCATACTGGATGTTTTTCCCTTTTCACACCATTCTTTGTAAACCCTAGAAATGGTTGTGCGTGAAAATCCCAGTAACTGAGCAGATTGTGAAATACTCAGACCGGCCCGTCTGGCACCAACAACCATGCCACGCTCAAAATTGCTTAAATCATCTGTCTTTCCCATTCTGACATTCAGTTTGAAGTTCAGAAGATTGTCTTGACCAGGACCACACCCCTAAATGCATTGAAGCAACTGCCATGTGATTGGTTGATTAGATAATTGCATTAATGAGAAATTGAACAGGTGTTCCTAATAATCCTTTAGGTGAGTGTATATAAGCTTCGGCACTTCATTAAAACAATATTTGAACTCCATAACCAACATATCACAAGGAGCAAGCGGCCCTGATCAGAATCTGAAATACTACTGTTCCGCTCTGCTCACATGCTCTGATAATCAGTTACCACCCAGCACTGTTCATAGTATAAAGATGCTAACATATCTTACACATGTTTGAGCTCTGCATCTATAGACTTACCCCTCAATCGGCCATCAAAGTGTGGGTTTGTGGCCACCTTGAGTCCCGGGTGCGGCATGAGGAAGCAGGAGATGTTGGTGAAGCAGGAATGAATGTGTTTCCTTACGTTCTGCAGCTCCTCATGTTGATTCTCTGAGATCTACACATAAACGCACATAAGTGGTGATTCTGTTGGAATTGTTTCAGAATATTCATGTTAACCTTTCCATAAATATTTGCCTTTAATCTTTTTTCCAGGAATTTCATCCCTCCTTCCTGTCCGTAGGGAAACTCGTATGGAAAGCTCCAGTCCCGCACCAGAAAGATCATTGACTTGTGAAATAACGTAAACCAGATGATTAGTGACGTTTATTTCTACCGCTATCAGGAAAGTACATTCTGTTTCAGAATCATCAGCACTAAAAGAGGCTGTCAGCAGAAGCAAATACCTGAAATGGTTTGAGGAATGTTTCTTCCATGGCCAGTCTGCCGTATTCAGTGAAAAGCTACACAGGTCAACAAAAACAAAAGCACACGTTTAATTAAAAGCGTACTCAAAAGTGTATAACATTTTTTTAAATAATTATTTATACATGGTTTTCTGTTTCAAATTACAAAAATGTCTGCACTTGTGACTAAAAATGTCCTTTTTAGGATGTTTGTTCAGTTCATACCAGCATTTTTTCTGTTTATATGCAAACAATGATGGCTTACAAGCTTGTCTGGTTTATCTCATATCAAGCACAGCACCCAGCAATAGTCATTAATATTGTATTGATGCATTTTTAATTTTGTATTCATTGTCTTAATGAGATTTTTTCTACTTGTAAATGCACAGCAATTAGTACACTGTGTTGTATAGAGCTTTGCAAATACATTTTGAATTAAATGTATTACGGTCTAAAAGTCTGATAACTAATGGGTGGCAAAATGAGTCTCTCTATACCTGCAGATGCTGAAGATCATCTTCCTGAACATTCTGAGATATGTTATACACCTACAAAGAAAGAAAATGACAATCCAGCTGAGTTGCATTAAGAATATGGTAAACAGGAAGGTTTAAAGTCACAGTTTTTTTTAGGAGGGTGTTTTGTGTAATGCTGTTTGAGTACAACCTGCATAGAGCTGATCATAGTACTGAGGGCAAATACAGTAGCTGAGTCACGGAGAGTGGACTGGCTGTCGAAGGTCCCCTGTGTGTCCATTAGCAGCACTGCCACCTACAGGCAACAGGACATAATGCATCCCTCCCATATTAACCACATACTAAAGGTCCTCATGAAATTTCCTCCCATGTTTACACAGATATGTTAGATTATAATTATACTCAAGTCATGACATTGAGTATACACTACTGTTCAAAACTTTTGGGGTCAGAAAGTTGTATCTTTTTTTTTAAAAGAAAATAATACTTTTATTCAGCAAGGATCCATTTAATTGATCAAGGGGTGGTTTCCAGGACAGGGTTTAAATTTATCTTAATCTAGAATACTTAATCATGGGTTTAAAAAAAATGGCTTTCTAAAACATTAAGTACAGATTACTAACCCCTGGAGTCCTAAACTAAAATAAGATTAATTTAAGACACAACTGAGGTTGCCTATAAAACATGGAATGAACCACGCAATCTTAAAATTTAGTCCTGGCCTGAACCCGAAATCGTCCCCCATACCCTCAAATAGGGTGTTATTTGAGGGGACAGCCATTTGTAGTGGTGTCTGGAACCATAGTGGACGTTATTGAGTGCACTCATTCAATCCCACATTGCATTACAATAACGAGTGCACAAATTCGCTCACTCCTTTTCATTCACTCCTTCAAGTGAACAGTATTAGTGGACTAACTTAGGGAAGAGTGAATGAGGGTTTAAGGGGCGATTTCGGATTCAGCCCTGGAGTAGCTCTAGTCTTCTTCCATGAAATCAGCCTATTAAACTCTGGACTAGACTAAGTCTAAGACTAAAACCATGACAGGTTTAATAATCTGGTTTACAGGGCCCTTTTAGTCTAGGACTAGGCTTAAGCTCTCTCCGGGAAACCGCCCCCAAAAGTGACAGTAAAGACATGTATAATCTTACAAAAGATTTCCATTTTTTTCTATTGAACTTTCTGTTCATGGAAGAATCCTAACACCCGTTTCACGGTTTCCACAAAAAATATGAAGCTGCACAACTATTTTCAACATTGATAATAATAGAAAATGTTCTTGAGCAGCAAATCAGCATATTAGAATGATTTCTGAAGGATCATGTGACACTGAAGACTGGAGTAATGATGTATTCAAATAGACAACAGTTATTTTAAACTGTAATAATATTTCAAATTATGACTGTTTTTACTGATCAAATAAATGCAGCCCTGGTGAGCATAAGAGACTCAAAAACACCTTACCGACCCCAAAACCTCTGTACGGCAGTGTAGGCAGGTGTTTTAGGTAGGGTAAAGGGAGTCTTACCTTGCTGCCATCTGGTTTGTCCACCAGGAAGACCTCACTCCAGATCTGAATCCCAGTGGTCTCCCGCTCTGACCCTCCTCTCCATGAGAATCCCGTCAGCGGCTCCTCAGGGTCCCCCAGCCACTGATCACTGGCCTAAACACACACACACACACATCGCATTTGAGACTAGTCTGAGAGCATGTTTTTACACTTTAAAGACGAGTTACAGGCAATCCGACCTGGCTGTACATGTAACGCAGCATGAAGTCCATGAGGAAGGATTTGCCCTTGCGAAACGCTCCTGCCACAGAGATGGCCACCACCTCTCGGTCTCTGAGCTCTTCAGCCAGCAGGATCTTGCTGAGCGCCGCCTCGTCCAGCTCAAACGAGTGGTCATCCTTCACCACCAACACCTGCACTGGACGGGCCCGTCCGTCCGTCTCCTCCTCCTCTGAGCTCCAGTCATACACGTTCTTATCTCCTAAAGACCCTGAACAAAGACACATTTAAATATGTTACTCCTGCTACTGCAGTGACTGTCACAGTGCTAACCATAGACGTAATATCATCCAGCGCTGTAAGCGAACCGCAGCTGATAGAGACGCCATGTACTGTTGATGATCTTAAAGCTGCTGCTTTTAAACGCTTTGCTCTCTATAGATCATAACGTTTGGGTTGCACCGGTGACACAACTATGATGGAGAATTTCAATATCAGATGACGAAAAGAAGTGACACTGTGTTTGTTAGTTGATGGGAGCAGTAGATTGCATTGTGTGCCGTGTTATTAATATATATTTTAGTTATTATTATTATATTTTTCAAATTTAATTTGAATATATTTGTCATTTTTATTAGTTTTATTAGTTTTTCTTACTATTTAGGTTTAATTTATTTTTATTTCTGTTTTAATTTTTTTTTATTTAGTAATTTTAGTGCTTCAAATTAGGCTTATTTCAGTTAGCTACAAAGGAAACTTTTCTAATTCACGCTCAGTTCAAGTTTTTCATCTAAGATTTATATTTTGTTGTGTGTAAGTTGTGAGAGAACACCATTAATGAATTAAGTGAATTAATGAAGCATTAATGCCACGTTATGCTTAAAAAAATCATCTGTTTGAAACCAAATTAGGCCTAAATTCAAATCAGAGATGAGTGTTCACAGCACAAATGTAATGGGAAAACATTTTAGAGACAAAGACTCTCTTTTCTTAGTCTAGCATTCGCCAGGGAGAAATGGTGGAGTCACGGTTTAGCAAGGCTTAATGCAGCCGACAATCCTAATGGAGGTTTACTCATGATCTTGACCTCTGTCATCAAGGCAAATGTGATATGGTTCCTTATCAGTTTAGAAGTACATCTCTTTCACTTCTCAGACTTCCTGATGTACAAATAACTGTAAATGTGTTTTTAAGCATCATATAGGAATGTGAACCAGTAAAACACCGGGTTGCTCTGGGGGATCTGCCTGTCTCATTGATGCATTAGTAAAGCATTTCTTAAATGCAATTGAACATTAATGGATATTGACAGGGGAATGAGAACATGTCTAGCATAACATGTTTTCAACCAGGGCTAAAAGGATAGTAGTGGGTCAGATTCAAATTTTAAGGATGTGATGAGTCTGTTCACAACATTACATTTACACTTTTGCCATTGGTTGGTACCAGAATTCCACCAATGCTGTCCCAACACTGTAAATTATTTATATTCAAATTGCCTTGTAGAGCCCTCTCTCTCTCATTATCTCTCTCTCTCTCATTATCTCTCTCTCTCGCTCTCTATCTTGTCATATTCACCTGTTCAGGCCTGTATGGAGCAGTAAGCATCACACGGCAACCGTATACATTACATAAACCAGCATCTCCATACAGGCCTGTAGCAGATGTACAGAGCTCTGCTTATTTGGGTCAGTGGCTTCACTTCACACACAGTCAAAGGACTTCTGATTTTAACCACTGCAATGAAGAAAAACTATGACGCGTGATGATCTAATAAATGCATAAGGATGAATTCCAGAAATAAAGCATATTATATTGACCGGAATGTGTAGGAAATAAAAAGGTTGGTGCATTCGCAAACGACCAAGAATTTGCGATGCCATTGACTTTACAGCACTGCAAATGTCACACTGCTTTTGTACAGCAGTAAAATAGCTGTCAACACAAACACACACGAACTGATACAGGGCGGAACAGGGCTGTGGTCCGGACCAAATCAGCTGATTTGGACAGGGAGGAAAATCATTGTTTTTGTCTGTGTATATTTATGTGTGTTCTTTAACATATAGACAGTGTATCTATGTAACAGCATCCTCATAATTTACAGAATCACACATTAACCCGTCTCATCATAGGGTGTCTCGCGTCTAGATGGTTTATTGTATTAAAGATGGACTCACCCCAGCTGTCTCTGTCCTTTTTGTCTCGTGCCATGTCGCACTGGGTGTTTTGTTCAGTATTCGGGTCGGGTCTTGTCGGTTCGGTTCTAAACAGCGATCATGAGACGAATGCGATGCTGGAAATCAGTGATGGAGGCTCATTCTCATCTGAACCCAATATGCAGCGCCCCATTTGACCGCCTAGTGGCGCTGTAGTACGGTCGGTGGTAAACATCTATATGAAATCATAACTTAACTGTAAAGGGCGGGGCTAAGAGGCTCTGGCTTTGTCTCTATTTGGTCATACGGTTGGTCTAAATAATAGTTCTTAAATTTGTATTGTATTATTTAAACTGCCTGTTTTTTTGTTGTTCTCATTGTCACGATTAAGATTATTATCCAGACCACTGCTGAAGTCAATCTCGTGGTAGGCTACGTGTTACTTTTCACAGCGCTGGAGTGTCCAGACATCAATACCTAGAATAATAGATTTAAAAACATGTGCTTTTTACGCATACAAATGTCTCTAAAACAACAACTGAGATTTTTATGTGGCTTAATGAAAAATTCGGCTAACTGCGTCGTTAAGCGTCAGGAATGATTGTGTCAGGCAATGTTTTCTGTTGAGGAGTGTGCTTTGTTAAACATTCGTTTGTTAACGTTACATTTAAAATAGCATTGCTTTTCTATTTATTTAATATAGGCTACTCTATTGTTTATTTGCCGGTGAATTTGCAAATAACTCGAGGGTAAAACGTTTATGAAAATGCATGCGGTTGCGTGACGTTCGCCGAAAAGGTCTAACGTTATTATAATAATCATTAGAAATAGTAACATTCGTTAACTTCTAGGCTACATATGTGTGGCTCAGTAACGTTATATCCGTCAGATGGCGCTTGAACACTGTAGAAGAGAAGAGAAGAGAAGAGAAGAGAAGAGAAGAGAAGAGAAGAGAAGAGAAGAGAAGAGAAGAGAAGAGAAGAGGAAAGGGCCATAACTCGTCTTTTACTGAATGAGTTTTGTCAAGTTCAGTTTTATGCACTATAATACATAAGCAATAGACAGTTAGGCTAACAATTTAAAACACGATGATTATGAAAATATAAGCTTACACATCTTACATATGAAGTCACTAAAATAAATAACAGTTAATACTATATATCCTTTTCCCACCATTATTTATTTCGCAGTATAACTGACAGTACCTTGTCACTGTCAGTACAATGGTTCCATTATTTCTAGTGCAAATAATGCACAGTGAAACTGCTACTGGGAATTAAAGTGAAGTAGATATCGTGTAATGCTTAACATTGTGCTTGCTTTTATACAGTATGTAATGTTTGTTTTTTCTGTGTGGGACAGTGTGTATCCGCGTGTCTGTGCGTGATTTTGAGTGCGTGTGTGTGTGAGAGCGAGTGTGTGTGTGTGTGTGTGTGTGTGTGAGAGAGAGAGAGAGAGAGGGGTCTGATCTGGCTCAGTTGAAGTTTGCGCTTCTCTCTGTTCCTGTTTGGATGTTTTCTTCGACGCAAAATGAACTTCGTCATTTAGGAAAACCTCTATATCTTCAGTTCAGAGTTCAGAGGACACAGATTAATCGCACAAATGGTAAAGTTTGAATCAAAGTTTCTAAATTTAAGTGATTTATTTCGTGTTGTAGTTTGACGCTGTTTCTAGCATTAGCATTAGCTTCGGCTGAACTTTACTGTCACTCAGAGCAAACGGCAGTTAAAAACACTCATTAGCTAAATGCAAGTAACGTTATATATCTGTAAAATCTGGATTATGCTTTTGATTTAAATGTGTATATTTGTCTTTATAAAATTAAGTTTAAAGCAGAAGTGATTATGTGAGATTAGTTAGCAGAATTAGCCGAGTTAGCTTCATACACGGACATTCAGACAATTTTTTTTAATTTTTTTTATTAAACTATAACTTAAATAAGTTAAACTCTCTACCTTACTATGAGGGGGATACTTTTAATAACAGTCCACCTGTTTTGACAGTTAAGAATTCCTGACATAGCCAAATTTTGAAACGCATCCAAATTCACTGAAAGTAGCCTAAAGCTTAAAATATCCTGTATTATGCATACAAATAAATACTTTTAAATAAAATAAACATCTGCCCTACCTACACTATTAAAAGTAGGTTTAACAGTAGTTTGCTAATAGTTCTAAAGTCTTTATAAAACGATTATTATATATTATTTTTGTCCACATTTTGCTTCTGCAATATCACAGAGTATTAAATATCTATCTATCCATCTATCTGTTTGTCTGTCTGTCTATGTAGCTGTCTATGTGTTTGTTTAAGCTTAGGTGTGCTGCTGGTATTAATGACATGATGTTCTGGTTTCTGTTATTTTTCAGGGGGATGTGGACTGCAGGTCTGTTGTGAAACTGAATCTGGGTCATTAAAGTAGTAAATCCTCCAGTCCGACAGGATGGATCTGCTGGGCCGATCCGGAGGGGAGATTCAGCGCAGAAACCCGCAGAACGACTTTGAGCTGATCCAGAGAGTTGGCAGCGGAACCTATGGAGACGTGTATAAGGTACTGGACACATTATACCCGGGATTCATGTGACAACTCTCTTATAGATAATGGGAATCTACATCACGCCGAGTTACATTCTGTGTAACGGTTGCCGTATTTTTGGGTCTCTTAGGAGCACACAGTGTCAACAAACACAAATCGGCAGAGAAAAAAAATCTGTTTTTATATTTTGATATATTGAGAACTGTTGCTTACAATTGCTTAAAAAACAGCCCAAATGTAATCCCTCACTTCGATCAGACAACACACAATCCCTAATTCATTTATCTTTTGCAGCTTATTGCTTTGATGGCTCTCAACACAAACCATGTGAAATGTTCCATCTTAGTTTTACTCTGTAACTCTTTAATGTCAGTATTTTCATTCAGTCTTGTTCACTAAGAGAGGCACTTATATAACTGCTAAAATGATAACTACAATATGGTTAGTTCTCAAATGGTGGATCATGTGGATCATCGTTATATATTGTCACATCGGACTAAACCTGCTCAATGTTAAAGCATTAACTAAGCCATCATAGACACAACAGTATGACTTTCTGTAAAACTGCTTTGAAACAATGTGCATTGGGGAAAGCACCAGACAAATAAATGACTTGACTTGAATTAATAAATATCTATGATGTATAATATATAGAGATGCACCGATTACAATTTTCTAGGCCGATTCCGATTTCCGATTTTTCACTGAGTTTGACCTGCCGATACCGATTTTAGCCGATTCCGATTTAATTTTTTTCTAACCACTTTACAGCACACACAAATATTTATTTTCCATCTTTTCTTTAACCCTTTCACGCGTAAGTTTAAAATATTCTAACTGACACCCCCACCCCCCGAGTGAGTTTTTTCGCGAACGTTCCCTTTAATGTTTCCATGGCGACGCGTCACGCGATACACCGCAGCCACAATTAAACTGTATGACAGATGTGTCGCTTTTATTTCACTTTTCCTTTTTTATTCAAAATATTCACAAACTTGCTTACCATGTCATCAACTAGCCTATCTGATATTCCGATTCTCAAATACGTGTAAGTGAGTGGTCGTTTAAAAACCTTTAATCTTGATCTATAATGAGATGGGCGCCGCAATGTTGTCCTGTCAGTCGGATTTACAGCACGTGAATTCATCAGTTTCTCCGAAATAAATGCAAGAAAGTGGCCGGTGAACTGAGAAGAATAGAGTAAACTTTATAGTTACTTCCCCTATGTTTGTCTGATATGAATAACACACATGTCGGCAAATTATATTTGAATAGATTGTTATTGCTGCTTCCACAGACATCAGTGTGTATTTTACAAACTCCAAATGTATTGTTTTAATCGTGCTTATGTGTATTTAAATATCTGAAACCTAAAATAAACATTTTGAGGTTGAAAACACTGCTTAGTTGTGCCATAACAGCGCTGAACGCGTCCGTCTCTGGCTCAGCGCCAGGCAGCCAACGCGCGAAAGCACAGTTTGAATCTGGCAGTTATGCGACGTCACTGAACATCTAAATGTGGCACCGCACCGTACTCTCATGGGCACAGACATACAAATCCCATATATGAGACCGTACCGCTCAAAAGGTTAATCATGCGGCGCCCGAGTGCATTTGACCGGCATAAAATCGGCATTTGTCAGACTGACCGGCCGGTCGCCGGTCATGGCCGATCACGTGAAAATCGGCCAATTCCGGTCACCAGCCGATCAATCGGTGCATCTCTAATAATATACATCTATAAATATAAATTATGAAGCCACATTTTGGTTAAGTCGTTTACTTCGCTGAGTTTCACTTTCATGCTGGAAAGCTGAAATATCACACCTTTATCATGTTGGCCATGAGAACGGTTATCCCATTCTCAGTATTTGCTGTAGACATATATTGTGTGTGTGTGTGTGTGTGTGTGTGTGTGTGTGTGTATTTAGTTGTTATTTGCCTTGAGTTTTTTTTTTCCTTTTTAATAAAGCTTGTGGTTGTAATATATCCGTGTTGGGTCTGGAGTCCAGCCTAAGGCCCTTTTTAGGCAACTATTTGCATAAAGAGGGCTAATGATATGAAGCAGTTGCAAGAAAAAATAATAATGTATTTATGCATTTAGTTAATATTGTTATTTTTGAGCTGATTGGGAAGCCACAAACTCTTAAAGTGTGGCAGTCACAGTCATGAAATGTTTGAATGCATGAAATGAACGTCAGTATCCTGCATAGATTTAAAGTTCTGAATGTTAAGAGACTGGTTCATTACCTTGCGTTATCCTGCCATGGGTTCATTTACTGCCTTTCCAAATCCCGCAAGAGAAAAAAGGCCATATAAGGTCAGAAAATGTCCCAGTAGCAGCTCCTGAGAGAAGAATAAGCTTCTGACTATATTAGTGACATGTGTGGGTTGCTTGTTTCCTACAAAAGAGCATTTGTGTTGAACTTTGGTTAGTGTTAATAATATGTAAATGGTCTGATGCTGTTTATTTTAAAGATAAAAACAAACAAAAAGATTAAAAAAATGAGGAAATTAAATAGGTGATGAATTTAGTGGCAAGCATCTACCCGAGTAACAGATTTGAACAAATGAATAATCCTTATTATTGATTGTATTATTGATATCAAATCGTGCAGTATGTTGAGATGATGTGTGCTATTGCTTTTCTAAGCAATCATACATATGATTTTTCACATGGTTTATGACCCAGGCCACCAAGAACACTTAAGCAACTGCATGGCATTTTTGGGACTTGTGTTCATAAGTTTTTACAGAAAATGTAGAAATAAGTATTAGAAATGGAACAGACATTTGGGATCTCTTGAGTTGAACTCTAAATTATACTCAGGAGGTTTGATCTCATGGAAACTTTAATCAAAGATTTATTAACTTGCATTTGGCTTGAGTCTGTGTGCATGAGTGTTTAATTTGTTTATTTGGAGACTAAACACACACACATTGTCCCCCAGGAATTTGGATGTAGCCAGCGGTCTGGAAGTGCTTGAAAATCTGGTGAATTGTTGTAGTTTCCATTCATTCAGTAGAGTGCAGAAGTGTGTGTGTGTGTGTGTGTGTGTGTGTGTGTGTGTGTGTGTGTGTGTGTGTGTGTGTGTGTGTGTCTGCGTATTACATTTACTGTTATTGATTGCTGAGCACACTTCCTGGCTGGGTGTGTGGCTGCTGGTTATGTGATCTGAGGGTCTAGCATTGATCCAACCGACTACATTAGGGACTTTTCATATGGTCTACAAATAGGGTCTATGGCCTTTTTTTTTTCTCATGAGGGATTTGGCAGGGAAGTAATTAGTTAGTTATTCTTTTAAAACGGCCGAGACATAATTTTGACCAAAAAGACAATTTTACTAAAAATGATAGAATGCAGTAAATAAATAATAAAATACAGTTTAAAAATTACCAAGACAATTCTTATTTATGTACTCCAATATTGTTAATTTGAATAATATTTAAAATTGTTGAAGTTTTATGAATTCAACTGATTATACATGTTTTTTTAATGAAAATTTAATTAAACCATTACCACGGAAAACAAAATAGACAGAAAATAAACAAAATTTAAGAAGAAAAAAAACTGATTTCATAGAGCACTATATATATAAGTACATAGTAATAAACAGAATTTTTTTATTTTTAATTAAAATAATTACAATTTTTGTTTAGAATATTGTTTATTTTAATACCTGCAGCAAAATCATCTCAAATAATCAGCATAATGTTAAACCCTGGTTGACAGATCAAAATGTCCCAGGGCTGGTTTAGTGGCCACAAACTAGTTTAGGAATTGTATTCTGCTTCATAATGGGTTACAGTATATAGTTTACAGATTGAAATTGTATTAAAGGAGTGCTATTATGCCCTTTTACGAAGTCTTGGTTTTGGTTTTGGGGTGTACTAGAATGTTTTCATGCTTGATTGTTAAAAAAAACACACATTATTTTTCACATATTTTACGTTATTACAGCTCCTCTCTCCCCAGTCTGGTTGAACGTGTCGTTTTCGATGAAGCCCCTCCTTCCGAAATACGAAATGTGCTGTGATTGGTTAGCTGGCCCAGTGTTTTGTGATTGGCAGTGCTTAGCGTGTGTTCGGGAAATGTCACACCCCTTCATAACCACGAGTTGTACTACTCGGATGTAGATATTAACGATGGCGTAAATTTCAAACCATTTCGAGCTCAATTCAGACCCTGACAATGTTTACAAACAAGAGGATTGTGCTAAACAGATTTCAAGCGCGGACTTTGCAAGCGCGTTTCACAGTGGTATGTTTTTTTTTTGTTTTTTTTATAGATGCAATGTTATCCACCATTTAATCATATTTGTCGGAAAACTATGGTAATGCAAACAGCACGAGGCGGTGAACAGTCTTATAAAAGCAAGGGCTTACAAAAGCTAAAGTAAACACTAGGCTACATCAATACTGTAATGTTAGTTAAGTAGGCTAGCGGAGACAAAGCTTCGTTTACAAATAATAAGACATACTTACAAGTTTCGATCCAAAAACAACAGATTGTCCCGACAAAATGGGAATGGCTACGTCTTTCAGGAGAAGCTTACATACTTACAGAGTAAACATACTGGTTTAGAGCTATGGATGGATGCCGTTATCTGGCCTACTTAGTAATAAAAATGTTATAAGAGTTATCTGGTTCAAATAACTGATTTGAAGCTGCCATGGTGCTACTGTGTTTTACAGTACAGTAAAGATAGTACAAAGCATTCACATACCGTTACCATTTTTCTTTGTGTGTGTGTGTAGTTATCGATGAATGGTATTGATTTGATTGAATTGGTGGTACATGTGGCTTGATCCTCAGTGAGACAAACATACATGTAACTTCCTTCCAAACACTTTTCTCTCTCAGATGTGGGCGTGTCTTGTTGTCTCACACATACCCACACACAATCATACTTGTTTATTGTACCCGTTTATCTTGCTCAGTCCTAAGATAAACACTTTTTATGCACTGTTAAATGACACCTGCAGATTATCTATCTAGTAATCATAAAACATTTGTAGAAAAGGTATGGAAATTCACTGGCCAGAAAGTGTGGGAACCGTAAAGTTAATAGTTTAAAAAACAGGTAACAAATGGATGACCCTCAAGTCTCTTTTCTGTGTATGCTCATGTGTTCAATGGCTGTCGACCTACTTCCATTTGGAAACGATGAGGCGTTTTCCACCAGAGACACAGCTCTCACTTACACATGCACATTCCAGTGTTTGTTTGAATCGGAAACTATTCTCGCTCTTCCTTTCTTTTTTAATCATTCTGCCCTCCTTGTGTTTGTATTCTGCAGGCTCGAAACATCTCCACTGGAGAACTTGCAGCAGTGAAGATCATCAAACTTGAGCCCGGTGAGTATGAAGCCATTCTGTTGTGCTCAAGGAGGTGTGGTGTGAAGTCTGCGGTGAAGCTCACATGACACATCCTGTTTTGTTCTTACCAGAGCAGCATGAAAGAACAAATTAATGATCGTTTTTAGACCGATGTACATGGATGTTGGTGGGTGTTGTACGATATGCATTTTTCAAATATAACCATACCGGTGTGTAGCTGAAATATTTGCTGCATCTATTCAATGGCCACGAAGAGCCCTATGTAGTGTATTGAGATGGGATCTCGACCTCTATTAACCATTAAATAACCCACACATTTAACTGGCAAATACCATGTAGAGCCCTATGATTTCCACAATGCAGAAAACGTGAACGGAATCACAGAATCCATAAGAATGTAAATTGACATTAAACGAAAGTAATAGTAAAATTAAATATGAAAATAATGTCTATAATAATATATAAGAAATGGTTTAATAGGTTATGACATTTGTTTGTGATGTTAGGATGCGTTCTGTGTTCTCGCGTCCTGAGTTTGTTCTTTGAAGGTAGCCTGGCAAGACCGGTCTCCACGAGAGAGCAAGTCTGTCCTTTGTGTTCTTGGAATTGAGAAGTCTTTGTGTGGTTACCGTTACCTCTGAGTCTCATACTTCCGGATTGACTGAACTTACTCCAGACTGTAGTTTTGGAACATACCTACCTTGAATAGGCAAACTCTCAATTGAGAGTTCAGGGTACATGTTAACCTTGCTTTCTGGAACACCCCCCAGATCTGCTCTGAGAGTCACTTCACAACTATTTCACCATTTAATTTGATGAAACTATCGTCATATCATATACACAGTATTACACACAGAAACTCGAAGGTCTTCACGACAACCTGTCAAAATAAAAGTTTGGTTTAACTTGAAATTATAAAAAAAATTACTATTGCACAGTAGTGTACTTCTTCAAGTTATAATAATAATAATAATAATAATAATACAGTCTATTAAAATGTACAGAAACTCAAAGGTATGAATTACAACCGACCAAAATAAAGGTTTGTTCTAACTTGAAGAAATGTTGAAAGAAATATTTTACTATTGCACTTATTAAAGTAACAGTGATAATAATACATTTTATTAAAACGTTTTTGAGGAATATCACACATATAAACAGTAAACTTGCCAATAATACATTTCTTTTGATTACATTTTAAAAGAATAACTACATTGTTAGGTTTATAAATTGATTCGATTACCACTATTTTTTAAAGTAAATTTGTATTTGACATTGCAATGTTTGTATATTCTTGTAAAATAAGCCTAAACTATAAACCGCCAGAATCTTAAAAAGAAACGTGATACAGATTTTTGATCATACCGCCTAGCACTTCATTTTAAACAACTATGAAGAGTTATGCAGGGTTTTGCCTTGCTCAAAATTTGTCTTTGGTTGCATCTCACATGCAGTTTCAATTAGTTAATAATGAACATAATTCTGTAATTGCAAGTTATAGACTGTCAGTGTTTTTATCCTTGTCAGGGCTCCAGACTAACATTGGAGAGCAGTAGCACTGGTGCCACTAAGCTCTGCAGATGGTGGCGCTAGCACCACAATGTTTCTCCTGGTTTCCACATCAGTGCTGTTTGATCTGATATCTATGGTTTATAACAGAGAATTCTGCGTTGAAATTTAACGCTTCTTCTCACTAGATCTCGCAGTGATGTTATTAATTCCTCAGCGAATTCAAAAGCTTTCTCACCGGATCTCCCAGCACTGTGTAATAACGGTGTTGCATGGTCGAGATCAACCCGCAAGTAATCTTGTTTAACTATTGGTCCGAGCTGATAAACGGTTCATGCAATGCAACTCAAACGAGTAGCGAGGTTTCATTTCACTTTTGTTTAGTTTGTCGCATGATCTTGACCTGCAGGAAGAAAGCAAAATGTGACTATCTGGTGTCAGTCTGGAGCCCTGCTTGTGGAAAAGCTGTTCTGTTATCATGCTCTTATGGCTTTGTTTGACATTAAATATCCCAAGAGATGATTTAAATCATTAAGAGCCTGATGAAAGATCAAACATGGTAAAAAAAAAAAAAAGTGGTCTAACCATTTTAGAGTCAGAATATGTTAATTCAGTCCTATATATTGGGTGTTTATTATATTGACATGTATGTATTAATAGAGGGTGAGACTGCACGATTAATCAAAATGACTACTATCGCGAAATGGCTTAAGGCCTCATTATACTTCTGCGTCGGACCTACGCCGGAGCCTATACGCCGTAGGCAACGTGTTGGTTTTAATTTATACTTCTGTGTCGTTGTCCGCGTTGACGCGTACCTAGGGAGCGTGTGAAACCCCGAGGGAGGGGTTCTGGCAGACCAATCACAGCGCTTGTGTCCGCGTAGAATTGACGCGTTGTTACATTTTTGGAGAGGTGCACGTCAGGGTACGCCGTAGGGTACGCGCGCTACACACAGCCTACGACGTAGCTACGGCGGCAGTTCGACGCAGAAGCATAAAACAGGCTTTAGTGTGTTTGGCGGTCCGTGATTTAGAATGAAGTGTGGCACTGTGTGCATTTACGCATGATTTTCAGCGTCTCACGTCTCAGAGCATCTCGGTTTGCAGGAAATGCTGCTCCATACAATCTCATCTCTGTCTGTGCTTTGAGTTTGGAATGCTTATTCTGTGTATTGGGAACACAACTTGCGGCAATCATCTTTCAAAGCTTGTAATGAGAAGCGCTTTTCCTAACGAGCCTAATGTGTTTTAGATTATGGGAGGCACTTCCAGTTTGGGGAAGTTCCACTTAAAAAGACTGAAACAAATCATTTCAAATCATAAAGTTGCGCTACAAATAATCCTGTTCCAATAATCCCTACGCCAGTTTGACTGTAATAATTCCCTTCATGTTCCATTTTCAGACCTAAGAATAACGTCATGCTTGGTATTAAAAAATAATAATAATCTGGCATTTCTTACCACTACACCTAACAATCAGTTCAATATTTTTCCCACAGTTTAATTGGTTGGGATTGACAGGCCTTTATCTACCTAATGTTTTAAGTAAGAGGAGGCTTGGCCATTTCTTGAACGTCTGGGTCTTCCGGTTATTTTAGCTGTGCGAAAACAGCCTGTTATGCTGCTTGAAATTGCAAACAGGTATTTTAGTGCGTTTATGATCACGATAATGAAATAAAATGTTTTATTTTAGTATCGTGATCATAAACAGACTAATAGTTTTACCATTTACTGCACTTAGTTATTCCTCTAGTTGCCTATAGTGGTTAATGAATCGAAAGTCTCTCACATTCACAGAAAATAGCTTACTTCTGCATTGCAAAATAAGGTGGATAGAGAATGAAGTTATTGTTTCACAAGTGTCCTTGGATGCTTTCTGCTTGCTTGAATTCTGACGTAACCATTTCCAACACGTCTGTAGCAATAGACTGTCCTTTTATAGTACTAAGTGTTAACTAAATGACATGTGAGCGTGTGTTATGTCACTCAGAAAGTGTCAGTATCAGATTGTATGATGCTGATGATTGGTATCAGATTATTTTGGTTGATCTCTTTTAGTGATACAGTGTCATGTGAAATCAGACTCCTGAAGTTGTTAAGTTTTGGTAAAAAAAGGCAAATCTGATATCCACCTGGAAAGCAGGTGTGAGTTCTTGTGTGCGTTAGCCTTTTTATCGTATGTTAGTCCATCAGCTGGAGTTTTTGAGTGAATTTTTGTAGAGTTTTGCGTGACCACAAATGGAGAACTGAGAAGCTGACTGAATTCACAACCTTTTTTTGCGGTAGCCACACTGTAACGCTGCTGCAGGAAAGGAGAAAACTTCACAACTAAGACACTTGTTGATGTAGAGGACAGATTTCTTTGCTTGCTCATTGGCTTGATTACACCCCACCCCATAGAAATGATCCAATCACATCGTAGCAACCATTTCTAACCAGTGGGATGTCTGTCAAGAGGGCTTTTTTTTTTACTGTGGAAGTCTGGGATCTCTTTCCACTGCTGAGAACGGATGGGTGGTTTTTGTCATAGTTTGGTTTGTGGAAATGTTAAATATGAATCCCAACTATAAAATTTGCAGAGCATGAATAATTGTGAATAAGATGAAGTTATGTTTTCCCCTATGGTGGATGTTTAATTTGGGGTCCATTTGATGATCCATTCATTTCTAAAGTTATCACAAGCAGCTGGCTAATTATTTTGCCGTTGATTGAGATCATGTGTTTGGTTCTCAAAGCAGTTTTGGGCTATTCTTCTGGATTCTCTCTGATCTGTTTTACACAAGTTCTAATATATTGGATAGTTGATACAAATTTCTAATACCAGATAACAATTTGTTGACAGAATTTAAGGAGATCTGATCAGTGATGTTATAGTTGCGTATGAATGTCTCAAGATGGTTTTCTAGGTTTAAGTTTGTACCTAAATAATTTCACATTGTTACACCAAAAGTTAGAATTGAATGAAATCCTTCCTAATAAATGTATTTCGCAGTCTGATACCTTTGGTGTAAAAGACAATTATAAAAACAATTTGGTGACAAACAAATTGTTTGGAAGCCACAAGACTCTGGGTTAGTAGAATCGTCTCCCTTGAAGACTAACCTCACATATTATGCTGTAATTATAGTCCACGGAGATGCACTATAAGAAGACACATTAGCATTCAAAAGTTTGGGGTTAGACTTTTTCTTCTTCTTTTTTTGAAGAAATTGAAGATGTATTGAGTTCATCAAAAGTCACAGTAAGGACTGAGCATTGTTGCAAACAATTTACGTCAAATAAGTGCTGTTTATTTGAATTTTCTATTCATAAAAGAAACAGTTTCCTCAAAAAATATTAAGAAGCTGTTCTTAAATGTTAAGAAATTAACAACAAAAATTCTTGAGCACCAAACCAGCGTATTAGAATAATTTCTGAAGGATCATGTGACAATGAAGTAATGGCTGCTGAAAATTCAGGAATAAATTACATTTTAAATTATATATCACAATATTACTGTTGTTACTGTGTTTTTGATCAAATAAATGCAACCTTGGTGAGCATAAGAGACTTCTTTCAAACCATTAAAAACTCCTACTGACCCCAATCTTTTGAACGGTAGTGTATTTTGAAGAATGTCAGTGGGGTCCAAAACAAATGATAACAGAATTTTCATTTTTGGGTGAACTATTCCATGAAAATATTAGAAAGTAATGATTACTTAAAAACATATTACTGTGTGAATTATGGGCATTTGTGATATGCAAGGATATTTCTATCACTTTAATCTAAACGGCTGTATAATGATTTAAAGTTGCAGTGAAAATCTCAGAAGTGGTTCATCCTCCCCCAAATTGTAATTGGTTCTGTTTGTGGGAAATCCAAAAGTTCGAGAAGCTGGGTGATTGTAGCCAAAGGGACGGGTTTAGTCATTGGTAGCTTGATTTATTACAATTGACACTTACTAAATGCTAACAGCTTGTTCACAGAGAATTGCATCAAGCTCAAAGGAAGCTGCCTGAGTTTAGCTTTCATCAGACAAACCCTCAGGCCCTGCTCCTGTCCTTTACACACACACACACAGTCTCACATTATCTACATGCGCACACTCTTGGGCATGGCCTGTTTGTCTTGAGTGGAGAGGAAGTGGTCAGAGCTTGTAGGCTTGTCTTCATAGCGTGTTTCTTGTTTGTCACATAAAACCATGCACTGTGATGCTGCAGATGTCCTGTGTTGAAACTCAAGCGCATACTGCCCCAAATGGTTGTTCCTTCCTTACAGTCATTAATGTTCTGACAGTTACATTACTTTCTGCATCTCATCATGATGTCGTGTGAAACAGAGGTGGTTGTGTTTTGTGTGCAAGTTTCCGATTGAAAGGTCTGCAGCAGAATAGAGAAGTGGTTACAGTCAGTTAACGTCCATCAGTGGGTTGAGGTCATACAATATGTTGAAAAAGGCATCTAATTTAAAAAATATAGGGTTTCATATTTTTACCTTGTATATTCTAAGGGAGAACGCACTTCCCTGTCATATTTATATTCTCACTTTATTTTTATTTTGTCTATAATGTTTGCGTGAGTTTTGTGAGTGATGAGATTTTCAGCTGTGGTGAAGAGATCAAGACATTCTGAGAGCATCACAGCAGTGACGACCAATGCTTATGTAAAGGAAATGGCGCCACCTGCAGGAAACTATGCGTTATTCACTGTACTGAAGCCATTAAGTCATAAACAGATCATGTGCTTCAGGCAAAGATGCGTAGTCATTGAGTCACACGATAAATGAAAACTGTTTAAAACATACAGGTGTGTGATTCACTGCTTTAACAAAGCAGGTTGTGAAGGGAAAGAGGTGTGTGAGTTTGGCTGATAACGTCTTCTTCATTCTTCTTTAATAGGCCAGAGGCCACGCCATGATACATCTAATTATTTGACTTGGGATTTTAGAATAAAATATATGTGGATGTATGGACTGTGCGTATTTTAAATACAGCAATTAGTCACTTTTTTCACTACTTTCTGAATGACAGCGTGCTGCGTGTCGTCTTTTTATAGTTCTTTGCGGGTCAGTCCAGGACCATGATGGTCTGTTCGCACTGGAATCTGATTTTGGCCACATTTAAAACAACAATGTGAACGGCTATACAAAAAAATCGGATCTGAGCAATAAATCGGAATTGAGCGCTAAGGCTCGACTAAGAGTGAACGAGTTCTAGATGAGGAGGTTCTGTTTGAATGGGTAACTAAATCACAAAAACCCTCCGAGGAGAAGTTCCTAAATTCAGCACTGAACACCCAGCCATCTGCTCTCCATATCTGATCCAACCGTTCCGTCTTTCTTTTCACTGTTTAATTTCTACAGCTGTCATTACTGATTCTTGATTGATCAATAACACATTCACATTCTCTCTCTCTCTCTCTCTCTCTCTCTCTCTCTCTCTCTCTCTCTCTCTCTCTCTCTCTCTCTCTCTCTCTCTCTCTCTCTCTCTCTCTCTCTCTCTCTCTCTCTCTCCCTCTCTCCCTCTCTCCCTCTTTTTTAGGTGATGATTTCTCAATCATCCAGCAGGAAATTTTTATGGTGAAGGAATGCACCCATCACAACATTGTGGCTTACTTTGGCAGTTACCTCTGGTAATAATGGATAACTAGATTTTTCTATAAATGGATTCATTTTAGATGCCTAAATTATGATGTAAATATATATATGTTTTGTAAAGATATCTCTCTGTCTCTCTTTAGCCGTGAAAAATTGTGGATTTGTATGGAATACTGTGGTGGAGGATCCTTACAGGACATTTATCATGGTAAATGGTTGTGTTTAAAAATCTCCATGTTGAATTGACACCCTCTATTTTTATCCTGTATGACACCACTGAACGTGTGTGTTTGTGTACATGTGCAGTTACAGGTCCACTTTCTGAGCTTCAGATCGCCTATGTCTGCAGAGAGACGTTACAGGTAAGATCCTTCAAACACTCACATGGTCTAAAGGCCTGTTCACACACCAAGGACGATAACTATAACGATAACGTGAAAGATATAGTTAAAAAAAGAAAGAAATATAAAACAATAGCAGAGTCCACACCACAACGGCACAGGGCAACGATAACGTTGAAATCACGTTTAGAGCAATTTTTCCCAGCTGATGAACGATATTTGTTTTTTACAGCCAATCAGAATCCATCCCACTTTAAAGAGCTCAAGCTTTTAAAGTGGCAAATGAAATAACTGAAGCGCACGCTTGGAATAAACAGAACTATGTCGTCCACTAATGTGGACACTAATATAGTTATCGTTATAGTTATCGTTCTTGGTGCGAACTGGCCTTAATGCTGTAGAGACTCCGTTTTATTAAATTAATCCTTTAAACATCTTGAGATGATTCAAGTGTGTGTATGTGTTTAGGGTCTGGGTTATCTGCACTCCAAAGGAAAGATGCACAGAGACATCAAGGTAATACAGTGTTATAATCAATGTATCTTTTTGGTGTTCTTCCTGTTTCACATTACATATTTTCCCCTGCTTGTTAATAACTCTAAGCTCATTGTGCAATAGGGGGCGAATATTCTGCTCACAGACAATGGAGATGTCAAATTAGGTGAGAGATTCATAATATAATTGCTGTGTGTGGTTGTGTGTTACTGAATTTGACTAAACAAATTTCTCCCCTTTTTGCAGCGGACTTTGGAGTCGCCGCTAAAATAACAGCCACCATGGCAAAAAGGAAATCCTTTATTGGGACGCCTTACTGGTAAGCCCCATTCCGTCTGTCTGTGATTTGTGATGAAGCTACATTCGAAGAAAAAAGTCTGGAAAGGATATAAAAAAATGAAACAACATCTTAATAAACATCTACGGCCTTGTATTTTCAACGGTGCAGAAGACAAGGGTAGAATCTCATAATCCAGAATGTAAAATGTAAATCTACCATAAGAACAGTAGAGCACATTTAGATGCAGTTTAGACAGTGAAATGATAAAACATTCAAAGTCTTCCAAAAGACTATGACACGTGGCAATAAATGCCTCATTTAGGATAGAATGGCTCCCTTGGGACTTCTTGGAATCTGGGGTGGGCAGCTTGTGCCAACACAGGCGGATGAACGAGGATAGACACACTAAGTGCACGTGAGGTACAGCTTACAAGACAAGAATGCAGCTCTACAAGTTTCAATGAACGGAACCGTTTTGCAACTTTGTGTCTTTTCCTAATGAAAAACAGATAAAAAGAGGAATAGTCTATTTCAGTTCATGATGATCTTTTGGGAACTGAGCACACAGGCAGAACCAGATGTTATGTTATGTTCACCGTAATGTTAGAAACACAGTTTCTCCTCACACATAGAAAACCTGGAAATTTAAGGCAGTCATAAAATTGTTTTTAAGGCCTGGAAAAATAATTAAAAAAAGTTAAAATCTCAAAAAAACTCAAAGACATTTGTTCATATCTAAACAATTTCATAGCCTTGCTATTAAGTTAATAATGCTGTTCAGTAAGTTTGTCAAACTAGTTCACAAATTGGTCTAAACTATTCATTAGTGAATCTGATGCTTAGGAGTTAATAAAATCCTTTAAGTAATCACAAGCGGACAGAAAAGTCATGGAGATTCATCAGTTAAACAAGTCTGGGGAAAAAAATTCAGTGTCACATGATCTTTCAGAAATCATTCTAATATGCCGATTTGGTGCTCAAGAAACATTTCTTATTTATTATCAACATTGTAACATTATAAATGTCTTTACTGTCACTTTTAAACAGTTTAATGTGTCCTTGCTGAATAAAAGTATTAATTTCTTATAAAAAAATAAAAAGTTTGGGGTCAGTAATATATATATATATATATATATATATATATATATATATATATATATATATATATATATATATATATTACTGACCCCAAACTTTTGAACGGTAGTGTATTTAAAAGGCGCAGAAAGCGAGTCCTGGTAAACACTGTTGTCACCAAAAATCACCGAAACAAACATGCCCCTACCCAAAAGGAATTCACCCCTATATTGATGCCTCTGCACCCACATTTCTGAACATGCTATGCAACACAGGCAACAACTATGGTGGAATCTGCTGTGCCTGCTGCCCGAGGGTGTGATGTCATCAATAAGGGAAAGCAATTTGTGCTACTATGATAGTTCAGGTCGAATGTCTTATTGTTATTTAGCTCCTCATCTCCTTCGATGGCAAAGTCATTACTTCCATCCCATAAAACAAACACCGTTTTCATGAACAGCTCCCCACATAACACGATAATCCAAGTAGGCTGACTAATATATCTCATATGTGACAAGATTAAGGGGTCATAGCGATCACTAAAAGAGGAACCAAAAGAACAAACATATATTAGGAGTCATCTGACTTTTCGGACACACTTTGGGAGCCGATGCTTGAAACGCGCTGTGGAGGATGTTCAGACGTTCCAGGCTTATAATAATAATAATGCAAATGAACAAACAAACGAAGATGACACACGAGTGTATTAAAACAAAACAAAGTTCTGTGAAACACAGCAAAACCAATGTTACTCACATATTGAGAAGAAATAAAGCAACATCAACATCCGTTTTCATTTCTCTACCTCTCGCGGCCTGATTGTAGCCATTCTTTTTAAAGTTATATTCCCCTGGTCTTTTCCTCTTTTGTATTTTCTCCCTGATCTCTCTCTCTTTCTTCAGTCATTCTGCTAATGTCTGTCTTGTGCACTGAGCTCTCTCTCCTATACGTCCCTTACTGCTGATTGGCCACAAGTGTTTTGTTGCTAGGTCCAATCCAGTTATTAAAAAATTGCTTACTGCACCTGTAATGTCTGGTCTGTGTTTGTGTGTGTAGGATGGCTCCAGAGGTGGCGGCAGTGGAGAAGAATGGGGGTTATAATCATCTGTGTGATATCTGGGCTGTTGGAATCACATCCATAGAACTGGCAGAGCTACAGCCACCCATGTTTGACCTCCATCCCATGAGGTATATATACACACACACACAACACACACACTTGTTGCCAATGTGCAGACATGTTTTTAACCAAGGCATTTGCTCCAGGCCTCAGAGTTATTGTGAATCTCAATAACTTAATTATACACAAAAAATCTTCTATGTTTAGAGCCGAGATAATTAACCATTACACTACCACCACATCCTCATATAATTATGTAAAAAAAAAGTTAAAATCTTTGATCTCTTTTTATCTCACTTTTTGTATGTGTGTGCAGGGCTTTATTTCTGATGTCTAAAAGCAACTTTCAGCCACCCAAGTTAAAGGACAAGACCAAATGGTGAGTCTCTCTGGCCTGTTTTATGCTCATGTTTGCGTATTTGAGCAATACAGAAATATAGAGTTTGTATTCTGAACGTAAATCATCTCTTTACGTTTCTGTCTGTCTTATCTGTCTTGCTTTTCCACAGGTCTACAGCCTTCCATAATTTTGTTAAAATTTCTCTCACTAAAAATCCAAAGAAGAGACCATCAGCTGAGAAGCTGCTTTCGGTAAAGATTTCCTCTCAATCTCCATTTGATCCATTTATGGTTCCACACAGTTCAGCTCTTTAACTCATTTAGTGGAAGTGTTATGTGTACATGCAATGAAATACGTGCTGCGTCCCAGTTCGCATACTAGTATCCATCCTAAATTGTATTCAAAATTAGTTGAAACGGTGACAGCTACACACTGAAAAGTACTTTTTCTTCACAAAAACAGTACATACTTTTAGGGCATAGTATAATTAAGTGAATTGGGACACAGCAATAAACTCTGTCACATATAATATAGAGAATTGTGCACTGACCTCTATATCTTAAAAAATCTCTTATGCTTAAAAAAGCTCCATTCATTTGATTGAAAATATAGTAAAAAAAAAAGTAATATTGTGAAATATTACTACAAAATAGTTTTTTATTTTAATATATTTAGTATTTATCCGGTGAATTCAAAGCTGAATTTTCAGCATCATTACTCCAGTCTTCAGTGTCACATATGATCCTTCAGAAACCATTCTAATATGCTGATTTTGGGCTCAAGAAAGATTTCTCGTTATTATCAATGTTGAAAATAGTTGTACTGCTTTAATATATTTTGTGGAAACTGATTTTTCTTTTAGGATTCTGTGATGAATAGAAAGTTCAGAAGAATTTGAAATAGAATTATTACTGAATATGAATATTACAGAGGCCACATCACAAGCAGCCACTCACTACGTTGTCTCTGTGTTTGTGTGCAGCACTTATTTGTGGCTCAGACAGGTTTGACTCGACGGTTAGCATTAGAGCTACTCGATAAGATGAACAACCCGGATAATCATCAGTCTCACTTCAGCCAAGGAGATGAAGATGACTTGGAGGTAAAACACATGACTTGTGTGTCTATGAGAGAGAAAGATGGCGAGTTAGTTTCTATGAGTGGGTTGCACCAATAAGGATTAAGCTTAAATCTAGATTAAATCAAGGTTTATCTAATAATTCTGTTGCACCAAACTTTAAACCTTCTTTAAAAATAAGCAGGTTTACATTTAAATCATCATTTTGATCCTGGAGTTAATTTATATTTAAAGTAGATTAACTTTAATCCTGTTGTTCCATAACTTTAAAGGGGTTTATAAAGTAAAACTGCATTGTTTTATCGTTTTTTAATATTTCCTGGGGTGCACTTATAATGTTAGTATGATTTTTACATCAAAAATGGTCATGATTTGGAAATAAAAGGCATTTTTCCTTCCCTGATTTTATCCTCTGATTTGAATGCTCTGTTTAAAGGTGTCTGTATGAGACTTCAGTGAAAACGCCCACTGCTGTGATTGGCTAACATCTTTGCATTTGAAATAGCTAGTATGACGTGGAAATCTCTCAAACTTTTAGCACATTTTTACTATTATAGCTCTCAAGGTTAACTAATCGTGAAAAGTGTTGATTATAGAATTATATTTAGATCTATAGTTTTATATTTATATCGTGGCACGAAAGGTTGCAGTGATGAGCATTGTAGCCGATCACAGAGTTGAGCGCATGAATGCAGTGATCTCATCATTACAACTCGATTTCTGCACTCACGTCATAACTAACAGTGCATACACGATGTAAGTAAGTGATTTGTTGATTATAACGTGAGTTTTGTCGAGAGTCAGGACTCAGTCACTGATAAACTTGCACTGTTTGATTGACAGCTCCAGCGATTGTAAACGGATGATAGCTTTCTATATATAATTTAATCACAGTTTAAACAGCAGATTATTTTCATCCTACTAAGAGAAACAATGTGACAGAGTTTTCCATTTAGTCACTGGTTTGATTTGCTATAAACGATTTTAAAACTAAGTCACTCTGTGAATGCCAGTTGTTTTTTCTTATCTCGGTTGTTTTGTCATAAGTTATGCTGCCATATTACTCCAATAATTGATACTATAAATATATTTCCAGGCTTATGAAATCTATACACACTGCTGCAATGTTTTCACTACCTGCTTGATCAACCCTTTATTCTAAGTGTCTCTCTGCATAGCAGTTTATAAAGCCTTTATCGGCAAAAGCTACTTATGTCAGAGAGAGAGGTTCTAGTGGTCAATAAAGGAGGAAATGGAGTCTTAACATTGTTGCTGTTTATTTACAATGGCGAATCCATCATGTTAATCGTAAATGGAGGTTTTAATCCCAGGATCGGATTTTGTTAATCTGTGTTTAAAATTAAGTTGTGCAACACAACTGGATTTAAAATAAAACCCGGTTGAGTTCAACAAATCCTGAATTAGATTTAAACTAAATGTTATCCTTATTGGTGCAACTGAAAATGTATGTTGGTGTGTGAGAGTTTATGTGCGTAAATATGTGAGCGTTTCAGTGTATGAGTGTTGGTGCATGACTTTAAATGGTAAATGTGTGCGAACAATTGTGTGTGGTATACATATTTTTACCACGTTTCTTTCTCTGGTTCGCAGCCGCTTGCAGAGCGCCACACCATCCGCTCGTCCCACAACAGGAGCTCTCGTGCTGAAAGAACCCAGTCACAGATCAACTGTACGTGAGCGTTTGTCAATCATGATGATGATTGAGTTTCCCGATGTCATGAAAAATAATGTTATTGTCCTTAAAAGATAAACCACCCTCCCTCTGAGGATGTCCTAAATAGAATTATTTAGATTCTAGAAAATGCTAAGTTTTCTTTTATGTTTAGAATGTGGGTTATGGCCAATATTTAGTACAGTCTACCACGTCCTTGCTCAGAAGTCGACGTGTGTTTGACCTTTATTTGTGAACGTGAGACTACAGACCACAATCATAAGTGCCTTCTCTTGGTCTCACTCTGTTCTTGAAGAGAGTTTTAGCTGCTTAGTTCAACTTCAGATAGAACTGCAAGCCTTGAGCCTCCCTGTGGTGGAACATGGTACTACATGTGAGGGCTTCAACTCGAACCTTGTGAAGCAACTCTTGTGCAAAGCATTCCAGTAGAACAGAATGTTAAAGATGAGTGCAGATGGTGACATTTTTCATCTCCGTGTCATGCTGGGTAAATACACTAGTTTGCATTAAAGATTTTTCTCTTGTCTCTGTATTTCAGTTGACAAGCTTAAGTTTGAGCCTCCCCTGAGGAAAGAGACTGAAGCGAGTGCCGAGATGGTGAGAGAAATATCACAGATTGTCCACACATCACTAATATTAATATACACTACTGTTTGAAAGTTTGGGTCAGTAAGATATTTTGTTTTGTTTTTTCAAATGAAATTCAGCTAGAATGCATTTAATTGATCAAAAGAGACAGTAAAACCATTTACAGTGTTACAAAATATTTCTATTTCAAATAAATGCTGTTATATTTTACATTTTCTCTTTATCAAAACATCCTGGAAAAAAAAGAGACTTCTTTCAAAACCAATAAAAACCGACCCCAAACTTTTAATGGTAGTGGTGCGTGTGTGTATATATTTAAATGTATACATGAACTATATATACATACATACACAAACTCCAGAATAATCCTGCACTTCAGTAAGCTTATAGTGTCGTCCTTTAGTACGCTTGAAACCAAACATGTTCCATGCAGAAATCTGCATGAGTAGATTATTTGCACAAGTCATGTGTGCATTGAAACCTGACTGACATGTATTTAAATGAGTCTCTATATCAAACATTTCTTTTTTTTTTTTTTTTTTTCAGGACGTCACTAAAGACAATGATTTCTCCTCCCCCTGGAGCCCGTTTACCGAGGGTCCCATCACCTCCAGGTAACCATTAAAAGTCCTATAAATGACTTTATGAACCGATTTGATTCCTGCTACTGCCATCTGCATGAAAGCGCCTCCAGCAGTCACTTCCCCGTACTGTCTGCGTCATCTCTGTACGCACTTCCTTCTTTCAGCAGCATCTCACATGAGCTCTGCCTGCATTCCCTCTACTTTGACTGTTCTGTTGTTTTCTTTCTTTTCCCCGTTTTCCTTTCCTCTATCCCTTTGTGCACTCCTCTGCTGAAGGAGTCTTCTGAAGAGCGTTGAGGAGGAGTTGTTTATACGGTAAAGAATGGGTTTGTGTAGCTGTTATTTAACGGATCCATAGAAACTTCCACGCAGGGTTTAAAATTAACACTCGCCAAGAGCCCAAATGAGATAAAAATGGGGTTTTAGTAGTAAAAATTATTCATGAAAATGAATGCATGGTGTAAATGATTTATTTATGGGTGATACGTTTTTTTTTTCAATTTCCATCCACCATTGGCAGGTGTGGCAAAAGGTTAATTTTGTGCCCTGATTACACCACACAAAAATTGCAGATTCATCTCTCCCTGGAAACACCTGGGGTTCAGTTTTTTTTCCAACTGTGTACTAAGTAGCCCTTTCTGTCTGTTTCTCTCTCTCTGTCTGTCTCTGAAGAGGGCATTTGGCTCCATTAGAAGATGCTTTTGAGGACGTTGATCTGTAAGTGTGCCACTTTTAATCATTAAACATTGCCTTAAAGAGTTAATTTTCTTCTTGGGCTTGCTCACTTGGGGTTATAAAGCAACATATTCTGTTAAACTAGTATTGAGTAAATATGTGCTGTGAAAATACAAATAATTAATATTCAATTACGAACAAAGAGCAACTAAGTCACTCTCTCTGTGTTTCATCTCCCCTCTCAGTTCGACTCTTAAACAGGGCGTGCCGCCACCTCTGCCTCCTAAGGTAACTATGAGTTTGTGTATAAGCGTACATGGCTATATTTGTATTTGTTGGCATGTTTTTTAAATTCCCATTTGTTTTTGCAATTCTCTTTCCCATCAGCCCTCTCAGGCCCGGTCGAGCAGTGTATCTGACGAGTTTGCTTTGATCGAAGGCTGCCAGACCGTGCGGAGGTTCCCGGGTTCTGATAACGGGCCGGTACCAGTGGCTCGCAGACAAAGCACACCTGAGAGAGGAAGTAAAACAGAACACACCAACTCAGACTACCTGTCTGTGAGCATCAGCAGCCCAGGACTGCTCTCACACACCGCAGACCACGGTAAGACCTCACATACAATCATGTTTACGCAGGGCTGCTGTTTGTGTACTACGCTTATATAGGTGTGTTGGGGGCTATATAGAAGTGTTTTCTAACTGTTTTCTATTTTAATATATTTTAAAATGTAATTTATTCCTGAGTAATTCCATTACTCCAGTCTTCAGTGTCACATGATCGTTCAGAAATCATTCTAATATGCTGATTTGGTGCTCAAGAAACATTTCTTACTATTATGATTCATTTTAAAAGCAGTTGTGCTTCTTGATATTTTTGTGAAAACTTGGTAATGTTTTAATAGTTCAAAAGAAAAAAAGAAAAAGCGTTTATCTTTTGTAACATTATAAATGACTTTAATGTCTTCTAAATCTGTTTTATGCAAACAATTACAAAAAAATGATTGAACGGTATTGTACGTTCAGTTGCATATTATTGCACAATAAATCAACAGTGGGATCAGAATCCCTTGTTTATCGTGGAACCACTTACCAAATATATAAATGGACATGAAATATTGATTTGATAATTTTATGTGAGACCAAGGAGTGATACGAGAGACAGTTTGCTTGCTGAATTATACAGTGTCAGTACTCAACAATATTTGACAACTGAAGTTGACCAATCAGAATGACATATTCCAGACAGTTGTAATAAATAATTAAACCTTTCAAATTTCTCTCTCACTCTATGTAGAGGAAGATTCAGACGGAAGTGTGAACGGAGATGTGTCAAAATCACCTCCCGGTCGTCCCCTGAGGAAAGAGAGAAAAGATTTCCCAGTAAGTGTGTGAGTCTTTGTGGGTGTATGTCCTGTTGAGAGGAGTGTGACACAAGAAGAGAATGTGGCTCCTCTACTCATTTTTTCTGTTTCTTTTTATAGAAACCTGCTATTAACGGCCTACCGCCCACTCCCAAAGTCCTGGTGAGTGACATCATCACACATAACTTATGCTGATTAAATGCTAATATCTGCCCATCTCAATATACAACAGCTGTCTGCTCAGTCCTTTATTTGAATTCTGTGTTATTATAACTGTCATAATCTCACATGTTACCTGTCTGTGTGTCTGTAGATGGGAGCTTGTTTCTCAAAGGTTTTTGATGGTTGTCCTCTTAAAATTAACTGTGCCACTTCATGGATTCACCCAGATACCAAAGGTAAACTCCTGATAACCGATATATGGCTGATACTACATCTGATAATATTTTGTATATATTAAGTTAATCAGTTTTAAATGCTAAAGGAGAATTGAGGCATCACAACATTATAATGTACAGTATTAAAATGATATTGATTTTGAGATTTGGTAAAACTTTTGTTAAATTTACAGTGTTGTTCAATTAAAATTAGTACTTTTTTAAATAAAGTATAAACAGGGTACCCGCGGGGTCTTAAAAGCATTGAAAAAGTCTTAAATTTGATAATCTCAAATTAAGGCCTTAAAAGCCTTGAATTTGGTATACAAAGTCTTGAATTTCGTTACAAAGGTCTTAATTTTTTTTTGCCTTTTCTATGATTAAATTCATACCGTAACAAAATTAGCTGTTACTAATGTAGACTTATTAAAAATTAGTCGCGTAACGTTGAGTGCACCTCGCGCTTCACGTCATAGAAGAACGCGCGAAAGCGCGCGCACCCGTTACGATGGTTACTAATCAGAGCTTTTCTGTTAAAAGAGCATGTTTTCTACCCGGTCTTTTCAGTAGTATCTGGCCACAACCATCCACGCGTGCTCTCTCTACATTGTTGAAGAAGCGCGGATGATCTGAAAACACAGACAAGCTGGAGTTCAGCGATCTTCATTTGAGAATATCTGTCACGAGCCGCTTGCGCTGTTTGTGCGACTAAATCTGCGATCAAAATGCAGGCTGATATACAGCAGTGTTTTTAATGTTGATCATTATGCGAGCAAGAATGCAATGTTTCCCAACTATCCACACGATTTCAAATGTGACATTGATTTTATACAACAGTAAAAAAAAAAAAGAAATTAAAAAAAAGGGTAACATTAAGTGATGTACTAAATTTTAAACAGGCTTATTGCTCTATTTTGCAACAAAATCTGTGGCTTTGACAAAGACAATGAGTTACCGCCACCTACTGGCGATTTTAATATCATATTTTTATTAATATTAAACGTTTTTTAACATTGAATATTTATTGAACATTGTTTTATTTAAAGCATTATTTATTTTTAAAAGTATTATAAAGGTGAAAAATGAAATGGAAAAATCGATTAAATGGGGCAAATATCGTCCCTTAATGGAAAGATGTGACTGCAGTCGTGGAAGAGAGGGGGTACGGCACTCTAAAAAATTGGAGAACTAAGGAAAAGGGATATGTAGAATTGCACAAGTGCTACTGCTAAAGAGTGCAATGTCAATACAGCCTGTTAGCTTAATTTTAATTTCTCATAAGCTTAATCGAATTGGCCTAGAGAGAATAATTATGACATTTTCTGTCTAAAGACTACATATAAAATAGTTACCAAAATTAAAGTAACTGCAGTTTGACTAAAAGTAATGACTAAAAGTTGACAAAAAATGCAAACACATTTCGTCAACTAAAACTATGAAAGGCAGAATGACTCAAATGTGACTAAGACCAATAAGCATTTTCGTCTGAAGATGAAGAGTAAGACTAAATCAAAAATGGCTGCCAAAATTAACATTGGCCTACACACGTGCACGCTACAACGCTGCCGCGTATGTATTAAATATGACTGATAATTTAAATAAAATGTTTTATTTAATTCAAATAGTCTACTTGTACATAATTATTTTTTAGGGTTTAAAATGTATACAGATTTGACATTTTCCCCTCATACTTCTGTCGGAATTGGTACGAAGTTGGCATTGAATTTCATTTGAAATGGTATTAAAAAGGTCTTAAAAAGCCTTGAATTTAAGTTGGAGGATCCTGGGGGTACCCTGATAAAGGATGGGCTGATAATTGTATAATGTTTTTGAAAGAAGGCTCTTACGTCCACCAAGGCTGAGTTTATTTATTCAAATACAGTAAAAACAAAATTATTAAATATTATTACAATGTAAAGTAACTGTTTTCTTTTTTTAATATATTTTAAAACGTAATTTATTCCTGTGATGGTAAAGCTGAATTTTTAGCAGCCATTACTCCATTACTTTTACATCATTTTATAATGTGATTTATAAACAGTTGTGCTGCTTAATATTTTTGTAGAAACTGTGATTTTTCAGAAAGTTCAAATAAACAGCCGTCACTTTTGATCCATTTAATACTGAATTAAAGAATTACAGTTTATAATATAATATTAGCTGATACCAATAAAAAATAAGTAAAACAAAAACAAATTTCAGGCTGTGAACATTACTAATTGTGTTTGGTTGGGTTTTTTAGACCAGTATCTGATATTTGGCACTGAAGACGGCATCTACACTCTGAACCTGAACGAGCTACATGAAGCCACCATGGAGCAGGTACTGTCTAAACTCTTGCGACTCACCTTTACCCTCGACCCCAAATAGACCGGCAGGTCCATGAACTCATAAACTGCTGTGTGGATGTGTTTCAGTTGTTTCCACGGAGATGCACATGGCTGTACATAATCAATAATAATCTGATGTCATTATCAGGTGAGTGAGAGTGATGTGGGAGCAGCTCTTCTGTCTTTCTGTTACTGAGATTCTCTGCAGTACCTACATGATCCCTGTCTGTCTTTCTGTCTCTCTCTGTGTTCACGGCTGATTTTACTGCTTTGCTGGCTCCTCTAATGCCTAAATCACCATAATCAGAAGGTAAAATGTCAAACCTCTGTCTTCTATGGCACACGCTCACACAGCTAATATCACATCATTTCTAGTCTCATTCTTACTCTGATTCTGATTTTGGTTCAACTTGCGTAACTACAGCTCAGCTTTTCTATGTGCAGGGAGTAATGACTATTCATTTCTGTGGGGCATTATTTCCATTCTCACAAGCACAACTGATGAATTATTTCATATCCTGTGTGTAGTCATACCCTGTGTATTGTACGTATTTTATGCGTGGTATCTCTCGTTCAAAGGGAAGACGTTTCAGTTGTATACCCATAATCTGATTGGGCTGTTTGAACAGCTCAGGAAACCTGGACTGGCCACTCAATTCCACACCCACAGATTCCCTGACAGGATACTGCCCAGGTACACAACACACACAGACACACACACACACACACACACACACACACACACACACACAGTTTCTGCACAACATTTTACTGCATATTTGCCATGATCTATAAGCAATATAACATAAAGAAACACTGTGAATGTTGTTAGCCTTTCGGTTTTCTAAAGAAAGTGTTATAAAACTTGTTTTTGGCTTGTTTTAAACCCAAGAAGCAAAAATTGTGTAATACATTTTATGTATTAAAATATTTAAGTGAAAAAGAGGATCAAAAATGTGCCTTGATTTTGTTTAATTAAAAATTATTTATAAAATAATTGGTTACAATTTACAATAAGGTCCCATTAGTTAACGTTAGTTAATGTATTAACTAACATTTACCAACAATTAGCAATACATTTGTTACAGTACTTGATCTTTAATCTTTAGTAATAGTTAATCTTTGTTAGCTTTGGTTCATAAAAATACAGATGTTCTTTGCTAGTTCATTTAAGCTTATGTCCATTTAAATTATATTAACAGATGGAACTTTTGATTTTAATAATGTATTAGTAAATATTGAAATTAAGATTAACTAAGATTATTAAATGCTTTAGAAGTATTTTTCATTGTTAGTTCATGCTAATTATAGCTAATGTTAACAAATGGAATCTTATATATAGACTTATACAGTTATATTTTTATAATTTTATTTATTTATTCATTTTTGTATGTATGTATGCAGTATAGTATATATTTATATATTAAAATAAAGATAATGTATTTTTTTTAAAGTATATTTATATTCATTTCCGTTTTCAATTTTAGCACTTATCATATTTCACTTAGTTTCTAAGGCAACATGTCTACTTTTTCCATCTAATATTTATATTTTATTTAACAATAAGAACACTGGTGTCTGCTTTACAGGAGATTTGCTCTCACCACCAAGATCCCCGACACCAAGGGATGCCACAAGTGTTGCATCGGTAAAGCTTTAAACATGCACTCTAGTACACACCCAAACACACACACACTCGGATTGAGTTTGACCTCCTGCTCTCTTTCTCTCTCTGTCAGTGCGGAATCCGTACACGGGTCACAAGTATCTCTGCGGAGCTTTGCAGTCAGGGATTGTTTTGCTGCAGTGGTACGAACCCATGCAGAGATTCATGCTTATTAAGGTTAGACACGAAGGAAAGTTGTATTAAATCAAGACTGAATAAAGAAAAAAGATGGCATGTTATATTAAGAAGATTTTAAATCTCTCTCTCTCACACACACACAGCACTTTGATTTCCCGTTGCCCAGTCCGCTGCGTGTGTTTGAGATGCTGGTGGTCCCTGAGCAGGAGTATCCTCTGGTGTGTGTGGCGGTCAGTCAGGGCACAGAGCCCGGACAGCTGGTTCGCTTCCAGACCATCAACCTCAATTCCTGCTCGTCCTGGTTCACTGAGGTCGGCTCAGGTATAGCTTACACACAAACACAAACGCGCACGCTTTGCTCTGTTCCTATACCTTGCTGGTGAGAACTGTCAAATGGGCCTAGTAAGCAAAATTATTAATGTGTATTTATCTGGGTATAGGTGGTAACCAGGTTGATACAGTCCATGTGACACAGTTAGAGAGAGACACCGTACTCGTGTGCCTGGACAGTAAGTGACAACTTTGAGCACACGTTGATGAACCTTTTTTCACAAACGTAGCAAATACATTAGCTATTGAAGATTTCCAATGTTGTCTTTCCTCTGTTCTTGTGTGTGTTTAGAGAACGTAAAAATAGTGAACTTGCAGGGAAAGCTGAAGTCTAATAAGAAACTGGCTTCTGAGCTGAGCTTTGATTTCTGCGTCGACTCCGTAGGTGAGAGATTTCACCTCTGCTTTCATCCAGCTGTGACATGCTTTTAGACTGTTATTTAGTATGTGTTTGATGTGTGTGCGTAACCTTCTATATGTGTGTGTTTGTGCCAGTGTGTCTCCAGGACAGTGTTCTGGCCTTTTGGAAACATGGGATGCAGGGGAAGAACTTCAAATCAAATGAGGTAAACACAGACAATAGCACTCTGTCTCTCTTAAACACCTTGAAACAAGACTGATAGGTTTCAGCAAGCTGTAGTAAACTGTCAAATAAAATTAAAGAAATTACATTACTGTTTGGGGATTTAAAACAAAAGACTCGCAAGGATGCATTACATAGATCAAACTTAATCAGACATGATTTCTATTTTTAAATATTGCTGTTTTTGCTGAATCCTGAGAAAATGTATCACGGTTTTCACAAAATGCAACACAACCGTTTCAGCTTTGAAAATAATAATAAATGTTTCTTGAGCATCAAATCAGCATATTAGAATGATTTCTGAAGGTTCATGTGACACTGAAGACTGAGTTATGATGCTAAAAATGTATTTTACTGTTTTTGTTTTTGTTGTGTTTTTGCCAAATAAATGCAACCTTGGTAATAAAAATAGACTTCTTTCAAAAATAACTTGCTGACCCCAAACTTTTGATTGGTAGGTTTATGTAATAAAACTTAATAAATAAAATAATAATTTATGCATTTGGCAGATGCTTTTATCCAAAGCAACTTACATTGCATGATAAGTATGTATTTATTGTATCTGTTCATGCATTCAAACCCATGATATTAATGTTGCTTGCTCTGTTTGATCACAAGCTCTTTAATATCTGTGTGTGTGTGTGTGTGTGTGTGTGTGTGTGTGTGTGTGTGTGTGTGTGTGTGTGTGTGTGTGTGTGTGTGTGTGTGTGTGTGTGTGTGTGTGTGTGTGCACATATGCATTCGTATTGTGTGTGAGATGATGTTTCATGTTTCATGGCTCTATAGCATGTAACAATAAAAGACCAAAGGTCTTCTGGAGGTGAAGCACTGTCTTTATGACATATGATAGTGTGTGAGTGTGTGTGAGACACAGATGACAGGGTGTGATGGATGATGTAAAATTCATGTACAATCAGAAAGCTCCAGCTGGCCAGAGTAATAGATTAAATTATTCAGCTGTTTTTCTCCTCTCTGACTCGACTGAAAAGCCCTCAGCACCTACACCCCTCAAAAGATTGTGTCAGTGTGTGTGTGTGTAGGGTGAGCTTTACAGCCTGCCAGATTGTGCACCTGCTTTGCCACTCATTGTTGTTTTGGAACATGACACGCGTGATATTTTCAGCCATTGTTTAAAGTTTTTCAGATGGGAGTAGTGAGGCACAAATATGCACGAAAAACAAATCTGTTGTAGCATTGCTAATCTGACATTGCAGCCTCCTCATCATAACACTAAAATGCAGATACAGAATAACAGTTTAAACTGACTGTTGTACCATATGCAAATGAAAACTGCAAACCGTGCAGCACAACGCAAATTTGGTGTGTAAGCGAGAAATGGGTGCGAGACTAGCGAAAAGGCGAAACAACGCTTAATGAAATGAAGAAGACTAAATGAGCTGATTGTGGACATGAAGAGTTCTCTAACTGCCGGTAGAGGTGTGTTCACTGTACAGTTATGTCTCTGGGCACTGTTACTTTCCTTTCATAAATTAATTTAGGCTTGGCATTTACAATAAATATTGTTTATATGAACACCACTTTAAGCTATGCTATGCACTGGTATTTTACATTATTTCTGAATGTAATAAATAATAAAATGCAACTTTTTAACACAATTTTGCCCGGTAGTTGGCCGTGGTCTTTGACTATCGTTATTTAGTCTGGTCCACATTGTATTCTGACAAAGATCACAGAGCTAGAAAGAAACAGACCTGGAAAAAAAAATTTATACACATTATTCGTGTTTAAACACAATCATTATTATAACTAGTTCATTGTTATATGATTGTTTGTACCTTTCTGACACGTCTCTATTTACTGTTTATTTATTTATTGTTAAATCTTTGTAGGTTTGTTGTTGAATTCCCAGGAGCATTACAGTTATTTATTATAAATATATACATCTATTCATTTTCAGATGTAAGGAAAAGTACATTTTATTACAATCTCTTTTGTTTTGTTTTGATATGCATAACTGTACAACAGTGTTATAATAGGGGCATTTCATTTGTTTATTAAAGAATTTTTCCACTCGTCTGCAGGTGACACAGGAGATTTCGGACCCAAGCAGAGTTTTCAGACTCCTGGGATCAGACAGGTTAGAACCAGATCAAATCATTTCTGTCTCTCTCTTGCCTTACATCATCACCTTTTTCCCTCTTAATTCTTTTCTCCTGGAAACATTACTCTCCGCTCTCACATCTTCCCAGAAACTCTGCATGTAGTCTTTTGTCTTCCACGCATGCAGTGGACAGAAATAGAGACATGTGGAGGAAAAAAGTCAACAGGGAGAACATGGTGTCCCGGCTGGGCTTGTTTCTATAGTGAGGGAAGCCCTGGGTCAGGTTTATTGGGGGGGACCTGAGCTTTGTGTGACGTACGGGGTTAAATAAGGTCTGTCAATTTAACACCTAGGCTCAATGAGGAGACTTTGTTATGCTGTCCCAGTTGAGCCAGTAGTCTCGTCAACATTGCCACAAAAGAATGAGGAATTTTTTATATATATATATATTAGTGCTGTTAACGTTAACGCATGCAATTTCATTTATTTCAGTTTTAACACACTAAAAATATTTTAACTGTCATCCTTTGGCTAGCCTTACATTATATAATGATCATGCTCTTATTCATGCAAATATTTTTAAACCATTAAAGTGTGACAAGACAAAAGAAAACGCGCTGTCTATGAATGCCCTGACACACACACACACACACATGATGCATAGAAAGACGCACGCCAGAATCGAGTTCTCTTTCGTGCTTGAACGACCAATAACACAATCAGTTACGCCGAAATGTCTGTTTTGTCTAGTATCCTCATAAGATACTAGAGTATCTAGTCACTTAATTTAAAAGTTGTTATATTTGCCACTGTAATGTTGAATTGCTATACTTAATGTTTAAAATTGGAAGAAAAAAATGTACATACTGGCCTTAATTGTGAAATGATTACATTATAAAATATATTTAAAAGTTTTTTTAATCGTGAATTTTTTTTTGATTAATCTAGTAAATTTTTTTTAATCGATTGACAGCGCACACACACACATGTATATATATTGTGTGTGTGTGTGTATATATATATATATATATATATATATATATATATATATATATATATATATATATATATATATATATATGTGTGTGTGTGTGTGTGCTTTTGCTTTTAAGTAAAATATAGAAAGAGTATTGCAATAAAAGTAATTTTTCTCCTTAACCTCTTACTGTTTCTGTTGCCTAAGCATAGAATAACTAAAAACACTGATGTGCCAAGCCATCAGAACCGAACCGAAAACCGCGGTTAAAAACCCGAGATATCTATTGAACCGTGGGCTAACTGTATTGTTGCATCCCTAATTGACACCACATACACAATGGCCTTGTACGACCCCAAGACCCTCTTTAGCACATTCTGTCTCTCTCTTTCACTCTCCCTCTGAGATCTCCATATTTTATTTACACTGGTAGTGCCAGGCTGGTGTCTGTGTGCTGTAATTTCATCTGTCGCCTGCTGCTGAGGACACCACCATCCTCACGCAACCCCTCTACGTTCGCATAATCATGGCTTTCTTCCACCCTTTTACACACATCTCCTGTATATGATACGTGTTGCTTCTGACAAGTGTGTGTGTGTGTTAATATTTGTGGGCTTCTGTGCATTTTAGGGTTGTTGTTTTGGAGAGCCGGCCTACGGATAACCCTACCGCTCTCAGTAACCTCTACATCCTGGCTGGTCATGAGAACAGTTATTAGCTCCACCTCCTTCAGCCATTCAGGCACGCTGCACCTGGAGCCGTTGCAGGAACGGCACCGATGCGGGACAACCACAGCTGAGCTGATGAGCAGACTGTGTTTAGTGCTAAATCTCACTGCAGCCTTATGTCATACACCGCCCAGCGCCAGAAACCCCCGGACTTCTCAACACTTCAGGCATTCAAAATCAAATATCATGCAGTTCTACAGCAGCCAGTCAGATTTGTGCAAATCAAGCAAAGCAGTCGCCAGAACTGCAATAGTGTTCTGTATTCAATACTAATTTTTTTTTTTTTTTAACCCTATTAAATGTAATCATTCTAAACATTTAAAAAACATTAAAGCTGCAAAGATTAGATCATTGAGCAAAGAGCGTTGCTGCTCAAAAAGTGCCATATAAGGGAATGGTTTTATTAAACGTAACTAACTTGGGAGGTTTTGTGTTAATGTGGATTTAAAATGTCAGGTTTTCATGCCAGCTAATGGGGAGAGTTTTGGGAGAGTGAGTGAGTGTTATTTATTCAGCAGAGTCGTGTGAGTGAAGCATCTCGCCCTCATGTTACTGAGTGAATATTTTTCTGCTGCAGGTCATTTTATCCTTGTTTTTTTTTAGCTCTTATTTTCTCCAGCTGAGTAATATTTTAAAATATCAGTTATCTCTTTTAAAAGCAACTTTAATTCAATACTTGCACCATGTAAGCACTTTTGTACATGATCTTTTTATATTTAAAAATGACAAAACATGGGAGATGCGAGGTTACTGTGATATCTCAAGTGTTTCCGTTGCTTTAGGTTTATGTATGTAGCTTTTGTAATAAAAAGGCAGTTTTTAACACTTTGGGATGTTTTTGATTATTTGTGAAAGTCATTTCAGATAAGATCTCCACACAAATATAGTGAAAGCCTCTTAAAACCAACATGTTTTGACATGCTCACTAGGAAAAAAAACGTTGTGTGTGGTCTGATTATTGTTTGTAATGGGCAGGGTTCTATTTTTGTTGTCGTTCTAATTAATTCAAGTACACTGATATACCCAGAAGTACTTTTTACAAGTTTATAGTGTAGTGTGTGATCAACTAAGGGAGTTTGTTCTTACACCTTTCTCAATAACAAACAAAATCTCTTGCGGATATGTGTGTGCGAGACAGTGTTTGAAGGTATAGTTCATCCAAAAATGAAAATTCTGTCATTTACTCATGCTCAGGTAGTTCCAAAAACTGTATGAGTTTCTTCTGCTGAACACAAAAGTACATATTTTGAAGAATGTGGGTAACCAAACAGTTGTGGGGCACCATTGTCTTCCATGGTATGAAAAAAAAAATTCAATGGAAGTCAATGTCATCAACCGTTTGGTTTCAAACATTCTTCAAAATATCTTCCTTTGTGTTTAGCAGAACAAAGACATTTATACAGGTTTGAAACAACATGAGGGTGAGTAAACGGTGACAGAATTTTTATTTTAGGGTGAACTATCCCTTTAACAAAACTTTTATCTGCGTGCACGTCACCACGCGCTCGCTTGCACTGTTGGGTATGTGGAGGTTGAAAAAAAGACTGCGTTGTATTTGATTTGTCCTCGGATGAAGGGATTTACGGTCCCACTGCTCTCGGCTCGTAAATGACTGGTCTGAGGTCAGCTCTTGAGGATTGTTTCGAGCTTTTATCGTGTTGCTGTGCAGACTGAAGCGCGCGCAGAGTGGAGGCGGAGTTTCGACTCGGTTTCTACGGCGACTGGCCGCTTGTAAATAGCGTGTTTTCTTCTCCATGCGAACTCAAACACATTCTTGTTGTACGCGGACACACGGCTGCATCTGTCGTCAGATTCACTCAACACAAACTTCTCCGCTTTTGTGACACATTTCGATCTCAGGAAGTTGCGCTTTGTGTACGCTTTTATTTTTTAATCGTAAATCAAATATTTGGATGAGACATTGGAAGGTAAGCTCTCTCTCTCTCTATTACATAATAAGATGTGTATTGTATTTTTTTTTTTTTTTTTTTTTATTCTTTTATTCTTCTTGGTAACTAGAACTGATCTTGACCACAATCATGTTACATAACAGTAAGACTTCAGTTACTCAAAATACATATTGTCATATAAACTTCCAAGAAATTATTTCAGAAATAAAATTCAGTGGCCAGCTGATGTTTGCCTAAAAAAATAGTATGAGGAATTAAGTTTGTTGTCTCTTCCTTCAAGGGGCTCACAACACTGTTATTTTGTATAAAGGCAAGGGGCCCAGAACACTATGTTGGTAACTTTTTTTTAAAATGTCCTTGTTTTTACAAGTTACATGTACTTAGTTGTACTTATTTTTGTAATTACACTGTAACAGGGACACCTTAAAAATGTTACTGGAATTTTTTTTTTTTTTTTTTTTTTTAACCTATATCCCTGTATGTCATTTACAAGCCTCATATTTGGCTCCAGGTGTTTTTTTTTTTGTTTTTTTTACATTTAGATCAATATCAAGGTGAAACAGTATCTTAAGTGTGTTCTGCTGGTGTCACAGAGATGGAGAAGTATGAGAAGATCAGTAAGATTGGTGAAGGCTCGTACGGCGTCGTGTTCAAATGCAGGAATAAAGACACCGGACAGATCGTCGCCATCAAGAAGTTTGTAGAATCTGAGGATGATCCCATCATTAAGAAAATAGCGCTCAGAGAAATCCGCATGCTGAAGGTAAATGCTCAGTCTGACCCTGCGGGAATAATCCCAGTTTAAACCAGCCTAAGTGGTTTGCTGGTCTTAGCTGGTTTAAGATGGTTCCCCAGCCTGGGCAAGCTGGTTTCTTAGGATGGCCAGTTATTAAATGCCCAGAACCCCTTTAAAACTAGCCAAAAGACTGTAAGACCAGCAAATCTGTTTAGGCTGGTTTAAGATTTACTATCACCATTTGTACATTTGAAGAATAGTATTAGCAGTATTTTTGTCTCATTAGTCAGCATGTGGCAGTAGGATGTTTCAGTAATCAGTGTCTGGAGCTCTTGTGTGATTTCCAAACTCTTTCCTTTGAGCTGAGAGCAAAGCTGTGGCCCTTTGAAGATCTGACATGTCAGCCAACACTGGCTTACCAATTAATTTCACTCTGTTATGCATGAAGGGATGGATGGATGAATATTCTTGTTGTTCCCTTCCCCTCCCTTGAGGGTATTTTTATTATTATTTGGTCAGTCATGATAGCAGGCAGTTATACTGTACCACAGATTTTGGTCCATTTATTTGACTTTAAATGTGTAAAAATGTGTGGTTTTGTTTTTCTCTAAACGTAGTGCCAATTTATTCTAAGTTCGTAAGTAAGTTAATGTTTGTATGTTTAATGCAGCTGGGGTGGATGATGACCTAAAGCTTTTTTATATATGTTTTCATTTTCATTTAATTTTTAGTTTGTCATTTATGTGCTTATGTCATTTTTTTTTAATAATTCTATTTAGCTTTATTTTTATTTCAATTTTAGTTTTAGTAATTAGTAATTTAGTAAAGTAGTTAGACTCAATTATATTATATTTTATTTTATTTGAGCTGTATTTCATTTTTTTTTAAATAGGTTTAGTTAACAATAACAACACTGATATGGGGTGTGCTTGTCATCTATCTATAAATTACAGAAACGTCTGTCTGTCTGTCTGTCTGTCTGTGTGTGTGTGTGTGTGTCTGTTAACCGCATATCTCTCGAACCGTTAGTCCGATGGATTTCAAAATCGACAGGTGTCTTGCCACGGGCATGAGTAAGTGCAGTGCCAAGTTTGATGTTGTTTGGATGAGAAATGCAAAAGATATCGTTAAATATATCATTTTTTATAAGGTTGTGGTTTAAAGGGATACTCCACTTTTTTCGGAAATATGCTCATTTTACAACTCCCCCAGAGTTAAACAGATGAGTTTTACCGTTTTAGAATCCATTCAGCCGAACTCCGGGTCTGACGGTACCACTTTTAGCATAGCTTAGCACAGATCATTGATTCTGATGAGTCCAGTAGCATTTCTTTCAAAATGACCAAAGAGTTTCAATATTTTTCCTATTTAAAACTTGACTCCTCTGTAGTTAAACCGTGTACTAAGATCGACGGAAAATGAAAAGTTGCGATTTTCTAAGCCTATATGGCTAGGAACTACTCTCATTCCGGCGTAATAATCAAGGAACTGTGTGGCTGTACCATGGGTGCAGCAGGCGTAATGATATGACGCAGCGCCTGAAAATAGTCCCCAGCTCGGTAACTTCTTCCAACGTGACCGGGACTAAGTTTGTCTAACCTATTAGACCAGGGGTGTCCAAACTCAGTCCTGGAGGGCCACTGTCCTGCAGAGTTTAGCTCCAACCCCAATTAAACACACCTGAACCAGATAATCAGACCTTGATTATCTGGTTCAGGTGTGTTTAATTGGGGTTGGAGCTAAACTCTGCAGGACAGTGGCCCTCCAGGACTGAGTTTGGACACCCCTGTATTAGACCTATTTTCAGGCGCTGCGTCATATCACTACGCCTGCTGCACTCATGGTACGGCCGCACAGTTCCTTGATTATTACGCCGGAATGAGAGTAGTTCCTAGTCATATAGGCTTAGAAAATCGCAACTTTTCATTTTCCGTCGATCTTAGTAACACGGTTTAACTACAGAAGAGTCAAGTTTTAAATAGGAAAAATATTGAAACTCTTTGGTCATTTTGAAAGAAATGCTACTGGACTCATCAGAATTAATGATCTGTGCTAAGCTATGCTAAAAGTGGTACCGTCAGACCCGGAGTTCGGCTGAATGGATTCTAAAACGGTAAAACTCAACTGTTTAACTCTGGGGGAGATGTAAAATGAGCATATTTCCGAAAAAAGTGGAGTATCCCTTTAAAAATAAACATTCTGACATTAGAGGGTTGTATCGGTCAAAGAAGCCCCGAGAAGGTTGTGGTTTAAAAATAAACATTCTGATATAAACACTCTGTCAGCTACACTGTTTACTTCTGAATATTATAGTTTGGTTCCAGAACGTGATAAATCCATTTTGATTAATTTGAGTAAAAATGTGTTTTCTTTACCAAGAAAGTGGCAAGATGAAAACCACTATTTTCTGTTTAAAACTTTCACATAGCATCTTTAGGTTATAATAACATAACAAATTCAAATCTTTTTTTCCCCAAAAATGCAATAATTTTCCTCAAAAAATGCAATAAATTCATGACACTTTTTTTTTTTCAAATAAAATTGTCACTGAACTTTTGCTGTGTAATTGTAACAATGAGCACTCAAACACACCAAACCAACAATTACTAAAAACACACACAAAAACTGATTTTTCACGGGTATTTTGCACTAGTCAATATGAAATGCATATAATAAGACATGAAGCTGCTTGTTTAACATGTAAACACACACTTAAAGGGATAGTTCACCCAAAAATGAAAATTGTCATACTTTTTTCCAAACCTGTATGAGTTTCCTCCTCCTACTCAACACAAAAGAAGATATTTTAAACATTGTTGGTAGTTGAGGGTAGCCATTGACTTCCATAGTAGGAAATATAACCAATGGGTGCTGTCAACTGTCTGGTTACCAACAAGGTTTAAAATATCTGTTTTTGTGTTGAACAGAAGAAGGAAACTCATACAGGTTTGGAACAACATTACATGAGGGTGAGTAGGCTACCGTAAATATCCGGCCAGTCCCTTTAATCAAATGTAGGCCTACACATTAAGGGCCAGATTTACTAACATCTTGCGCCAGCGCAAACCCTCTTTTGGCGTTAAAAAAGTACTGTAAGGAAGAATTTACTAAAGACACGCAATGAAAAATTAGCGCTGAAAAGGCGTGGACCGTTCTTTTTGCGGCGTTTGTAGGAGTTTCCCTTTCAGGCGCAAACTTTATCGAATGAGATTGTGTAAATGAATCACGCAAAGTGATTTACTAAGGTTTGAGTTCGTCATTAACCGTCCAAAAAATTACGTCTTAAACCAGACACTAACTGGTAGATTGCGTTGGTCATTTAGGAAACGATCTGACTGCGTCGGTGTTCTTTAATGTGCAGAACTTTCCACTCCCATCGGCGCTGTTTTGGAATTGCGCTCTCACGCTAATTTGCCCTGTTTAGTAAATCTGCCCCTAGGTAGGGTCCAAAAGTCTCAGACAGCATTGTAAATATGGACGTTTTATCATTTGAGCTGTGCAGGTATATGCAGGAGTATTTGGTCACTAGATTTGTGACATTGTCCATGTGAACTCTTCTGTACAGAGTATCTTATGTTTTTTCTTCCATTGAAGCACAAGATGTTCATCTCTAATGCTGGAGAACATTATCATCACGTTTTACACCAAATTGTGGCGTTCATTTTTAAAGCAAGGGTGGCAAACTAAATACTAAGATGTTTGGAAAAACTTGATTAAATCAGAATTAGATAAGAAGCATTTTCACTTGGAGTCTTGGACGTTTTGGATATATTTCCTCCACATATATATCCTAATTTGTGCTTTACATTGTGTGTGTAGCAACTGAAACATCCAAACCTTGTGAATCTGATGGAAGTGTTCAGAAGAAAGAGAAAACTGCACCTGGTGTTTGAGTACTGCGACCACACTGTCCTAAATGAGCTGGACAGATACCCACGAGGGTGAGAACACACAAACACACACACACACACACACATACATACACATGCAGACACATCTATAAAACAGCTCTGTGTTTCTCACACTAACAGACATATTGTTTTTGTTGCTATGACACCCAGCATGTCTTTAGTGGAATGTTTACAGCAGGATGCATTTGCCCTCTGTGGTGCACTTGACTAAGACGCTGTTAAACATTTAACAACATTTAACTCTTTCTGCCGTCCTCTTGATTTACGAGTCAAGAACCAACAAATCTCACACAAAAAGATCACTTGTACATGCACATACACACTGAACCTTATAGGGTTAGTGTGGAGTTCAGAAGGAGGGTTGAGATAGACAGAAGGGGCAGTGAAGAATGAATAGTTAATGGTATAGTTCACTCAGAAGTGAAAATTGTCATTTCGGTCCTTTCGTTCATCTTCGGTAGACAAATTAAGATCTTTTTGATGAAATCTGAGATTTCTGTCCCTCCATTGTCTACGTAACTGACACTTTGACGATTTTCATAAAGAGATCGTAAAACTAATCCATTTGAATTGAGCGGTTAAGTCAAAATTTTCTGAAGAGACATGATCACTTTATATGATGAACAGATTGAATTTAGGCTTTTATTCACATACACATTCATCAACACACATCAGTTGTGGTAAACGGAAGCTCAAGCATGTTTGCTTGACGTACGAGAACAATTGCGGTTCAGTCTTGTGTTACACAGCAGTTTGAGCTTCTGCAAGAACCAATGAGTTTCATTCTCATGTTATGTAGCAGTTTGAGCTTCTGCAAGAACCAGTTCATTCTTGTGTTACGCAGCAGTTTGAGCTTCTGCAAGAACCAATAAGTTTCATACTCATGTTATGTAGCAGTTTGAGCTTCGGCAAGAACCAGTTCATTATCGTGTTACGCAGCAGTTTGAGCTTCTGCAAGAACCAGTTCATTCTTGTGTTACGCAGCAGTTTGAACTTCTGCAAGAACCAATGAGTTTCATTATCGTGTTACGAAGCAGTTTGAGCTTCTGCAAGAACCAGTTCATTCTTGTGTTACGCAGCAGTTTGAGCTTCTGCAAGAACCAATGAGGTTCATTCTTGTGTTACGCAGCAGTTTGAGCTTCTGCAAGAACCAATGAGGTTCATTCTTGTGTTACGCAGCAGTTTGAGCTTCTGCAAGAACCAATGAGGTTCATTCTCGTGTGTCAAGCAGGTTTGGTTGAGCTTCTGTTTATGTTCGCTGATCAAAGTTTATATGTGAATAAAAGCCTAAAGGAAATCTGTTCATCATATAAAAGCGATCAAGTCTCTTCAGAAAATTTGGACTAAACCGCTCCATTCATATGGATTCGTTTTACGATCTCTTTATGAACTTTTTGAAGCGTAGTAGTAGTTGTGTAGACTGTCAACAGAGGGACAGAAAGCACTGAGATTTCATCAAAAATATCTTCATTTGTGTTCCAAAGATGAATGAAAGTCTTACGGGTTTGGAACGGCATGAGGGAGATTAATTAATGACAGAATTTTCATTTTTGTGTGAATGTAGAAAAGTAGAAAATGAGGTTTGTGTTCCTGTAACTGCATTGTGATGCTTTTGTGTGTGTGTGTTCACTCAGTGTTCCAGAGCACATGGTTAAAAGCATCATCTGGCAAACACTTCAGGCTGTGAACTTCTGCCACAAACAAAACGTAAGAATTTCAAACTTGTTGCCGCTCTCTCCCTCTCTTATCTTCTCAACAGTATTATTTTCTCAGAGTTAATTAAAAAAGGTATAAAATATAAAGGCAGCTGCATTTATACTGGTTAAGAAAAGTGCCATATTATAAAGACATAATATTGTTTCTAAAGTTAAATAATTAGCTTTTTAATTTTTTACCTGTATTAAACCAAGTTATTACAATCTTATCTGGAATTTTCTTTTGTAATGTTAAAAAATATTTTCTTTACTAAAATTCATATTGTAAGTCAATAATGTTAACTGACATTTACAAATTATTATATTATTTTATGTTATTCATTCAAAATGTATATTATATATTTTGTTCATTTAGTCTAGAAATAAACGCTTTTTATTTATTTATTTTTAAATGCAATTACAAATCTAGTATAATGTAATACCAAATTTTAAAAATCTGGATGCGGCAACTATGTAATTGTATCTGACACTTGTTTTAGTAGACCTCCAACATCATTTGCCTTGAACTGTATATTTGTTTCATGAGCAGTCAAGTATGATAATAATAGTGAAGTGATGATGATGTTATAAAGGTACGCGTTCAAGCCATGTCGTAATTACCATAATTCACGTGGTACTAGAAGTAGAAATTTACTGAGCGCTATGACTTGTCCCACGTGGCTGCTGTACCACCTGACCACTGCAGATTTAAGGTGTGTTCGACTTGAAGCAGCGCTGTTTTACCGTTTTATTTACCGTAATTACGACATGGCGTGAACGCAGCATAATAACATTAATTACCAGAAGAGGCGGGATCCAGATCCAGCCACTCCAGAATTGCACCTATTTAAGTGGTTCCACCAGTTTTCAGTCAGTTTAATATTAGTAATTCGTCTTAAAACATCTGATCTAAAAACAATATTAAGGCAGTGGTTCTCAACTCTGGTCCTGGGCACCGCTCTACACATTTTGTATGTCTTCTTTATTTACCCATATATTAAGTTGGGTATCATGAGCTTTTTAGAAAAGATCTCCACAAACTGAAGTGTGTGTGTCAGATAAGAGAGACATACAAAATGTGCTGAGCGGTGGGTCCCCAGGACCAGAGTTGAGAACCACTGTTTTAAGAGACTCAGATTGATTTAAAAATGTGTGTTTCAGTGTATCCACAGAGACGTGAAGCCTGAAAATATTCTCATCACCAAGCATCAGGTCATCAAACTCTGCGACTTTGGCTTTGCCAGGATCCTCAGTGCGTGCAGTCCATACACTTAAACCACACACACTCTGCACCTTCACCGTTTCATTCATCTAATGGCTCACTCTTTTTTTCAGCGGGTCCATGTGATTATTACACGGATTATGTAGCGACGCGGTGGTACAGAGCTCCAGAACTGTTAGTGGGAGACACACAGTACGGCCCGCCAGTGGACGTCTGGGCAGTGGGGTGTGTGTTTGCAGAGCTGCTCTCTGGCGCCCCCTTATGGCCGGGCAAATCTGATGTAGACCAGCTGTATCTGATTAGGAAAACTCTGGGTAAAAGACACACATGTGACTCTGGCTGTTTATATTATGTGTGAATAGATGCATGACATGAATGCATTTTTTTTTCGTGTTGTTGTGTTCATAGGCGAGTTGATTCCTCGACACCAGCAGGTGTTCAGCACTAACCAGTTCTTTAGTGGAGTTTGTGTCCCTGAACCACAGGAGACGGTATGATGATTATTAACTTTTCATTCAGCATAAGTTCATTTCTAGAGGTCTAGAAAGTAAACGCACTCTACATGTGTCTTATGCACAGGAGCCTCTTGAACTGAGGTATCCAAACCTGTCGTACCAGGCACTGAGCCTCATGAAGGTCAGTTAAACACACACACACACCCTATTCATTCAGAAGTCTACTATGCACTCAGAACCAGTACCAGCACCTCTCTGTCTGTCTTAGGGTTGTCTGCAGATGGATCCGGCTGAAAGGTTGTCCTGTGAGCAGTTACTAGAACAGCCATACTTTGACAGTTTGCGAGAGGAGAATGAGAGTGCGACACGTGAACTGGACCGAAAGAGACGCATACGCCAGCCACGCAAACACCTGCCTCCTGGGGTCTGTTGCCATGACTACAACACTCACACCTAGGGCTGGGCCGTATGACCCTTATAGTGTGCGTTGATAGTTTGAGCTGTTGAATTTATTGTATTTTTTACATTTTGTAGATTTAAGTAGAAAGTGAGAAAACCAAAAAAAAAAAATCCAGTATTTTGAGACAAAGGTCTTCTTAATGATTTTCTGTTTTGTTCAAGCTAATTAAAGCGACCGGTTTTAGGAACGGAAGAACATTTAAAAGTATAGTATTTGGTGTAAAAGACGCCCCCTGCTGTTGGGGCGAAAGGCACAATAATTGACATCATAAACAGCTGACTTACTTTTGTTGACATGACATGGTTAGATTCAGATGGTAAATATCATACATTAAGTTGGTTGTCCACCTTAGAGATAATCACCATATTTATAATGAAACCATCATATTTAAAAAATATGATATTAATCATTAATAATTTATTGTTACTACTGTAAATCTATATTAAATTATTATGCTATCTCCTTCAATGCCTTCAGATTTTTTACTTTTAAAATAATTTTGTTTCTGTATTTTTAAAATATATTTTTATATTAACATTTTAATGACAGTATATTTATTGAACAAAAATAAACCGAATATAGTTTTATATATAGTAACTTTGCTAAAGTTATTGTTTTAAACAAGTATTAACTTAGACATTATTAAAATCTATTTTAGCTGAAGTATTTGTATAAATAATGTGTGACTGATAATAAGAAGAAATGTTTCTTGAGGAGCAAATGATGCTGAAAATTCAGCTTTACTATCACAGGAATAAATTACATTTTATAATATATTACCAAAATAACATCTGTTATCTTAAATTGTAATTATATTAAAAATTATATTACTGTATTTCTGATCAAATCTTGGTGGACATAAAGAGAATTCTTTCAAAAACATTTTTAAAAAGCCCAAACTTGTGAACTCTTTTGGGAATATTTCTTTCTTTATTTTCACCCAAAAATAACTATATTGTGAAATAAACCGTTAATTTAAAATGGCTTCATAAAACATTTTGTCATACTGCCCATCCCCACTCTCACTCTCATAGAAATCCCTGGTTTATTGAAATATTTCAAATGCCCGTTCTCTGTCTGTGTAGTATCTGCCTCAGTTGGCCAGCAGCACTGTCTTCCCAGCCGTGGAGAACAGAAAATACTACAACAACCTGCGCAAATTCAACTGTCATCTGCCCAACATATGATGGACGCCGACTCATCAGGAACCCGAGAACCGAGCGTCCACCTCCCAGCTGGTGTGTGAGATAGACAAAGGGCTCTGCTCTGCCTGTAGAACAATGATGTCACACTGCCAAAGCAAAGACTCACAGAGGCATTTCTGTAATATGTAAAATGACAACAGCAATAATAATAGCTTTAAAATCGGATGTTGTGCTGTGCTTGATAGTTTGATTAGAAACTGACATCAGTGCTGTAGAAGAGTTTGCTCTGTGGGACAGATTTTTTTTTTTTTAACCTCTATTATCAGATATTTTTCTTAATTATAAACGCTAATGATGCTTCATGTATGTTTGAAGTGTGTATATATGACAATAATTTGTAGAAACGTAACCAGGTGCAAAACAGAATCTGCAGACTTCTCTGTGGAGGAAGACTCTGGAATTCTGCAGAATGCATTTTTTCGTAAAAAGTGTAAAACGGAGTTGTGAGTTGCTGAAAGCAAATTAGCCAAAATATTTAAGAAATGAACTTTGAGGATGTGTAGAACTTGTAGAGAAATCTGTGGCTCTTTCTGTGTGTTCCTGGACATAACCCTGTGTTTTGTTTGACATTTATTACCCCATTGTGGACATAATGATCTTTATTGTTGCCTTTACGACTGGTGCTACTAATTGAGCCACTGTCTCGCACCAAATGCCAAATTCGAGAGACATGATTCGCAAACGTGTTTTTTTGAGTTGAGATGTATAGATGTAAAATCAAATCGTTTTTGTTTGTTTTCAGACTAAATCATTAAAGATCTTTCTGCAACATATATTTGTTTCTACAGCTTTTTCATAGCAAGAAATGTGTGAAGACAAAAACAACAGAAACTACAGCTGAAAGTTTATTGTTAACGGCAACATAAGATTGTTCATCTGCCTAAACACTTTCTTTAATTAATCAAAGCTGATTCGGCGGGAATCCGGTGTTGTTGATTTGCCTCTAAAGCAAAGCAGCTCTCTGGACCATCTCTGGGATGCTCAGTTGCTTGGCTACTGTTGCCACTAAAGTCATGGACATCAGCCAGAGGGGTTGTCTGGCCTGGTCACAAGGGCTGTGAGAGTTGTGTTGTTCCAAATGTGCTCTGATAGATGATGTGATTGGTTAAGCAAGGTCCAGTTCTATGGCGAGTCTGGGAAGTGCGGTCTGGAGTCTGTCCACAGTCTGATCTTTATCTTTTACACCAGGGAGATCACTGAGAAACAGCAACTCCAGGTTCCTAATACACACAAGCAGACAATCTGAGGTAACGGTTGTTACTCAAACCAATGTGTCGTCCAGGGCTGTGTTTAGGGCGTTTTCAAACCTGTAGACTGTTTGCTTTGTTCCGAAACAGGGACTTAATTTGTTGCATTTTCTTCTTGGTTCGGTTCACTTTCATATATGCCTAAACGAACCGAACTAAGGGAGAAAACCCACTAGGTTTCGAAACAAACGCTCAGAGCGAGGTGTGAAAACCCCCAAGACTAAGTAGATACTTTTGACAACATTGGTCTCTGTTCAACTGAGGCTCACAATGCTTCTGGGAAACGCATTCCTGGCTGATAATTGGTCATTTGAGATCAACGTCGTCCAATCACTGTCCTCATTTGGCATACACAAAATGTGGAGTAATATGCAGTAATATGGTGCTAAATTGAAATGAAAAATGCTGTTGTCATACCTGAGTTGATGAAGAGCGATGAGTCCTTTATCTGTCACATTACCACAGGAAACTACCGTCATGTTCCTCACACTGTCCTGCAGCGTCTTTATTTGACTCAAACGCTCCAGACAGGCGTCTTCTATATAAATACACTTATTCAACCTGATATCCTCCAAGTGCTCGAGACCCTCTAAACACAAACACAAAGGCAACCTTTATCGAGTACTGTAGGTGTAATGTAAAATGTAGTGTACTGTATAGTAAAACTAGATGTGTGAAAAGAGAGAGAACCGCACTGTATCTGTCAGTGTAAAACACCCTTTTGCTTTACGTCACTTTTTCCCACAACTGAACCTCTCATCCTCACCTGTGACACACAGACAGTGTCTCATCCTCACCTGTGACACACAAACGGTGTCTCAGTGTCTCACCACATCTCACACACACATGGTAGCGTCCTCACAAACTTTCCCTCTCTGGGGTCTAATTTAATAAATAATGCAAGATTGTTTTGCTGGAGAAAATAGAGTAAGAGATCTTGGCCTTCTCCATTCACTAATGATTTAATTAAATTTGCATAGGTAATGTACAGTAACAATGCTAAAGGTTAAAAGATAATTCTGCTACATAAAGGTAACTGGGCGAGGACAGTGAGAAGGGTGTTTATGTGCGTTTAATCGATCTTTTGGCACTGCAGCATTCACTTACCCAGGTGATCAAAACCACGATACATGATGCAGGACTCTGTGGCATCAATAGCTTCTATTATGTACCGGCCCAACGGCCCAGTCGGGAGTCCGTTGTAGTCGTGCTGCCAGCGGTCGAAGCCACGGAACCGAACTTTTGCACCACATCTCAGGAGCCACTCGGCAGCAGCTCGATCAGGACCCACTGCTTTAATACGCTCATAATCAACTCTATATTGATCAAAGAACACAACAATTACTGAATAATGCATCTGGAAAGGCGACGTGACATTTTAAGCAGCGACTGCAGCGTCCTGCTGTGTGAGTGTGACATGCCATCTAAAACCAGTGATAGACCAATTAAGTCTTGTATAAACTACCGTTCAAAGGTTTAGGGGTCGGTAAGATGCCTTACGCTCACCAACAGTAATATTGTGAAATGTTATTAGAATTGAAAATAACAATTTTCTATTTGAATATATTTTAAAATGTCATTTATTCCTGTGAATTCAAGGCTGGATTTTCAGCATCATTACGCCAGTCTTCAGTGTCACATGATCCTTCAGAAATCATTCTAATATGTTGTTTGGGTTCTCAAGACACATTTCTTAATATTTCTTAAATTACTGAAAGGAATAGTTAACTTAAAAATGACAATTCTGTCATTATTTACTCACCCTCAAGTTGTTTCAAACCAGAATGAATTTATTTCTTCTGCTGAACACAAAGGAAGATATTTTGAAGAATGTCTGTAACCAGACTGTTGATGGACCCCATTGACTTCCATAGTATTTTCTTTCAGAAGAAAGAAATTCATACAGGTTTGAAACAATTTGAGGGTGAGTAAATGATGACAGAATTGTCATTTTTAAGTTAACTATTCCTTTAATATTTTGTGATTTTTTTTTTTACAGGATTGTTTGATAAATAGAAGGTTCAAAACAGCATTTCTTTTGTAACATTATAAATGTCTTTACTGTCAATTTTGATTTATTTAATGTGTCCTTGCTGAATAATAATAATAATAAAAAATCTTACTGACCTTAAACTTTGAACCAGAACTGCATATCTTATTTGTTGTGATCAAAACGTACTAAATGTTTTTCACTAAGTGGCAAATGGCAACACAACTTTCTGGCAGTGGTATTGGCCAATAAAAAAAAAAACATTTGTTGACCACTATTTTGTACAGTATTTTTCAGAGACTATATGGAACTTTTAAAATGAATTTGTCACACTTCTGGACTGTTTAAGTGAAGTGCAAAAAAGCTAGAAGGTGATTACAAATCAGTAAAAAGCACCCCTATATATATATATATATATATATATATATATATATATATATATATATATATATATATATATATATATATATATATATACACTTCACATCCACTGGACATTTTTTTTAAGTATAAAACTGAACAGCTAGATGCTATTTCTTTAAAGTTACAAGTTTAGACTCTAAATAAGAGCTGTTGTTGTGAATTACCACATTTAAATGAGTCTCTGTAGGGATTTCTCACTCTAAGGAATAGTCACTCTAGACATTAGTCCCTTTATAGGTATCTAGAGCTTATAACTGGCCTCAGGTGCTTTTAAATCTGCTGTGGGTTGGGAAAGGAAATAAATTATGACATTAGAGGAAAAACTAAACTAGTTACGTAATTGTTGTTTTGGAAAAATATTCAAATATTACTTGTTGAAAACAGCATTGAGCCACCCCCAGAACTCCCGACTGCCCCCTGGCGGCTGCTTGCGTGCGGATAAAACCATCCGCGCTGACCAGGTCAACAATCTCATGCCTATGACTAAAATAAAGAGAGAGAAAGAGACGACACGTCAAAGCATGAAGACGCACTGTTCAAATACACTTTCTAATAAAAGATCGAGAAGAACAATCTGTACGTTGACGGTCATGTCATTGAATCTATAGGACAACATAATAATGTATCTAATTTATCTGCAAATATCTAAATGCAGTACAGATACCAGATAATCTGTTCTAATCGTATTCAGAACCGCTAAAAAATAAATAGTGTGAATCTTACAAAACTGACCGTGTGGTTCGGGTAGTGCTGTTCTGCGTAGTATCTGTTATTTACATCCCGTGTCCTCCATGCGCGCGCGTTGATCTTTCACCCTTTACGTCATCCCATCCCGCGCTCCCATTGGTCAGTGAGTGTGCGACCTGTGCGTCAGGGGCGGGGCCACGAAGGACAAGCTTTCAGCGCCCGAGCAAAGAGATTCCTTAAACCAGACCGGGTCAAAGACGAGCATTATGATCACACGGCCAGGATAAGTCTGTTAGGGGAAAGTAAAAACTTATTTTGTGGAATAATGATACGAACTTTCTGTACCGGATATGTGTGCGCGCGTTTACTGTCACAGGGATCAAAGTCTGCAACGTGCAGAGCTGCACATCACAGCGGGTGAGAATCACAACAGCTCTACTAAAGAGTACTTAAAGAACACCACAGAGTATTTATAGTGACCGAAAATGTTCTGACTGTAGTGTCACGCTAATAATCCTATTAAAAGTAACGTTATTTTGGCTGTAGTATGTCTATTGTGACTACACAGTGGTACTCTAGTCAGGATACATTCAATAACACTTCAGTTAAGGGTGCACGGTGCCCCGATATTATAAAAGGGGATAGTTCAACCGAAAATGTAATCATACTTATCATCGTGTCGTTCCAAACCTGTGTGACCTATTTTCTTACGCGGAAGACAAAGGAAAATATTTTGAGGAGTGTTGGTAACCAAACAGTTTGGTTGTATGGGGAAAAAAAGACATTTCTCAAAATATCATTATTTATGTTCCACAGAAGAAGAAAAGTCAAACATGTTTGGTATTATATGAGGGTGAGTAAATGTTGACATAATTTTCATTTTTTGGGGGGTGAACTATGCCTTTAAAGTAATCAATAATTATTTTCGTCTTTTGGCCGATAACTGGTATATGGACAAATATTAAAGAAAATTGACCTGTTTCTAATAAATCAATCAAACACTTTAAACTAAAATCAGACATTTCATATTCTACAAGTGAAATTAGGCATCACCGCATTATGCCATTTTCTACAGATTACATTTAACAGTGATATTAAACTATTCGAGTTAGTAAACATCAACTTTAAGTGAGTGTTCGATGATGACAAATAGTAAAAATAGATTAAATGCGCATGCACAATTAAATTTCCAAATCTCGGCTGATAATATACCATTATATTGTGTAGCTCATTCGATGTGGCTGTTATTGGTGGAGGGATTGTTGGACTGGCGTCTGCCAGAGAGATGATCCTCAGACACCCAAACCTCACCTTTACTCTGCTGGAGAAAGAGAAAGAGCTTGGTGAGTGTGCATTGGTTCTTCTAGATGCTTATTCATATCCATGCTGATTTCATTTTAATTTCTTTGGTGTCTCCACCCAGCACTCCATCAGACAGGTCATAACAGTGGTGTGATCCACAGTGGGATTTACTACACACCGGGCTCTCTTAAGGCTCAGCTTTGTGTTCGTGGAGCCACGCTGACATATCAGTACTGTCAGAAGAAAGGTGTCCCTTATAAGAGATGTGGCAAGGTGAGAATGAGCACAGGCCCCTTAACACCACAGATACCAAATCCTGGACCTGACAAAGAGATTTGTCTCTATAGTATCTTGTGTGTGTGACCGCAGCTTATCGTAGCAGTGGAGAAAGAGGAGATTCCACGTCTAAAAGCTCTATATGAGCGCGGTCTGAAGAACAATGTACAAGATCTCAAGCTGATTGACGCCAAAGCCATTCGAGAGAAAGAGCCGTACTGCAGGGTGAGTGACACCTGTCTTTGTGTTAATGAAAGATTAGATTAGGTACATATTTTCCACGCGTGTATCATTCATTGGTTTGATCAATAACCAGCAGATTGCAAAAGTGCTGTCATCAGGCCTTTACCTGGTTCAGGTGACCTTAGGCCCGCTGTTTCAAACACTGATTTATTAACCTATTTATGACCGTCGTCTATGTGTTTGAATGTTGTATGACGTCTTTTAATCTCAGTAAAGTCAGTTAACGTTTAGCTTCACTTACACTAAATAAAAAATTTAGGGTCGGTAAGATTTTTTAAATGTTTTTGAAAGAAGTCGTCGTCTCTTATATTCATCAAAGCTGCTTTTATTTAATCTAAAATGCAGTAAAAACAGTAATATTGTTACTATTTTAATATATTTTAAAATCTAATTTATTCCTGTGTTGGCAAAGCTACATTTTCAGTATCACATGATCCTGATTTAGTTCTCAAGAAGCATTTCTTATTATTATCAATGTTGAAAACAGTTGTGCTGCTTAGTATATTTTTGGAAACTGTGATACATTTTTTCAGGATCCTTTGATGAATAGAAAGTTAAAAAGAACAGCGTTTAAACAGGTAGAGACCATCCGAATCTTTCATCATGCGCAACAAATCACTGTTTGTTTTGTTTATAGATAACATTTTTTGTTAAATAGATAATGCTACATTAACAGACTGTAGTGTGACTTCCAGTAATCAGAATTTCTGTTAATCCAAAATGAAAAGAACAAATAGTTTCACAGATTATTTCAGAAAATGAAGCAGAATTTCAGTTGCTCACTGGTGCACCCCTAGACTCCAGGAAGTTGTGTAGTTCCAGCCAGTCAGATCTGCAGAGAACTTCTGATTTCAGCCAACCAATGGCATTTTTGTGTGCAATATGCATCAAACAGTCAGAGAACGGACTGTACATGAAATAATGCATGAAATCATTCCTTTGTTTATACATAGGGCATCATGGCATTGGACTCTCCATTCACGGGGATCGTTGACTGGCAGTTAGTGGCTCTGACCTACGGTAAAGACTTCCAGGAAGCAGGTGGGACTGTGATGACAGACTTTGAGGCATCAGACATCACGGTTGCAGCAGAGAGCCCAGCTGGGAGTGCTGAAGGTGAGTCACGTGACCTGTTCAATGTCCCAGACCTCTTTCTTTTCTTTAATGTAACTCTGTTCATCGCTTTATGTGTGTTTAGGGCTGAAATATCCCATCACCATCAAAAGCTCACAGGTGAGAAACTGAAATGTATTAATCATGATTTTATGATTTCAGGTCGGAAACGTATCTCCTGGGATTGTGTATGTATTAGTATGGCTGTGTTTGTGTGCAGGGGAAGGAGGTGAGGTGTCGGTTCGTGTTGACATGTGGAGGCCTTTACTCTGATCGTTTGTCTGAGATGTCTGGCTGTAGTTCAGAGCCCCGTATCGTTCCCTTCAGAGGAGATTACATGGTGCTCAAGCCAGAGAAAAACTACCTGGTCAGGGGCAACATCTACCCTGTGAGTAGAAACAGCCCACACACACACTTAATCCACAGATATATGAGCGTGTCTTTAAGGTCTGTGTTTGTGTGCCTAGGTGCCAAACCCACGCTTCCCATTTCTTGGAGTCCATTTCACTCCTCGAATGGATGGTAGTGTCTGGCTGGGCCCAAACGCGGTGTTGGCTTTTAAACGAGAGGGGTATAAACTCTATGACTTCGACACACAAGACTTCATTAATGCGCTCTCCTACAGGTACATACTAATACACATTGGTACACTACTGGTCATATGTTTGTCACGTTCTTTTTTTTTTTTTTTTTTTACAAATTAATGAAATGCTTTATTTCAGCATGGATGCATTAAATTGATATAAAAAATTACGCTAAAGGCATTAATGTTACAAAATAGTTATATTTCATGCTGTTCTTTTGAACTTTCTATTCATTAAAGAAACCTGAAAAATCTGTCACGTTTCCACGTAAATATTAAGCAGCAACTGTTTTCAACACAAGAAATGTTTCTTGAGCAGCAAATCAGCATATCAGAATAATTTCTGAAGGATCATGTGACACTGAAGACCGTCAACAATCAGTCTGAAAATTCAGCTTTGTCATCACAGGAATAAATTACATTTGAAAACATATTCAAATAGAAAACAGTTCTTATGAATAATATTATTTTACAACATTACTGTTTTTACTCTATTTTTAATCACTTACTAACCTTTGTAAAGTTATATCCAGTTTTACAACTTTGTTGTTATGAAAACGACATGGCCTAAAACTAAAATGACCATGAAAATAATGAGAATAATTTACATCTCAAATAATAAATGGTTTAACAGGCAAATGAATGTAAGTGTTTTTATACAATTATAAACTTCAAGTTTTTGCTTTAAAAATGGTTATGAAGTAAATTGGCCCCATTTTCTTCCATTCTTCATGTCGACAAGTCAAAATAAGTTTTTATGGTAATCAACATGCCAAAATGCTGTCGATTGAGCTAACTGAACCCTGAATATTCCTTTAAATACATAGGGGTGTTCATTTAAGACAGTTTCTTCACTTGAAAACTGTGTGTGTGTGTGTGTGTGTGTGTGTGTAGGGGTCTTCAGAGGCTGGTGATGAAGAACATTGTGTATGGAATGGGGGAGATGTATAGAGGTGTGTTTCCCAGTGCTCAGGTGAAGATTCTGCAGAAGTTCATACCTGAACTGGGCCCCAGTGATGTCCTCAGGTACAATCACTCTATTGGGAAAGGTTATAAGGGTCATGCTTAGTGTCATTTATCACCACTATTGTTGTATAGTCACTCTAATATAGTGCCTTTGTCCTGCACACGCTGGCCTGTTTGAAAATGTTGTTTTTCTGCTTGTTGGTTTGTGCAGGGGGCCGTCCGGTGTGCGTGCACAGGCATTGGATGCTGAAGGAAACCTGGTGGATGATTTTGTGTTTGACGGTGGGAAGGGAGAGCTGGGCAGCCGGATTCTGCACGTACGCAATGCACCGTCACCCGCTGCGAGCTCCTCCCTGGCCATCGCTGAGATGATTGCAGATGAGCTGGAGAAAAGATTTCAACTGTAGGCATAGCTCAGATGACATTGCCATCACCATGATAACACTCTCATTCTTATACTTTAATTCAGAGTATAAAAGAATAATTATAGAATAAAACTTTGGTATTGTGTGGAACAGTCATAATATAAAAAGATTTCTGGTGCTCTTTTTTAATGTATCTTCTGCAAATAATGCAGATTTTAGGAAATGTTGGGAAACTATTATTATGTCTTTGTAAATCTAATGATCTAACTGCCTTAAAGTAATGTTCAGAGGTATTTGCCTCTTAAGATAATGTGTTCACTCCATATCTGAATTTGTAAAAAAAAATTAAACAAAACATGACAAATTATTTTTGGTGGGTTTTCAAATTATTGAGTTATTGAGTAATTCAAAAACAATTCTTCTGATTTGTTCCTTGTAGAATCAGGGTTTTCAACCCATATATAAAGCATACATTTTCTTGACATTATAACTATTTTCTTCCTTTCTAGCATAATCTGTTAGGTGAACATGTAATGTTAGTTTATATTATTGAAAGTTGTTTTTTTTCTACAGAGTAAAGTATTTTTTAGAGCTTGGCATAACTAAACCTTGTTTATCCAGGTTTTTCAAGACTATAGGAACCCTGATACGTCAAAGAAAAGAAAAAATTATGTTGAGGAGGCGAAACATCTTGTTTTGTTTTTTTGTTGCTTTAGCTTATTTTAATCCATGGTTTATTTTAAAGGGATGGTTCACCCAAAAATGTACTTAACCTCAAGTTTTTTTCTTCTTCTGTTGAACACAAAAGAAGATATTTTAAAGAATGTCAGTAACCAGACAGTTGACGGCACCCATTGATTTCCATAGTAGTTAAACAATACTATGGAAGTCAGTGGGTGCTGTCAATTGTCTGGTTACTGACGTTCTTCAAAATCTCATATTTTATGTTCAACAGAAGAAGAAAAAACTCATGCAGGTTTGGAACAACATGAAGATATATATATATATATATATATATATTAGGTGATCTATCTCTTTAAGTAATCTTGAAGCCCATAAAGTTTTGCTGTGGGCCCCGGCCCTCTGCAGCCACTGCTGTAAAGGCTTAAACCCCTTTTCTAGTGCATGAATCTGCTGAAATGTTCCCAAGAAAAAGTGTTTACATGATTTATTGGGTGGCCGTTTCGCTACTGACCACACGATAGCAGTGGTTGGCTGGAAATTTGGGGGATTTTTAGATCAATAGGAACTAAAATAACTATCAAAAATAGAATCTGTAAATACCGCTGACAAGGCACTTCAAGATTATTCAGTGCTTTTTACTGAAAGGCAAAAACAATAGTGTCACTGTAAAAAGTACTTCTAGAAAACACGCTTGAGTGTATGTGTGTTTATTGTGCCAAAATAAGACATATCGTGTATGTGCTACGTTGCTGCGCTTGTTCTCTCTCTCTCTCTCTCTCTCGCTCGCACACAGCGGGCGATCCCTCCCTCCGGGCTGCGCAGATGCGGGAAGCGCGCGCAGTGAGCAGCTGTGATTACACCGTCATGGACACGAGCGCACCACATCAGAGTTGAATCGGGACGTTGCCAACAACAAAAACAAAGACATTAGCTCTCCCCACTTTTCGTCGGAATATAACGGATTCAGACGTCGCTTGTGTGACTGGAATATGCCCAGCAGACGGACTCTCGCAACATGACAGTCTCGCGCTGGAGGAACTCCTGCTCGCGCGCTTCATGAGGAGTCTCGAGGCCACAGAGCCGCCGCGCGCCGCCAGATGTGCTGCTGTTAACCGCAGGCAAAACACCGCGAGACGAACACCAGCCTGACGACGCTCAACGCCTTTTTTTTAAACATTTCCCCATGACATGACATCGGCTGTCCTGTTTGAGGAGCAGCTGGGCGAACTGCCCGACTAGCATGTGCGGCTAATCTCGGGTGTATGTTAGCGGCTAATTAGCGCACGAGCGCTGCGCGAGACACCCGCGACACTCAAACGGCTGACAGGACAGAGACGCGAACACTTTCACACTCGTTGAAACGGCTTAATTTGAATTACAAACAGTTTTCCCTGCAGAATGCGGTGTTTCACGTGTCTAAAAGCCTTACTGGCCCGTAAATGTGATAGAGTCTGAGTTTGTTTTGAGTGTGTGTGCGCGCCGCAAGAGCGGCTAAAGTTGTGTGGTTGTTCCCGGTGCTGGGAGCGCGCGGGGCCGATGCAGAGCAGCCATGCAGCACGACTTCAGCTCCAGCGAGGAGAGCAGCGCGAGATGGCGAGGCCTGTTCGTGCAGGCACTGCGAAAGGTACTGACCCTGTTCGGTCCCTCATTCGCACTTTTTCACAGTGTTTACATTGAATCTCTGGCGTAATGAGTTAGTTTTAAAGAGTAATTGTGCAGAACTGAAATCCAGAGTTCTCCCCGTATAGTGATTTGCACAGCTGTAGATAGTGTCTGTTTTTAGATGTTCCTGAAGGATGCATCCGTGCAATATGCAAACAGTGTTTCTTTACTATTGGCCACGGCCTTTACGACATACAGTTACGGTTTCGTGCATGACACACACTCACTTTGACGTGACATGTCATGTCCAGTGTCTAGGTGGAGTTCAGTGTTGGCTTTTACTTTTTGATGGGGCTTTTCACCTTTGACCAAACAGTCCAATGCGTAACTAACTATCATGCACTGTTACATCTATGATTGAGTGATCTCGGCTTCCCTTGCCAGAATAAATGTCAAATGTATTCCAAATCTCCCTCATGTTTCCTCACTACTGCAATGAAAATATCTCAGCACCATCAGGAGACTCTTGGAGCAGATGGTGTGTGTGAATGTTTGTGGTTGTGAGAGAGAGATTTTGGCTGCATCTGATCTGATGTGATGCTGAAAATGATTTTTGATTCCAAACAAACAAGAAAACCCTTAGAAATTTATGTGAAGTGAGTGACTCACTCAGACTCTTGAATGAACTTTGATTATAAACAATATATTTACAGATTATTGGTTAAAGGGATAGTTCACCAAAAAATGAACATTTTCATCATTTGTTTACCCTCATGTACCCAATGTTGTCCCAGACCTGTATGTATCTTTCTTCTGTTGAACATAAAAGAAGATTTTTTTTATACAATGTAAGGTAACAGCAACCAAAAACTAGTTAACAACATTCAATTCAACTCAACTAAATAGTGTTTCTCAGAAGAACTAAAGTCATGCAGGTTTGGAACAACATGAGAGAGAGTAAATAACAGAATTTAATTTTTGGGTGAACTGTCCCTTTAATTCATTCTAATTCACATAAAGCAAGAATAACTGATCCCAATCGGGAATAGTGAACAATATTATTATTCACTTTTATTGGTAGAGCTGTTCTGTATGAGTTATATTATTCATCCAAACCTTCACTTTCAAGAGGTAAATATACAGAGCATCACTCTGGATGTGCACTCGCATCTTTCATTTTCTCTGCCTACTCTCCCATTCTCCACATCAATACTTTTCTGTCTGCTACTATCATCCCCCCATCCCTGGAGAAGACAGAGGGGTAGAGTGTGTGTTTGTATCTGCGTGTGTGTGTATGTGTGTTGTGGGGTCCCAGTAGAGTAGCTCTCAGTGCCTAATGGAGGACAGCATGTAACCAGACACTAGTGCAGAGATCACAAGCCATCTCTCATCTGTGTATTTGCGTGTGTGTGTGTGTGTATGTGCATGCATGCATTTGCTTTGTGTTTTCGGTCAGTATTTCACTTTTGGACTGCAGAAGGGAATAAAATCTGTTTTCAAATCTGTGCTCACCTTTAACCTTTCACCTGTCGTAACACAAATGCTGTTCTCTCTCACACTTTTCTATAACTGGTTTTGCCACAGTACCTGAACAGACTGCATTCCTATTAAAGGACACAGCCCAGTAAGGTGGGAGGGGGATAAAATGGGAAAGAGAGGTGTTTTTTTGTCTCGTTTGTCCACCAAACTGAGAGCCGAGAAGGTGTGTGTGCATATCAGTGTACGTATGTCAGATGATGTCATGTTGCCTTTGTAACAGTGTAGCTTCCTGTGTGTATATCTATAAATGTGTGAGAGATCTGTGATCCCAGACCAGATTTTTTTTTTAAACAATTTATATTTTAATTTATGTGCTTTTGTCTTTCCATCCCTCCCCATTCAAATGCATCTGTGGTTCCCTTTATAACATTGCTCTGTTTTTAAATGTGCAGGTGCAGTTACAAGTACATCCAAACCTGTCGGCTAAAGAAGACGCACTCCAACACATTGAGGCGCTCATACTACAGCTCCTGAACAAGCTGTGTGTCACACAGCCTAGAACAATAGCTGATGTCGAGGTACGCGCACACACCAATGATGGGCGGTATTATGGAATATAGTGTACTATGGGAAAAACATGTCAACTGGCAGAGGTTGTGCTGTACATATTGATATATTTATGCTAATATTAGTAGGCAGGGCTGCTTTACATTATTTACCTTTGACTGATAAAGAAACATGGAGAAATTGAAAAATATGGATCGGCGTATGTCCTAAACAATCAAGAGAAAGAAGGTTTTGTTATTTAAGGGTGCAACTTAACTTAAAGGATTAGTTCACCTCAAAATGAAAATTTCCTGATAATTTACTCACCCCAATGCCATCCAAGATGTTCATGTCTTTCTTTCTTCAGTGGAAAAGAAATTAAGTTTTTTGAGGAAAACATTTCAGGATTTTTCTCCACACAATGGACTTCAACGGTAACCAAATTGTTGAAGTCCAAATCAATGCAGTTTCAAAGGGCTCTGCAGGATCCCAGCTGAGCAATAGGGTCTTATCTAGCGAAACGATCGGTCATTTCTAAATAAAATAAAAATGTATATACTTTTTAACCACAATTGTTCGTCTTGTGCTGGTCTGCGACGCGCCAGGCATTACGTAATCACGTTGGATAGGTCACACTGGACGTAGCGGTCTCCTCCATCTGCCTAAGGTCTTCATCTGTGTTCTCCGGTTCAAAAAGGTAGGGTAGGGCGAAAAACTCCATCTCATTTTCTCCTCCAACCTCAAAATCGTCCGACATCATTGTTTTACCTTTTTTGTTAAAGTGTTTTTTGTATTAGTCTTCATGTTTGCTTTGTAAACAATGGGGCGGTACTTCCGCCTACGTCCAGCGTGACCTTTCCAACGTGATTACATAATGCCTGGCGCGTCGCAGACCAGCACAAGACGAACAATTGTGGTTAAAAAGTATATACATTTTTATTTTATTTAGAAATGACCGATCGTTTCGCTAGATAAGACCCTATTGCTCAGCTGGGATCCTGCAGAGCCCTTTGAAACTGCATTGATTTGGACTTCAACAATTTGGTTACCGTTGAAGTCCATTGTGTGGAGAAAAATCCTGAAATGTTTTCCTCAAAAAACTTAATTTCTTTTCCACTGAAGAAAGAAAGACATGAACATCTTGGATGGCATTGGGGTGAGTAAATTATCAGGAAATTTTCATTTTGAGGTGAACTAATCCTTTAAAGGGATAGTTCACTTTGAAATTAATTTTTGATATGTTTTAGCTTACCTCAAGGGCATCCAAGATGTAGGTGTCTTTGTTTCCACAGTAGTTTCAATTTTGATATTTTTAGGTCAAACCGTTCTTGTCTGTCAGTCATATAATGCATGTCGATGGTCACTGGCTCAAAACACAAGCACAGAGTCCAAATTAAAACAATTCCCCATCGTCCAAATGAAACAATTCCCCATCATAAGTACACATTGATGGCCTAAGACACGAAACGAGCGGTTTGTGTGAGAAAACGAACAGTATTTATATGGTTGTTATCTCTTGAAAACAGCACACGTCCAAATGATCTGACGGCGCGGGCGGGTATAGATATATACATAGATGTCGCCTTGGCTACTGCAGTTCATTGGAACGAAACCGTAGCCAAGCGACATCTAGTGTATATATCTATACCCGCCCGCGCCGTCAGATCATTTGGACGTGTGCTGTTTTCAAGAGATAACAACCATATAAATACTGTTCGTTTTCTCACACAAACCGCTCGTTTCGTGTCTCATGGTGCCTTCACGTGCTATGGTAATTATGGTAAATACCAAAAGCCGACATGGAAAATGCACATGAACACCCCCTCATGTGGTATTTTCAACTGGGCAACTCGTAGAATATTTTTGATGACCGAGTTGCCGAGATGAGATAACCTTTGACCTTTTCAAAATGGCGGAGAGCAACGCAAGAGTCGTGAATACTGTTAGCGGATAGTTTTTGTAGCCTATACAATGTTGTGTCATTAACGATTGTAATATAATGCGTTAACACTCAATTTTCAACTTCGCCGCAATTTCCTTGGTTCATATTTAATCATTTTATGTCATGTTTTATTTTTTATTATTATTAATTATGTTTTAATCATCAGAAAGCACCACACTTACGTTTTTTTTTTTTTTTGTAAAGATAAAAAAGATACTCGACTGACACAGACCTTGCGGGTACTACATTACGACAACAAAAGCACTTGAACACAACACACTGGTAAATACCAGTTCACAAGTGGAAAATATCATCTTTTCCATAGCACGTGAAGGCAGCATTAGGCCATCAATGTGTACTTATGATGGGGAATTGTTTCATTTGGACGATGGGGAATTGTTTTAATTTGGACTCTGTGCTTGTGTTTTGAGCCAGTGACCATAGACCTGCATTATATGACTGACAGACAAGAACGGTTTGACCTAAAAATATCAAAATTGAAACTACTGCGGAAACAAAGACACCTACATCTTGGATGCCCTTGAGGTAAGCTAAAACATATCAAAAATTAATTTCAAAGTGAACTATCCCTTTAAGTTAATATTCAACTGATATTACAATAGAGGTGTGTGTATGTCAGCTGTTTTTTAACAGCTTCAAATGAGGCTCATCCGATCAGAATCTTAGTCTAAACTTTTTTCATATAAAGTAAATTGGGGAGTCAGCACGATTATGACCAGTGTATAGGGTCTTCCCTAGGGGATCGCCGATACTGCCGGTCTTTGCCGGATCGGGTGTGGTTCAGACGAGACCGATCCAAATCCAATATTGTGCTTATACTATTCTGTGTTATTGTTAAGCCCCACAAAAGGCACAAAAACATTATAAAGCACCACAAAGTTTTCGTGCACTATATTATAAGTGTTCTGAAGCCATTCTATAGTATAATGTGAGATAGAAATTAATATTTAAAGCTGCAGTCCATAACTTTTTTGGGTTAAAAATTATCCAAAATAAATTTGAGCAAGTACATAACCAGCCAGTGTTCAAAACTATCTGCTTGCCTTAGCTTAGCTTAAATTTGTTGTTTTTCTTTATAATTAAGTTGTCTGTATTTAGTATATTGTGTTTAGCACACAAAAGAGTGATTATCAGTTCAACACACAGAGTTATAGAAATTCTACTTGATCTAAAAAAAAAGGGCTGGTAAAAAAAAATAGATTTTTCGATTAATCGTTTTTTAAAATGTGGTTGATTCGATATCAATTCTCAAAAACCACTAATCAATCTTTTTTACATATTTATTTCTGCAAATATTGACCATAAAATCTGATTGACGTTAATCTTTTTACTAGTCTTCTCCACTAGATGTCCTCCTGTTATGGCGGACGCAGGTGCACCTTTCAGCATGAAAGACGTTCTGGACATTGAAGGAACTGTCACTGTCCCGATCGGACCAGTGCTGCATGGTCACGAAAGTTTATCATTTGCACGCGTTTTTAAGCTTTGCTAATTTAAACATTCGTGTGCTGTGTGAAGTTTTATTTGACGCAAAAAGAAGTTTTGTGAGACACACATAAAAAGCAGCTCAGACAGCATGCAAATAATAAAATTAATTTTCTTTCACGTCTCTTTGCACTTGAATGGACAAATTCACACAAATTTCTCTCAAAATGCCCGCCTTGGCGAATATCCTAGTAAGCATAGGCCTAGTTGGTTATGTCTTACGAGAGCGTAAACACTTAAGACAACACGTGTATCATTATATTGGATCCATGCATTGTCTTAAAGTGACAGCAGCATAATATTCCTTAATATAATTACTGTTATTATTAATATAATAATTTTTTTAATGTTAATCAAACAACAAAAGACAAATAAATCACTCACTGCGCTTCACTGAATAATTTTTTTGCCAACTTTAATAAGGATTTAATAAAGTTGCTAAATTTTCTAAATATTTGTTAGATAGTAGTTTTAGCTGGGCTATCAAAATTGGAATCGAGAATTGTTCAATTTCACTGGTATCTATAATTTTGTTTTCATAACCTTATTTATTACAACACAAGGATACATGGGTTAAAAATAAAAATAATTATATTCATTTAATGTTGTGGTGGGGCCAGTGAAAATTGAAATCATTGAATCAAATCGAATCGAGATCTTGAGAATCGGAGTCGAATCAACTCAGGACATCTGTATTGATACCCAGCCCTACCCGCCGTGCAGTACAGTCGTGCCGTGTACCAGCTGCTTTGACACGATTATCAGCTTAACTGACTTGTTAACTGATCATGTTTTATATATACATATTTAAATTACATGGGAAAAATAACTTGAATAATTGACCTGAATTATTCATCTCATTACAGTATTTAATTACCTGGATTATCCAAAAATAGGCATTACCACATGGTCATTAAAATAACAAAAACGTTTTATTTTAGTTAGATCAAAATAAATATATTGTAATATACTGTTACATTCAAAGATATTAATTATTTATAACATTATATAAGAGTTTGGTTATGCTGCCTATCGTTAACACTACAGCTCAGCACTATTAAATAAAATAAAAGACAGTTCTTGTCACCTTTGGCTTGATGTGTGTTCACAGGATCGTGTTCAGAAGACGTTCCCGAATCCCATCGATAAATGGGCCATGGCAGACGCTCAGGCTGCAATAGAGAAGCGCAAGCGAAGGAACCCACTGCTGCTGCCAGTCGATAAGATACATCCACTACTGAAGGTGCAAAAAAAAAACACTCGAACACATCTTACTAAATCTACAACATTCACATGCTATCACACAGAGTAACACGTGTCTGATTTTGTGTGTGCAGGAGGTGCTGGGCTATAAGATCGACTATCATGTGTGTCTGTATATTGTTGCTGTGTTGGAGTACATCTCAGCCGACATCCTCAAGCTGGCTGGAAACTACGTGAGCAACATTCGACATTACGAGATCAGCCAGCAGGACATCACTGTCTCCATGTGTGCTGACAAGGTCAGAAATGTGTGTGTGTGTGTGTGTGTGTGTGTGTGTGTGTGTGTGTATGTGTGATTCGTCATGTGTGTGCATAAAAAGTTTTTGTTTCCTGAATGGATGTTACGAGTAAAAATAAATAAATCACTAAATAAATTTAGTGATATTACACCTTTAATTATGACAATTATTTGGATTGTCATAAGAGTATCATTCTATTGTGTCTGAAACATGGAGAAAAACCTTCTTAATGCCTAATGCAATTATAAATGAAATCAAGATAGGCAATTAATTAAGAAACAGAAACTTTGTTACACTAAATTTAATTATCCATGAAGTTCATCAAATCTTAAACCTGCAAAATATGTCAGTGGTTCTAGGGTCAATGACAAATAAAGTCCTAAATGATAAACTAGATGAAAAGTCTAGTTTAAAATACATGTCAGGTTCTGAGAAATAATGCTTTTTCATTCAAGCTGGTTTCATGTTTCTTCTTTGTTTTTACTTTCATACCCTAATGATATTGTTATCTAAAACTGAACTATCTGAATTGTTTTGATGCTTACTGACCTTAACAGACATTGTGCTCCACAGAGATCTGTGATATTATCATGATTATCATTATTATGGTTTATAATAACAATAATGATAATAAAAATACAAATTATTATTATTATTATTATTATTATTATTATTAATAACAAAAAAATTGTCCCAAAGCTGCTTCATGACATTACACTAAAGAAATAATGAAAGATTATTCTGGACTAAAAGGTCTGAACACTAAGATCAATAAAAAATGTATGACATAAATCATAGAAGAAAAATGAAACAAAAGCACGCACATCAATCTCAAAAGGGTGCTCGACTAAAAAACAACAAGTAAAAAATAAAGTATAAAGTCGGCAACACCTAAGCTCCAAAATTATCAAAAATATTTATTATCAAGACAACTAGACACTGATGAAGAGCCTGCGTGCTCGAAACGTTACCGCTATGCGATAGTTGTCTTGATAATAAATATTTTTGATAATTTTGGAGCTTAGGTGTTGCCGACTTTATACTTTACTTTTTATGACATAAATCATAGAAATAAGTTCCAGTTAAATATTTTGATGTATTAAGATCCCTAATATTGCTTTTGTGTGCCTTCAGGTGTTAATGGATATGTTCGATCAGGAAGAGGAGATGGGGCTGGTGTCTCAAAGTGTAGAGGAGGTGTCTTCCTCTGGTGTGCTCACATATGATGATCTGGTGCGTCTGGAGATCGCTGAGGAACGTCAGTATCTGCGGGAACTCGATCTCATCATCAAAGTATTCCGCCAAGCCTTTATGTCCAATAGCAAACTCTTCTCCTCTCAGGTGTGTTCTTCTGACCAATCAGCACATGAGTTGTCTATGTAAATGAGCATACGTATTGACATCAATTTGCAGGGATTAGCTCTCTACATTCTCTTTATTATCATTTATTCTCAGTTTTCTCTCTCTCTCTGTGATGTGTGTAGGATGTGGAGCTGGCATTCAGTAATATTCTAGAGGTCCATGAGTTAACTGTTAAACTGTTGGGTCTTATTGAGGATGCTGTAGAAATGACAGCTGATGGGAGTCCACACCCCCTTGTGGGCAGCTGCTTCGAAGACCTCGCTGAGGTACAAATGAAGTCATAGACACTCATGAAAGTTCACAAATGAGAACGATCATCCACAGCTCCAGGAGTACATTAGAGTGCTGTTAGAAATGTCTATGTATGTGTCTGTTGTGTACAGGAGCAGGCATTTGATCCCTATGAGACACTCTCTCAGGACATCCTCTCTAAAGAATTCTGTCAACATTTCAACACTCTGATGTCCCGCCCCACTGTTGCTCTGCACTTTCAGGTCAGCACCATCACTGAATTGGTCACCCGACCAACTTTTTTTGCTTTTTTTTTAACCAAACAGGTCCTGAATTTCTGTATTGTGGGTATTGTGCATAGTAGAGTGTGAATAGTTTTACTCATTCCTGCTGGTTTCGCACTTATAATGTGGGAAATTCCTGCAAAAATGTTTACTATTACATGTAGATTAGATGAGTAAATGAATCCACAAACAATATCAGATCAAATCATTCATTTGAAAATGGTGCGAGAGATTCAGCGGTACCGCCTCTCTCTCTCTCTCTCTGTCTCTCTCTCTCTCTCTCTCTCTCTCTCTCGCCAAAACATTTATTTTTAAAACAAAGTGAAAATGTTTTTACGTTTAAATTTTTAGTTTAGTATGTTGTTGTTAACAACAGTTAACTAATATGGTATTGATATATTGTGCATCCCTTCTAAATTCAAAACCTGTTTAAAAATAACCAAAATCTCCAGACACTAAGGATTGTGTTTTAGTTTTGTACTACTTTATTAATCAATTAAATTATTTATTTAGATATATTGTTTATTTTACATAGGCTAGTGATAAACTCTAGCCTAACTGCACTTTGAAGCACTGTTTTTATAGTTGTTGTGCTTATAAAGACAACCTGCTCCTTCATCAGTTTAACTAGGAAATCATATGTACCACATTTTAAAGGCAAGTAATACAATCTGAAAAGAGACCTGTGGGGTCAGAGAGGGCGAGGGCGGTGGAGTCAAAGTCTTTATCTCTGCAGGCATGAGCTCTGATGTTCTGTCTCATGTGGTGTGTTTGTGTGTTTTAGTCAATTGCAGAGGGTTTTAAGGAGGCAGTGCAGTATGTGCTTCCTCAGTTGATGATGGTTCCAGTTTACCATTGCATGCACTACTTTGAACTGTTACAGGTGAGTGCTAAACATATCAGTCACACTCAATCAGTAACCTATAGGTATGTGATCTTGCGTTATTTGAGGTTCATTGAGATCATTGTCTCTCTTTAGCAATTGCAGGAGTGCAGTGAAGACCAGGATGACAGAGAGTGTTTAAAACAGGCTCAGACTGCACTGATCAACCTACAATGCAGCATTGAACGCATATATACTAAACACCAACCACGGCGCAAACAAGGGTAACAGAAACACTAGGGCTTGCACAACTATGTGTCTGTACCAAGCACCATTTTCATCTCTCGTTCTTGTGACTCTCTTTTAGGGAGCCCCTATATCGGTTATATAGTCGTGCATCTCGCAGTAAGCAGGCAGCAATAAAGCGTATGAATGACATCCAGAAGAGTATTGATGGCTGGGAAGGCAGAGATATCGGGCAGTGCTGCAGCCAGTTCATCCTGGAGGGGGCACTCCTACGGGCTGGTGCCAAGCATGAACGGCACAACTTCCTGTTCGACGGCCTCATGATAAGCTGCAAAGCCAACCAGAGCTCCCGGTTGCCAGGGGCTGGCAGTGCGGCGGAGTTTCGTCTAAAAGAGAAGTTTGTGTTACGCAAGTATCGCATCGTAGATCGCGAAGATTCTTCTGAGTTTCGTCACGCATTTGAGCTGGTTGGCCGTGAGGAAAGCAGTGCCGTATTTGGTGCGCGTTCGGCAGAAGAGAAGAGCGCGTGGATGGCTGCATTGGTCACGCTGCAGTACCGGCCCACTCTGGACCGCATGCTGGACACCGTCCTGCACCGCGAGGAACAAGCACAACCACTGAGGCTGCCATCACCGGATGTCTACCGGTTTGCCATCCAGGACTCTGAAGAGAACATAGTGTTTGAGGAGGGAGCGCAGAGTAAGACTGGAATCCCCATCATTAAAGCCGGGACAGTGGTCAAGCTCATTGAGAGACTGACGTACCACATGTACGCAGGTACAGAACAAGAATCCCCCTTAGTTCAAAAGGTTTTTAAGATCATGACAAATGTTCTGTCAAGTGTGTCCAAACTCTTGACTTGTAGTGTATGTGTTGGTTATTTGTTTTGGTCCCTGAGTATGTTTTTATGTACATTTCCTCTTTTTCTTACAGACCCAAATTTCGTGCGTACGTTTCTGACTACATACCGCTCTTTCTGTAAACCCCAAGACCTGCTCACACTACTGATTGAAAGGTAAAGAGCACATACACTTGAAATTCTACACTTAAGTAAGTAAAGTTTGCATAAAGTTCCACACATTTGTAGAATTTTATTTTGTCTGTCTTGAACTGTCTTGCCTGTCTTATGATTGGTCACTGTCAAAGGAGCTTTTGAGTTTGTCGCATTAGATCACCAAGTCTATGCACAGGAGTTTCATTACACTGCTGAGCAAACATTTGCATAAGAGAAGCATCAGCCAATGAAAATAAAGGAATTCTGTAGAATTTTTCAGTGTTCCTTCCGCCCTAAAATATTGACATGTCTGTCAAGGAGTTTGTTTCCTTTACACATTTGTTTGCCTACATAACATTGTCTGATTTTTCTTGTTTTGTTTGCCTTTCATGTTAGGATGTACCGTATATGCATGTAATTTGGTTGTACTTGTACAGGATTGAGATTCCAGAGCCCGAGCCATCAGAAGCGGACCGAGAGGCACTCTGGAACGGAGAGCAACCAATGGCAGCTGAGCTTCAGAGATTTCGCAGGGAATACGTGCAGCCTGTCCAACTCCGGTAAAACAAATACGCATTCTCAATTGCCATGCACACTCATACATGATGCACTCATAATATTATAACAATTTTAAATAACTGTTTACTATTTGAATATATTTTATGTATTTTATTCCTATTATGGCAAGTCTAAATATTTAGCATCATTACTCCAATCTTTTGTCACATGATCCTTCAGAAATCATATGTAAAATGCTGATTTGGTGCTCAAGAAACAATGATGAAAACAGTTGTTCTGCCTAATATTTTGTTGGTAACATTCTTTGATGAATAGGAAGTTCAAAAGAACAGCATTTATTTGAAGTAAAAATTTGTTGCAACAATGTTAAAGTCCTTAATGTCAATTTCGGTCATTTTAATCCATTAATTTGATTTAATGCATCTAAAAAATCTTTTGAACTGTAGTGTTTATATGGTGTGTTTTTTTGTTTTTTTTTGTATGGTGGTGGTGGGCTTGTTTTTGTAAGACTCACATGCATCCTGTTGTTGCTCCATCTTCTCCGTGGTCATTTCAGTCAATGTGCTGTTGTATATTAAGTCACCACAGTGAGCATGTCGGTCTGATGTCTGTGTGTGTCATTAGGGTTCTGAATGTATTCCGTCAGTGGGTGGAACATCACTTTTATGACTTTGAGAATGATCCTGAACTCTGCGGAAGACTTAAAGAATACCTCACCAGCACCACACAGCTTAGAGGTACGTACACACTCTTAATACACATTTAAGCACACCCTGACATACATTACTGCAGATTCTCATACATGCACGCATGCTCAATGAGACACACACAAGCTCAGAGACTGATGTAGGATGTTCTTGTTTTCAGGTAAATCGATGCGTAAGTGGGTGGAGTCTATCAGTAAGATCATGAGGCGTAAGATACAAACTCAGTCTAATGGCATTAGTCACAACATTACCTTTGAGAGCCCACCCCCTCCTATCGAATGGCACATCAGCCGTCCAGGCCAGGTCGAAACCTTTGACCTCATGACTCTTCATCCAATAGAAATTGCTCGCCAGTTAACACTTCTAGAGTCTGATCTATACAGGTGAGCCAATCAGAACCTTAAGCATGAGAATAAGAAAGACAGTACATTAACTAACTATTGTACATTTGTTTGCATAGAGCCGTTCGTCCATCTGAGCTGGTAGGCAGTGTTTGGACAAAGGAAGATAAAGAGAAGAATTCTCCCAATCTGCTGAGGATGATCAGACACACAACCAACCTCACACTGTGGTTTGAGAAGTGAGTAACTAGCCCTTAGCCAACTGCATCGTCTCCATGAACAATACAACACATTTTATCTTGCAGAAAAACCATTATCACCAGTCTCAATATTTTAAATTATATAAGTACTTTAATTCTTAATTTCTCTCTCTGTCACTCAGGTGTATAGTAGAGGCTGAAAATGTGGACGAGAGGGTTGCTGTGTTCTCCCGTATTATTGAGATCCTGCAGGTGTTTCAAGAGCTCAATAACTTTAATGGAGTTTTGGAGATTGTAAGCGCCATCAACTCAGTACCGGTGTATCGTCTGGACCACACCTTTGAGGTGACCTGTTCATTTATTATTGAATGCACTCACAATGTGAATCTGAATAGTAAATGACAGATAACCAGATAACGGTACAGTATGTGTGGTTTTGTTGTTTATATGTAGGCCGTGCCTGAGAGGAAGAGGAGGATTCTAGAGGAAGCCGTTGAACTTAGTCAGGATCATTTTAAGAAATACCTCGCCAAGCTCAAATCCATCAACCCACCTTGTGTACCCTTCTTTGGTAAGAGAAAGAGCTGCTTGTAACAAACTAGCATGTATATACAATTACACTACTGTGCAAAAGTTTGGGGATGGCAATTATTTATTTATTTTTTAAATGCTCTCCAAGGCTGCATTTATTTACTGTATTTATACAGTGAAACCAGTAATATTGTGAAATATTACAATTTAAAATAACTGTTTTCTATATGATGAATATATTTGAAAATATAATGTATTCCTGTGATGGCAAAGCTGAATTTTTGCAGCCATTTCTCCAGACTTTAAAAAAACTGTTGTGTCACTTAATATTTTTGTGGAAACTGATTCTTAAATGAATAGAAAGTTATTTGAAATTGAAAACGTTTATTTTGATTCATTTAATCTGTCCTACCTGAATAAAAGCATTCATTTCTTTAAAAACAAAAATCTTACTGTCCCCAAACTAATGAAGAGTAAGTGTACGGCATATGTGATGTTTCCTGTCTGTTTTGTGTATTCAGGTATCTACCTGACTAACATTTTGAAGACTGAAGAGGGGAATCCAGATTTCCTAAAGCGTGACGGAAAAGAACTGATCAACTTTAGCAAAAGACGCAAAGTAGCAGAAATCACTGGAGAAATCCAGCAGTACCAGAACCAACCCTACTGCCTCAAAGTAGAACACGACATAAAGGTTTATATGTTCATCTATCACTCACACTGTTTTCCTATTCCCCCCTCTCATTATCATGAGTTTAACCCTTTTCCTCTCTTCCTGTACCTGTCACAAATTACCCGAAGCCCTAAATGTTTTAATCTAACCACTTCATATATGTGTGCAGTCTGCATTGTGACTGATTGATTTTTATTACAAAAAAAACCATGGCCTCTGTTTTATGTGTGTATGCATGTGAGTGTGTTCTGCTTTGGGGATGTTATGCAGTCTCATATCTTCATTTGTGAGTGTTTTTGTTCTGGATTGTGGCAGAAAAAAAGAAAAGAAAAAAAAAGACATAACTAAAAATCCCATTTCCCATTCATTCCTACGGGTGTCAAATTGACTCGCAAGGGAAGGATTTGTTACTATTTTTATTACAATCACAATCATAGAATCCAGTCAAATTTATTGGTGTATTCCAAGTTCAAGTGCGACAAATCTCCCAAAGTCTAGGACCACTCCAATGAATGCTCCACTTTAATTTCGGGTCAAAATGACCCGAGGAGAAAATGAGATTTGAGCAGGGCTTAAAAACGGAAAAAAAAATCAATCGGTTCACTCCGAGCAGAATCGATATTTTAACGTTTCCGTTTTTGCGTTCCTCGTTAAACATTACCGTTCCGAAACCGGTTTGATTAGATAAAATACCGGTTAATAACGTTATTTTAATTTAGCCTATACTTTAAACAAATATGTATAAATAAGACTAATTTTCACTCAAAAATAAGATAACGCATGATAATTAAACTTGAACATTTATTTCATAACATTGTTAAAACCACAACAGAAATACCTGTATTAATTACAAAGCATAAACAGCTGGAAAAATATTGACCTGTTTTACTGGACCGTTAGACAATCGAAATTGGCACTCTTATGGCTAATTCTTTTGATACAATTATTTGTACCTATTATTATTATTATTTTTATTTTTTTTGCAACACGAATTGTTTTAGAAATTACATGATATAAAAATTATATAAACTGGACAATCATTGCTCTTTTAATGTACCGTCAACTGCTAATTTCAAAGCAAACACTGCGCAACACTGCATCACATAAACAATTTCATTCTGCGAAGCACGATCACTTAATGCAATAACATTGTAAAACTACAACAAATTTTCTACTATTTTTAATACAAAGCATTAAAAGTCTATAAAGAAAACATTTACCTGTCCTGTTTTTGGCTACCTGAAAGACTATAGAAAAAAATGTGCGATAGTTGCTAGCACTTATACGAAATCCATAAACTTTTTGAGCTTAAAGTCCGTACTGCTTGTTTAAACGTACGAAAAGAATGTCCTCCAATACCTGTGCATTCATTGAAGACCTCAGTGGGGAAAGAATGTACTTGAGGCATGAAAATGCGCGCTCTACGCTGACTTGCGTTACCGGTAGTGCAATTGCAAGTTTGTACAAATCGTCAACGTCACAATTCTGAACTACTAAATTTATGATTGGTCAATGGCAAATTAAAATATTAAAGAGAACGATAAAATAACGTTATTAACCGGTTTATAGTCATTTTAAATAAACGTTTCTGTTCAGAACGATTAAAATTGATTTTGTTTTCGGTTTCGTTTTTGTTCCTGTTCAAATTTCGTTCGTTTCCGGTTTTCGTTTTCGTTCCTTGAACCGGTTCAGAGCCCTGGATTTGAGATTGTCTTTTTGTCTTGCAGAGGTTTTTTGAGAATCTGAATCCAATGGAAAACATGAGTGAAAAGGAGTTTTCTGACTACCTGTTCAACAAGTCTCTAGAGATCGAACCACGGAACTGCAAACAACCATCCAGATTTGTGAGTTTTTGTTAAAATCACTGTATGTCATAGTTAAGAGATGACTCAGGATGGTGTCTAAATTACTCTATTTTAATGATCAAATAATAAAAAACCCACCTTTTTTTACGTTTACATGTTGTTTAAGATTTTTTTAAACTTTGTCATTAAAGTTTTTTTTTTTTAAAGGAACTCTTCAAGAACTTGGTCACTTTAACATGAATAAAATGGAGTCAGAATGTGTTGTTTCCTTTTCACTGTGGGTAATGTGAAGTGTTTACAGACAGTTTTGTCTTGCAACTGAGTGTGTTGTGTCATATAGCCCAGAAAGACTATGTATACTCTGAAGTCTCCCGGCGTTCGGCCGGTGCGGCAGGCGTCAGGAGGAGGAGGAACGCTGAAAGGTCACCCAGTGCCATTAGAACGAGAACCACCTCACAAAATCACCTTCAGAAGCATCGCAGAAACAGAACCTGAAACCCCTCCTTCTCTCCCCACCTCTCCGAACACACCCACGCCTCCACAGTCTGCCAGCTCTGACTTCAACTCTGTGTTCATGGAGCACGACCTGAGCAGCTCCTGCGGTGAGAGAGGGGATCTGTGGCAGCTCAGTGGATACCAATCAGCTACGAACAAAGTTATGCATGACCTAAATGCCATTTTGTGTTTTTCTGCAGGTAACACCATATTTGCCCCAGTTTTGCTGCCCCAGTCCAGTAAGTTTTATGATTTTCCTCAAGCAGTGCTCTTCTGCTTATGTTTTTTGTGACAGACCATAAGACTGTATACTTGTCTTTTTGTCAGAGTTCCAGTCTGTGTCATGTGGCAGTTTACACCAGTTGATGGGCGATGAGCTTCTTAAACCCCCTCCATTACCTCCCCGCAGGAAAGATACCTCTTCAGAGTCCAAGGTGACTTACATACTGTGTTGAGGAAGATACTTTGAAACTATACGTGCTACTTATGATTTAAAAAATTAAGAGGCACGCTTTTGCAAACTACAGCTTTTAACTAAATATTTCTCTTAATTTTTGAAAACACGCAACACTTTTTTTTTAAAATCATTCCCTAATGTTGATTTTCCAGAATGAGTATGATACCGATGCTTTCATTTTGTTGTGTACTTACCAATACCTGTATTATCATTGCATTTGTAATAAAAAAAAAAGAAGAATGGACATAGAATGCGAATCATATTAGTTGGTTTAATTTGTTTAGTAATAGAGTTTTTCTCTAGTCATTTTCATGCTTAAATTATGCCTTATAAAATGTATGAACTTCTCTTACTTTCACTCTTCATTGTATCATTCCATCATGTTTTATTTTTCATTTAATGGCAGAGCCCACATTTAGAGCTACTCCAGTGCAACGATACAATAATCACTACCGCCACATGTTGTAGTACATAGCCATACACATTACTATGGGGTCCAAAAGTAGGAGAACCCTTGTGAAAATGCTTTCATTTGTGCCGTCACACATTCACACGAGTGCAATCTATTCTTTGCAGAGTTTCAGGTCTGAAAGTCCTCCCGCCATTCCACCACGACTGCCTCCTCCTCCTCGCCTGCAGCCACGCGTTCCGGTGATCAACGGGCCGACGGAGGGGCCGCTGCCGAGCCCCCCACCTCCTCCGCCCCGCGATCCCCTTCCAGACACGCCTCCACCGGTTCCACAACGACCACCCGAGATCTTCATCAACTACCCGGTGAACATGCAGCCATCTCCAGGGATCCGTTTCCACTGGGACTTCACCAGCTCGCCTAGCACTCCCAACACCCCACCCGGCACGCCCTCTCCCCGTGCTCCGCCCCCGGGCACACCTTCTCCACGCGTGCCTCGCCGCCCCTGCACGCCCAGCTTCAGTCAGCCCATTCTGGTCCACCTGCCCCCACCCACTCAAGCACCTCCCATACCGCCTCGTCACAACTCCACCCCCGCGCTGCCAAAACTGCCACCCAAGACTTACAAGAGAGAACTCTCTCAATCAACACACACTCTCTCGCAACCATCGCTACACACTCTCTCGCTAGTCGACAACAGGGACAGCAACGAATAAGAGCATCCCGCCCTAAAATAGAGACGCGAGTGTGTGTGTGTTTTAACATTGTTTAACCTGGAACCAGACAATCTGATGCTAGTCGAAACCTGAAGATGGTCATTGCTCTTGAGGAATGTGATTCACTCATTTTCTTTCGCGTTCAGCATGCAGAGCTACGCAAGGTCATGTGCTCGTCAACAGCACATTCTCGAATGAAAATGCAGCTCTGAGGCCTTTCACCATCATTAGACTCTGCTGTGGATGTTTATTTGGTTGCAGGTCAAAGGTCAACCAGGGTTCAACCCGAACACCCTCAGCACGCCTCTCTTCAGTTGCCTTTAACTCACAGCTGTGACCTTGACCAGAGATTGTACCCTTCAGGTGAACTCTTGACATTTTGGTGAGGGTTTTTCCTCACACTATTTAAAGCCAATATGATGTCTTAACCCCCCCTCCCCCCCAAGGCGTACTCATCTATTCATCGATTCATCACAAGCCACACCCCTCCACCAATACTTACGACTCGTGATTTTCGCTCCAGACTCTTAATGTGCCTTCAATATCAGTACTGAACAAAATTGAAGTGTCTGAAAGCATTCGCCTTGACCATGCTTAGAACAAATGTCTAGACAACACCTCCGTTCGTGCGCGCGTGTGTGTGTGTGTGTGTGTGTGTGTGCGCGTGCTCCAAGTATTCTGTACAGAGTAACATATCTGCCCTCACTTCTCACCTCGGCGCCCCAGTTGCTGATGTATCTACTGACAATCTCAGTCTGAGACCCACCAGATTCACACACTGTTGTAGAGTGTTTGGTGTGGACCAGTGTCAAGTTTGTGTGTCTTAATAGTGTGCGGTGAGCCTTTTTTTGCACTTTAGGGCAGTACTGTTACAAAGAAGCAGAGGACTCAAACTCACAATCCTGTGACCTTATGACCCTGTCCTGCTGACCCCCGTCCTCTGGGCTGGCCGGGACAACCGTCGGGCTGTGTCCCAAACTCATGTACTTAGGGACACAGCGCTGCGGGCCGAATGTTCTATTGTAAATCATGCCTCCTGCTTTCATTCAGGTCCTCTCATCAACCAAACCAGGTCCACACAGGAAGGGCTTTGTCACCAGAGCAATTCCTATCAAATTGACCATGGCGATCAGCCATAGAGGGACTGCAGTGTTCTGTAGTGATGTCACATCCTGTATGTGTAGACACTCATACTGGCCTTTCCCACTGAGCTGATTTGTCAATTGGTTTGAAGTGTTAGTAAATCCCCAAAAACTCACTGTTTCTGTATGTGTGTGTGTGTGTATGTGTGTCTGTGCGCATTCAAGGCCTGTAACTGCTTTTGTACCATGTTCTCCATGAGACTCATTAATAAACACGCAGTCTTATTTTCTACGGAATGTTTTTATTCCTCTGACTTAATGTGCATTCTGTTACATTTATTCTCTCTGACAAATCAAATCATGCTGGAAAACTTTTGTTGAATTTAGCTGTCGTGAGTGTGCTGTTGCTGCATGTCAGTTCACAGTGAGAGGAACTGTTGTCATTTTATAAAAAAAAAAAAAAAAAAACAGATGTATGATTGATTGCATCAGTGCAGACTCATGAATATTAATTGTTTGCTGGCATGAGAGTGTGTCAGACTGTACTGCAGGGTCCTTCACTGTCCTCACTGTCATGCCACACTGCTTCAGCCCGCTGGACTCCAGTACCTCTATATGCTGATCTAAAACAACAGATGCACACATTACCACTTTAAAGTGCCCTTAAATGGCATCACACAGTTTTAAGTTTAGCACAGGGATAACAATGCACATAATTGTATTGACATACAGTACTGAGCTTTCAGATAAATCTTCATTTGGTATGTTTGGAATAGCATACCGCCTGCCATTTTTGGAGAATTTTTTTTTTTATCACTATTTCACAATATTCTATTGCAGGCATATATAGTTTGGGGTTTAGTGGCTCTGCAGACAGTGACCTCAGAGGTGAGTGCTGTTGAATATGTTGCTGAAATTAAGCAAAACACTCCCAACTTGACACTGCAATTTTATTGGTACAGTATCTTGTGCATTAAATGCTTTTGTCGTTAGATTTGTAGAAGGACTTCACAACAGAAGTTGTGATCATCTTTTCTTCCTTATTTTGATGTATATACAAGTAAAACAGCTTCTCAAATGAGACATAAGGGCGGGACTTGATTTTGTCTTTTGGGAATTGATTGGATCATTGTGGTTTGCTAATTGCTGCAGTTCCTTTTGAGTGATAGGTTGCTGGACGGGACGGATTATTGTGGTGGGGAAGTGAGTTTCATTGCTTTTCGTTGGTAAAACTGGTGTTTTCCGCGCCTATAGGTTAACAGTCTCCCTTTGACATAATCATCTATTCAGTTGTTCTGAGTGTTTTTCCTTTAAATTGATGTTATACTCTGTGCACCTCAGTTCAATCCATTGGTCCTTTTAGGCCTCTTTATTTGCAGAAAGGAAGGAATCCTGTTACTTTTCTCGCCTGTTTCGTTGCTTCATTACCATCATTCCGCTTGACTTTAAACCTTACGGTGCTATCTGAGGGTGTTATTATCGAGTAAATATGGCTCAGCTAGATGGCCACTGGTTTCCCACTGACTTGTAAGCTGTGTCGTAATAATCTTCTCCCGGACGATGGTCATGACGTCTGCCCTTCATGTTTGGGTGTTCAACATCTGAGAGGCTCTCACAGACCCGTGTCTGCACTGCAGTCTTTTACCTATGTCTGAACGACGGCTCCGTCTTGCAGAGTTAGACCCTAATTCAACGGTGAAACTCGGACAGTTGGATGTAGCCCGTTCGCGCACTCTGAAGCGCAGGGCATCTGCAGCACCCGGCGCTACCCTCCCATCTAAGAGAGGGCCACATCACGAAGTGAGAAACATTTGTGTTTTGATGAAAAATTCACTTTCTAAGACGGTTTCTGTGCTTTCTAAGATGGCGAAGCTGAAACGCCTGCTTCACTCGCTTCAGCCTGTCACATTTGCTACACCTGTGAAGATGACACAGGATGAAGAGAATGTTCAGAATCAGGGAGCTGGTTAAGAGTCTATTGATTCCCCTTGTTTTTCACATCATTCTGACTTGGATGTGCTTTCTACGAGTGCTTCGGATTCTTTTTTTCGTGATCATGGGGATGCTGTGGATGTTGCTGCACAACCATCCCCTCAGAATGTTTTCACTGGTTATCCAGCAGTGGAGGGGTCTAGTTGGGGGTCAGTTCAGTGATCTGGACAGGTCCAGTCCTTTTCTGATGATACTTTGGCCGTGCTTCGAATGGCAAATGCTGGTCTAGGACTTGATAAGTCACCTGTCCAATCTGCCCAAGCCAACGTTTTTTTCAGGCAGGCCACAGCTGCGACTACCTTTGCTATGCCACCATATAAAAATTTTGTGGCTGAATTTTCAAATGCCCTCACAGGTTCTGGTCTGCCTAAGCGGCGCTCAAAGATTGCTCGGACGTTAGCATCTATGGCTGAAGCAGATTCCATTGGGGTGAGTCGTGATCCGGAAATAGAGCAGCCCGTTGCAGCTTTGATGTCTCCTGATGAGGCTCTATGAGGGAATGTGCAATGTCCCAGTGCGCAATGTGGTCGCACAGAATCATTGTTAAATAGGCATACGAGTCTGTTGCTTGCATAACCCATGCAGAAACCTTTTAGCTACTTCTTGCTGCCACCAGTACGATGGAACCAGTAAATGTTTATCCCCCGATTTCACAGTTTCTGCAAACTGCTTTTTTGGCAATGGGCCACGTGACTCGCTAGTTGGGTAGTCTTACAGCCCAAATGTTGCTTGCCCAAGCATGGCTACCTGAGGACTGTAAGAAAACCTTGAGAGATATTCCACTTGTTACCGGGCATCTTTTTGGTCCTAATGTTCCGGAACTTGGAAAAGAGGGTAAAGCTTACTGAGTCCACTCATCAACTGACGGACGGATCCTTTAGGATGTTTTTAAGTGTCGATCTGAAAGATGCATACTTTCACATCCCAATTGTTGTTTATCACAGAAATTCTGCAAAAGTTCTACCTTTCAGTCTTTCTCTTGCTTCTTGTGTCTTCACAAGGTGTGTGAACGCAGCTCTGTCTCTTTGGATGAGAGGTATGCGTATTCTGCCTCATTTGGACGACTGGCTTCTTTGGGCCCCCTCAACACGACAGGCTGTGCAAGAGATCAGACTATTTTTGAGACACGTACAGAAGTTGGGTTTTTCTGTAAATGCGAAAAATAGCCATCTGATTCCAACACAGACCATCACATTCATAGGAATGACCCTGAATTCCTGCATGTCTACCTCCGTCTCAGGAACGTGTGACGAACATTCTGCAATTCTCGGCTCGCTTTCGCCCGGGTGTGTTTTTGCAGTACTGGGTGGTCCTACGACTAATAGGGATATTAACAGCTGCTACAGTGGTGATTCCCCTGGTTTTACTCCACCTCAGGATGCTCTTTCCAGGGATCGAGTACATCCAGGAGAATGGAGGCTTCATCCAGATGTAGTGCACGAAATCTGCTTCAGAGATGTCCACTCACTGTCGCTTATGGTTCGCAAAGACATAAGTGTCCAGTACCTTGGGCCAGGATACCCTGCCTACTATATGCGTTCCCACCTATCCCTCTGTAATGGGAGACGTAACACAGAATGATGGCCAGCAAGGCCATGGTTTCCTTTGTTGCTGAGACTTCTGACAGGCAATTAATAGAAGCTTTCCGCCAAGAAAGACATCCTCTCCCAGCGGGAGGCCAGCGCCTGGCACCCGCATCCAGCTCGTCTGGAGCTTTGGGTCTGGCCATTGGGTTAAATTCTTCTCTGGAGCATTGTGACCCTGCGGATATTCACACCGTCTCTAATGCTGGGGCTTCTAACACACGACAGATTTATGCTTCCCGTTGGAAGATTTTTTCTGCATGGTGTGAGGAGCAGGGGCTTGATCCTGTAACATGTGACATTCCGAGCATCTTAAGCTTTCTTCAACATTTTCTTGAGGAGAGCAAAGTGGCTTCCACTTTGAAAGTGTACGTCACTGCAATTTCTGCATATCATGTTCAAGTTGGGGGACCTTCTCTTGGATCTCAGTCTTGTCTGCAGTTTTTTGAAGGGTGCACGTCATCTGAAACCTGCTCTGAATCCTCTCTTTCCTGTGTGGGATTTGCCACTCGTGCACAAAGCATTGACATTAAATGGATATCCTTGAAGACTGCTTTTTTGTTGGCTATTGCTTCTTAAAAATGAGCCAGTGAGTTGCTGTCTGTTAGCGAATTGTGCGTTGGTTGCCAGATTACTCTCGGGTGGTCCTTAGACCCAGTCCTTCTTTTCTTCCAAAAGTCCATCTTCCTCAGTTCAAACCACCACATTGAACTGGCCTCTTTTCAGACTGATTCAAGTGCTCAACTTTTGCATCCTGTTTGTGGCTTGAAGTGTTATGTGGACACTACTGCTCAATTTAGAAAGTCAGACCAGATATTTGTCTGCTAAGGTTGTGTGAAGGAAGGTGCTCCAGTGTCGAAGCAGAGGTTGTCAAACTGGATAGTGGAGACTGTTGAATCGCCAATGAATCTCCTCTAAAAATGGCCCATGAAGATGAGATGACCCTATTTGAATGGCAAGTTAGACCCCAGGGCAATGGTTTCCCTGCTGCCTTAGGGTCATCTCATCTTCATAGGCCAATTTCAGAGGAGATTCATTGGCGGACATCTGCACTGCCACTACCTGGGCTTCTCCATGCACGTTTGCCAGGTTTTATAAGGCCAACATTGCTGCTCATCATGTTGTGAGTTCTGCGGTTCTCCAGGAGCAGCCTTAATTTTTCCTCAGGTGGGTGGCATTCCTCATTACTATGTTTGTATGTGTCATCCAATAGTGTTTACACTGCCTCTGGCAGTCAGTAAGAATGAAACAGAACTCTAGTTACGCATGTAACTGTGGTTCTGTGAACTCTGGATGACTGCCAGAGTTCTTAGTCAATCTGAATGCCCGAGAAAGGTAAACCGAGTGCTGAGCTACTGTGGCTTATAACCCCCAGGGTTCAGCATACATCACTAAGTGACTTTGTTGGTATATTCTCTCAACATATCTGGCTGGCGCTGCTATAATCTAATATTGTTTACACTGCCTCTGGCGGTCATCCGGAATTCACAGAACCACAGTTTCATGCATAACTAGCATTCCCTGAGATAACGGGAATGAGCATTGTGTCAGTAATTGACTCTTATGGAGAACACTAAATTTTTCTCTGAATACTGAAGCCTGATTGATTTTCGTCTGTTTACCTCACAGACAAATGACTTTTCAGCCCACCAAATGGGCGGGGCCGACTGTCTATTTAAATCACGCTGATAGCTATTTTCGTCAGAATTTTTCGATACTGGTTAAGCAGACAATATCAGCGCTGAAGAGCAGGGACTTCTAAGTTGTAGAACCTTTTAAAGGTGGATGGCGAAGGCCAGCTGGCCGCCGCACAGATGTCGTCAATTTACACTCCTTTAGACCAAGCCCAAGAGGAGGCCGTTCCCCTGGTGGAGAGGACCCTCACCCTATTAGGGCGTGCGAGGTGGTTAGTGCAGCCTTGGCGTGGGCACATCCCAGGCAAGCGATGCATTCGGTGTGCTTGTCCACGAGTCAGCTGCAGCTGTTGAAGCGCCATTAATCCGCTGCTTGAGGCTTGTTTCAATGATTGTTTTCAAAGGCTTCTATCTTCTTCTCTTCTGAGTCAGTGAAGAGATGAACTTCGCGCTTGGAGAAAAATCCTGATGAAAATGGCTTTCAGCGCAACTTAAATAGGCAGTCTGCCCCCTCCGTTTTGGCGGGCTGAAAAGCCATTTGAACCAATGAACCATTTCAAGCCATGAACCAATCAGGCTTCAGTATTCGGAGAAAAAACGAGTTTTCCCCATAAGCGTCAGTTACTGATGCTGAGGTTACTGAGGTTATTAAATGTTTTGTCGTATACTGCACATTTTGGTCATCAAGGTAGCATGCTATTCCAAACGCAGCTATACGACTCTTACCGTGATTGGTCAGTCTCTTGCTGTTGATTCATGATTTGATTGGTTGAGCTGAAAGACACAGAGTTCTCTTTTGCAGGAGTCACATCACTCTGAAAGAGAAAAGGTGAGTGGTTTTGTTAATGTTTTGGTAGTATTTACCTCTCCATTTCAGACTAGCTTGAACTGTATCTCAAGGGGTCAGTTGCTCTTCTTGAATAAAACTACATAATGTAACTTACACATCTCAAAACGATGTTGAAACTAAGCTGCAAAAAATTGTCATCCCAAAATTTTGATACAGCACAACGGGATTCTATGGGTCAAAAAGACGGTGTAAAATGTTCATGTGAAACTGAATTACAATGTTTTTAGTGCAAAACAGCTTGAACATCATTATAAATGAACATCAGGGAAAAAAAATTATGATTAAAAGTTGTAGGATGCAGTAGTCTTGTGCTAATTTTCATGCGATGCCTCAAACCTGTGAGTAAATTGGCTCCCAAATCGGCCGAAAGGCACTGGCGGGGATTCTGTGAGGTTTTGGGGCACGAGTTTTTCCTTGAATCCCAATGCGAACCTCGGCAGGAATAGGAGCCCGTCTGGGAATCTGCCACGGCATGCATAAGCTTCCCCCTGCCTGTACGGCTGAAGTGTTGTGAGTGTATGAAGGTTTGAGGAGAACTGGAACCTCGTTGTCCTCTTCATCATCATCCTCATCATCATGAGCCTCCGCTCCCCTAAGCCGATTTAAAGTTTCATCTGGGCTACAGGTCGTCACAGAGGAGAAGTCAAACACTGATGCATCGGCCACGTCGCAGTCTGTGTCCCCATCATCGAGACGAGGGGGTGGAGGGCAAAGGTCAGATGTGTAAACGCGTCCATCAAGCCCCGGAGACCCACAAACACGTATGGCCAGACCAGCCGAGGAGCTCTGACTCTTGGCAGCAGTGGTGAGGTTTCCCCCTACGTCAACAGGTGGCCCAGGGTTCAGAAACCGACCGGCCTCTCTAGGATGACAAACGAAGGGTACGCAGATAGGACCCGTGTGGCTCTGCCCTGCGCTGCCATTCCACTTGTATTCTGTAGTCCAGCCACCAAGTGGCAGCTCACAAATATGCTCACGGCCATTTCTGAGGGGAAACAGTTGCTGTTTCATTATGTAGATACAATTTTTTTATTGTTTAATATAGGTAAGCAACCCCCCCCCCCCCCCCCCCCCCCCCCCAAATAAAATAAGTCAATCCTTATTATGTTTAATCTAATTGTAAATTACACACATACTGCTTTTATGAGGGATTTTTTTAATACATTTTTTATATATATATATATAGACCACATCATTTTTTATCAATATGTCATAACTGGATCGCATCTCAAAATCCAAGCAACCTATTTATAGGACCCATCTAAAAAAAACCTCTTTTTCAATAATCTGTCGCTACCTCGGTTTTATCACCACTTTGTGATGTTTAAACATTAAATAATTGCCATTTATTTTGTAATTGCTCTACAGCCAATAGAAATTATTCGAATATAATCTGTACTTACAGGCTCCAAAGTTTGATTCAATTTAATACATTTCAGTACATTTAGATTTGTTTAAATGTTTAAATCATTTAAAAAAATGTATTTTAACCCTTAAAGCAGGAATTCCTTAACTCTATTGATTAATCTCCCTTAAGTTTAATTTAATTTGTTAGAATTTGCTTTTATACATTTATATTTTTTGGTATTTATTATTTGTAAGTAATTTATTCTTATTTTTTAAAGAGATTTAATAGAGGTGTATCTGTATCCAGTTATTTAAGTAGCCAGATTCAAATGTTTATACATATTATTTAAGATCTGCATCATCTCTTGAAATTGGATAGAAATAGCTCTCAAACCGAGCTTGATCAGATAATTTTCTTCCAGTTGAAGTGTTAACATGAAGGCTTTTTATTCTGATTGTTATCAGTCAGATTTTTAACAGATTATTAGGCTATATGCAAATTTATTCATTTAATTTAAATGCAGTCAAACTAGCTTGATTATTTTCTAAGAAAATGTGACTGATGTCTTAAAGTGACTTTTATTTTGCTCTAATTTCTGATGACATACCTTAAGATGCCACTGGGCCGAGGTAGCGTCTGTGAGATGCCAACGCGACAGCATTTCCTCTGGTGTACAGTGCTGTCTATGCCTGCGCCCGCTGTGACACTGGCTGAATGCACATTAGTGTTGGCACAGTACTTAGTAAAGGCGGAAGGACCACCGTCGGGGCTCTCGGCACAGCACCTGCTTCTCAAACTGCAGACACACTAAAATTAGCATCAACCACCTGCCACAAAAGCCAGCTTTAACCAGTTAGACAGAATAGCACTTCATACAATTCACATTTACTGAAGCCTTACGTGACAGACAAAATAATCAAAAAACACTGACCCTTGTTTAGACCCCAGCCCCTCTTTGCATGGCCCCGCCTTCTCCAAGGTCATGTGACAGCTTGTGCAGAGATCCCACAGCACCCGCTCGCTCTCCTGTAGTGAACACCAGTCTGCGTGCCCAGCGCCAGAACTGCGTAACAGAGCCTGGTGGAAATAGGAAGTGCAGTGGAGAAGATGCAGTGTCTTTTGTAGCAACACTGGAAATTAAAATCCCTTAGAAAATAGCAGACTGCATTTTAGGAAGAAAATGTACACTTTCTGTAGTGAAGTGCTTGGCAACGATTTACTTCCTCAGACAGTAGTGCAGTAGTGAGCAAAGCAGACCTAAGGTGGCACGAGTTCAGCAATGCAGTAATGCCATCTGGACCTGCTCAACTGTGCCGTAGCATTCAGTGCCAACTGACGGGTTACAACCCTAGCGTCACGTCTAGCATCACAACCTTTTCTCTATTTCTACATTTATAAGTTCAGAAGTATCTTGACTATATATTCCTAATACAACATCAGCTGTTTAATTGAGTCAGGTTGCACATTTCAGTGATGACTGAAACTAAAGATGGCTAATAGAATATTCTGGATTAAATATAACCTCTTGAAATCTGCTGACCTACTGAATTCAGCACGTGTCTATGTCATGCTGTCTATTACCACAGAAAATGTTTTTGACTCATCTCTCAGTTTGTAAAAGCTAACAACAAACATGTTTGCAGTAATGTACTTACAATGGAAGCTCATCAAGTATGTATAGTACTTTAAATCAATAAAATGTGCAACTACATAAAAAAACTGTCCACAAAAATATTTAGCAGACCAACTGATTTTAACACTGATAATAATCAGAAATGTTTCTTGAGCACCAAATATTAGAATGATTTCTGAAGGGTCATGTGACACTGAAGACTAGAGTAATGAAAATTCAGCTTTACCATAACAGGAATAAATTACAATTATTAAAAAAAGTAATAATATTTCACATTTTTACTGTATCACCTTAAAAGGATGTACACAATTTAAAGGGATGGTATAATTCCCTTTTCACAAGATGTCTCTGATGTCCCCTGAGTGTGTATGTGAAGTTTTAGCTCAAAATACTCCACAGATAATTTTTATAGCATGTTAAAATTGTCACTTTTTGAGGGTGAGCAAAAACTCACCATTTTTGTGTGTGTCCCTTTAAATGTAAATGAGCTGCTGCTCCCGGCAAAGAGGGTGGAGTTTCAAGAGCTTGTGCGTTAGCAGCTCCAATTACCTCACACAGACACACTGAAAATTTCAAAAACTTTTAGCCTTTTATGTTAGCTGGAGTTAACTATCTTCTAGTCATTGATTAACATATTCTGTCATGATAATCTATAAATCGTGTTCCCGGGGGCGGGGGTTTATGTAAATTTAAGGGTTAGTGATGTCACTAACCCGGGAGGAAGCTTGTGTAGTCCCTACCAGCCGTTTGTTGTAGTCCTTAAAACGCGATTTATGTAAAATAATCTCCCTTTGCATTGAACTTTGAGCGTCATAACTTTGCAGATGTTGTTTATGCTTAAACAGCAATATTACACACTAACTAAAGTTAAAAAAGTTAAATAATAATCAACCACACATTTAACATATCAAAATAGCATGTATTTTTTTTATTAAGGCTGACAATTTATTTCATTTATTCTTACCAAGTTCATTTGCAAGCATGTGACTCACCTGTATAATGTTCAGGTATGCGTGGATGCGGGAAACAGGAGCGAACAGTAGTGAAAGCAATCTGCAGCTCTCTTTCTCCTCCTAGCAGAAAAGTATTATAAATAATTACATGAAATAAATCAATAGACTTGTTCGTGCACTTAGATATAAAAGGGCCTGGTTGCTCTAGACACATCTCATAGTCCCTTGCATTCAAAACTTTAAATATTGTAACGTTTCATAACATGAAACAGGAAGATCTTGCCTGAGCGTTTTGTGGATTGTTGTGGGGTGAAGTTGTACTGAACTCTGTTCTCAGGACAGTTCCCAGACCGTACACATATCCAAGATATGCATCAGAGAAAGACTTCTGCAGAGAGACAAGTAATGAATGAATGCATTTATTTTTAAAAGTTTGGGGTCAGTCAGTTATGTTTTAAAAAAAGAAAAGTCTCTTTAGAGCACCATTGCTGGCATTTATTTGATCAAAATGTATGGTAAAAACAGTAATACTGTGAAAATATTAACATTTTAAAAAGATGTTTTCTACTGTAATATATTTTAAATTGTAACGTATTCCTGTTGTGTTCCTTAATATTTGTTAGAAAACGTTTTTTTTCAGGATTCTTTGAAGAATAGAAAGTATTTATATGAAATAGATTTTTTTGTTGCAATGTAAAAGTCTTTACTGACACTTTTGATACATTTAATGAGGGATAACAGATTATTATTTTACATTGTTCTGTCCAGTGAGGTTGAGAAAAGCCTCCCCAGCTGCACAGCTTCTCTCATTCGTGGTCAGGCGTTCTTCTAGGGTGTTGCGGAACAGCAGGTGGCGCTGTAGCATCTGATCAATATGCTTTACAAACGCCACACTGTCTCAGAAACACACAAACACGCTTGTTATAGTCCGTGATACAGACAGAGATAAAGAGATGACATGAAATAGTGATAATATAGTTCTCTACTTTTGCTCTGTAGATTTATATTTCTCAAGAAGCTGATTCAAACTAGACACATAATCGCGCTCAGACTGCAACAGCATCTCCACCACACCGCGCCTCCTGCCTGACAGAACGAGACAGAGGAACATGAGGACCCACATGTGAATATTGAGCTGTTAAAAGTCTCGGTGAAGAGGTGATTTACCTCGCCGTAAGCAGCTGTGTGTTACCTGGCAGGAAAGAGCATCTACACCTGAGAAACAGAAAACAAAATCGCTGAGGTTTTTTAAATATAATTTACTTCTCATTTAATTCCCACCACATATATTGTATATGAGCATATATTTTAAAGTCACTTTGAAATCAAAATGGACAATTTTTATTAAATATTACAGTATTTATTGTTTAAATGATGATTTATCGCGCACATACTTTTTTTTTATTCATATGTGCCCTTATCATTTTTAAAGTCACCATGAAATCAAAATTGGCAATGCAAATTTTTAATGCAATATTGCAATGATAATTATAAATGATTTTTCGTTCACATAATTTTATTCATGTTACTAATAAATTCATGTGCCCTCTTAATCTGTATTAAAAATCACTTCCCCTCCCTCTTGCATTCTCTGATGATGTGTTTACTGGAACGAGGGCGGGACAACCTGTCACTCACATGAGATCACATGACTTTTATTTGTTCAAGAAGCCATTTTAACTTGGATATACGTCACAATAGGAAAGAAACGATTATCGCAACTTCCATTTCATGCCAACTTTAACATATATTTAAATAAAAACATATTTTATAGAATCATTACAAATATTTGTAAAATATGAAAGCTCACCTGTATTCTGTCTGGTCCATTGCCACACCTGTAAGCCCTGTAGGTAGCAGTGTATGAGAAATGCTCCGCCCACAGATGAAAGGGGAGGAGCCTCTGCAGCATCATCACTCTGTCCGATACCGTCATCCACTCCATTGCTGTATTCATACACACATTGGCACACACACTTTAACAGTTTCAGTGTTACATTCTATGGGTAAATTTGTGTCTGTGTGTGTGTGTGTGTGCTCGTGCGTGCGCATGTGTGTGTATATATGTGTGTTTACTTCTCTCTTCCTGGATTCTCTGGTGGTTTTCTGTCTTGTGTTTCACAGAGCTGACGAAACTGACAACGTACCTCCTCCAGCTCCTCCTAAAAAGACACATGAAAAAAGTGACTTCAACACAAACAGATCAGATTTTAACAGTTTTTTCTCCTTTTTCTTTCTTTCCTTGAGCTTGTGGTATCTGTAATTGAATTGTTGTCATTTATGTAATGCATATTTGTATTTTAATAATTGTCATTATTAGTAATGTATTGTTTGCATTACCTGCCTAGGGACTACGGATGTAAATTAGCAATGTTGCTATAATCCGGTACGTTTACATTTTGTATTTTATACTGATTTTCATTAACGTGCGTTGTCCCAATTAAATAAACAAATAAATAAATAGATTTACAACACACGACACGTGTGTGTATGGCCTCACCTTGAGGGACAGCACCAGACTCTCTAGGTGAAGTGCGCGCTTGTTGCAGCCATGTCTTGTGTCCTCCAGCTGGCTCTGCAGGTCAGTATCTCCCTGCTGAATCTGATTCAGCTCCAGCAGCGCACGAGAAAACCCTGCCCGCAACTCGCACACCATGCCTTGAACCTGAACACAACCAGATGTGACTGAACACTTAATGAAGATATTTAATCATTGTATGCAGATTGATTGCACTTTTAAAGGGGACATATTATGCCCTTTTTTACAATATGTAATATAAGTCATAGATGTTCCTAATATGTCTGTGAAGTTTCAGCTTAAAATACCCCACAGATCATTTATTATACCATGTTGTAAATGCCCATTTTTGAGTGGAAGTATCTTTAAATGCAAATGAGCTGCTGCTCCACACCCTGCTTTCCAGAAGAGGGCGGAGCCTTTACAGCTCGTGCCTCAGATACTAAAACACTAAAACATCTGTGTTGTTTTGTTTGTCGTCTCTATCGCAGTCACGCTCATGTTACATTGCAGTTCTTCATCATCATTATTTGTTCATCATCAAGTTTATTATTTGCATGTGTTTTAAAGCCATATAAGTCTAAACTTCAAATATATGGTTTTCACACATCCAAAGCTGGTTGTCAGAGTAATTAAACGGCCCGTGAGTATTAAACTAAGTTCTCATTCACATCTTAATGCGCTTAAACTGTCAAATACATGCAATTTTATGTCAAAAACAAACAAAGTTCACATAAACACAGTCGGTTATGTCTGTGAACGTAAACAGCAAGTAAAGAAATCGCATGTGTATATTATCTGTGTATTAAAGTGAAAGCAGCGTAATATACAGCACCTACTGCTAAATATGCAGTTAATATGAATCAAACAACAAAAGAAAAACAGAAAATCAATCACTGCTCTTGACTGAATCATAGCTTTAATAAGAATACATGTCTTACTTAAATGCTGATGTTAAATGCTCTGGCGAGGAGATAAACAAGTCCATCAGCATTCGTGGGCAGGGGCTTGTTCTGAGACACTGCTTATGATTTATGGGGATTTTTAAAAAAAGGAGTGGGTGGATTTTTACCATTAGGGTGGTTGTATATACACACTGCCGACATATTAATGTTCAAACTGAATCAAAAAGTGAATTTTGCATAATAGGTCCCTTTAAAAAAACATTTTGGAGTCAAGCATGGCAATACATTTCTGTGATTTTTATGACTTAATTTCCATATTTTTTCCAGGCCTAGTAATCACAATTAGATTATTTGATATTTCCTGATTTTCCATGACTGTGGGAAACCTGAATTACACATACCAACCCAAAATATGTCTTTTTGAAAGGCAAATGTTTAAAGGCCCATGAAGATGTGAGAAAATGCATTTAATGCTCATATAAGTTTCTTGTTATTACTCAAAAGTGTTGAAAGATTGTCAGTGTGTGTCTGTTACCTTAGAGATCTCTCTTTCCATGTCTCCCTCATGAGATTTCCTTTTCTGTGTGAGGATACACAAACATCATTTAACACAGTCTCAAAGGTTTGTAAGCATTCTCTGCGGAGAAGCTTTAATTTGCAGGGGACTACTGAAATTTATGTTGGTGTAGTAAAACACAATACAACAATACGGTTATGACACTTACTAAGTAGCCATGATGATCATCTTATCTATTTTATGTTTTTTTGAGCCATTCCACCGAAAGGGTGACATTTCTGTCCCCAGGACAAAATTGCATGAAAATAAACTCTAAAATACATTTTATTATTAAGCAAAATGTCCTGCACATTAAGCTAACTACAAATTTAAAATGTATAATGTATACTTAAAAACATTAATAAAAACTACATAGAACGCTAAAAAATATAGCATTTTCTGCATGTCCTCACTCTCTATCTCTAAACTTTACCATGAAACATGATTAAAATCCTTCAGAAATCTTAATTTTTGGGCATTGTTGTTTATATCCTTTATATCTATTATTATTATTGGACTTTATATCCAATCTATCCTTTAAAATGTTTTTTTTTTTCCATGAGAAAAAAACATTTTACCTAATATTTTAGATAAAATACACATTTTAGTCGTGTCCCCAGGTTTTCACTCAGTCCTGTTACCCTAACACATCCCCCCCTCTGAAAAACTCCACAAGACACATTTTTAACAGGAAGTTGCATCATCTGGATCTTCTGAAGGCAATGGGAAGACCAAAGTAAGTCCTCTCATTTTAATTTCTGTATATTTGATGAAATTGTAAATATGACTGAGAAGGTCAATCTCAACATACTGTCCTGTTACCTAAATTATTTCTTAGATTTTATTTGTTCATTTTAAAAATACTAACTTTTGGTAAGTCACTAGAATTTGCTCAGTGTCCTCATGCTATTAGCATGTATGCTATGTGGCCCTATGCCATGTATTTGATAACTTTTTGCTTAAAAACTCAATCCTGTTACTTTCAGTCCTGTTACTTATATGAAAAATAACAGTAGTGAGTTAAAGTAACAGGAGTGAGTAGAGTCCTCGTGTTTTTTTTTTTATTTAATACTGTAAATATTAGTTGATAAAATACTATTCACCAGAATTATGAGTTTTAAGGCTGCAATACTTATATTGTAGATATTAGCATTAGTTTTACAATGTGAACACCATACTTCCAGCCAGAAAGCCAGTCCACGACGAAGTGACTTAAACTTTTTGTCTTTCTTATATTTTGTAGAAGATGGAGAAAACCCATACTATGCAGGTGCCAGAAACACCCACTTATGGCATATTGCAATGGAAGGAGCGAAACACACCCGCAACCCTCTCTTTTCTCCCTCCCTCTCTCTTCTTCTCTCTCTCCTTCTTTCTCTTTCCACCTCCTTCGCTGTGAAGTACTACTAGCACATCGTACATCACTTCAACACAGAAACCTTATGCACACACAGTCATGTACACTCTCTCTCATAAACACACATATGGACACTCATTCATGTTACCCAATGTTCATTCCTGTTACCAAGTGTTCATTTCTGTTACTATTTTTTTTCTTCTAAAAAAATTTGAGTTAAACCACTGTTTTTATCAGTTTTGTTTGGTCCATCATTTATATAATTGTTTAATAAATTGAATTATAAAAAAATATATAAATTTGAGGCTTCGGTCTTCTTTAAAATGAGAAAATGGCTTTGTGTTTTTTATTAAAATACATCTTGCCTTAATATATAGAGATTTTTTGTCACAAATATCAATTATTTGAACATATAACCAACAATTTCTTTAAAATAAACACTTTCTTGTGGGAAGACAAAGGAATTAATGCAATTAATATATGCGTCCATCTTCTGCTTAGAAACCTTGTAAAAAAATTAAATAAAGTTGCCTGAGATTGACCAATACACATTTTGAATACTTAAATATGTGTAGTATTAGATTCAGTGTTGAAAAAGGATTAAAAAAATAAAGTTTCATTTTGAGGAGTTACAACAAGCAAATGTCACCCATTCGGTGGAATGGCCCTTTTAACAATTTAGTCACCACAGCAATGGTAAAACCTGAAATCACCAACATTGTGGGAACAAGCCAGCAGTGACCATGATGATACTAAACGTATAATGTCTAAAACAAATTCTAAATATGCAGAAAGGTTTGTGTACGTGTTAGATTTAAGGCCCGTTCACACAGAGGACAATAACTATACAGTTAACGATGAAGATATAGTTCTAAATACCTCCTCCACTGTTTCTATGAAATGCGCGCGCTTGTGTTTTTACCTAGAGCTGGTCGCCCGACGCCCAGTCAGCGAATCCCCCAGGTGGGGGAAAGATACCTGCCAAAGAGCTGCTCCACCCTACAGCAGAGAGTGGCAACAGATTTATAAATGTTTTGTTTTATTTTTTTTCAGAAGTATTTCACGATCTTCTCATTTCTTAAAACAATTTACAGTCTTGTACAATATGTAAAATCAAGCAACTTTAGGCTATATCAAATTTAAATAGCAGACGGAGAACGACACATTAATAATTCATAAAAATGCAGTGTTCAACACAAATCTTTATAATGAAACTAAACGCAATTAATAATAATAATGATGATGATGATGACCGTGCAGCGCGCGCCCACTTACCAGAAAGCAAATCTTCAAGATTTCTTTTTCAGTTTAAACGTTATTCCATTTCTCTGACATAGTGACGGCCTCATGTTTTAGTAGTTGTCTCTCCCTGAGCTCTTGTATCCCGGTGTCCCGTCTATCCGGTGTCGTGCACTGCGTCTGACTGCGGGAAGAGGGACAGGACACGGACTGACTGTGCGCGCGCCGTCCGGTGTCCCTCTCGGGACCGTTCACGCGCTCTTGCACAGTCAGCAAAAGAGCAATTTTCTGCTGCTTATTGCTCTTTCACTTCCACTCACACATTATATCAGAGGTCTTATAATGTATTGAGATCATTAGGGACTCTATATGTGGTTTGCGATTAATTTAACTTGAATACAAAGAATATTTTGTGCAGTAACCAAGATAAAATAAGTTCCATACATTCGCACATTTATATAAAATCTAAACGGGCACACGACTCATTAATATTTAATTCACAGATTTAGCGAAACTGCGGACAGGGCGTGTCTTATATAAACAGAGGCGTGGATTTTAAACATGTCGAATATGATTGGACGAATCCTTTCAGTGTGTTTTGAAATTTCCGCGCATGCGCAGTGGGGAAAGGTGTTTCTCGGTGAGTTCGATTGTTGATTCTCTCTCTCGCTTACAACTTTGTGTTTCTATGTTGTTGTAATTAATGATTCGGATGAATAACTTCGAGTTGTCGAGTGCGAGAATATAATTAGTTGTGCAAACGAGAATATTACTGCATATATAAACCTTTTAATGTCACCCAGCATGTTATACTATTATTGCTAATAAATTGACACTAAAAACATCTGAATTTTCATATGAACATCTCAGTTCCTTTCCCACATAATAAGCACAGCCATCAGAACAAGCTGCTGTTTTGGATATCGGTTGTTAGATATCAGTTGTTTGGATGTCAGTGTCTGGGTTGATTAATGGTCTTGGTGTCATTGTGGTAGACTGGGGAAATGAGGACAAGTGAGTTTGATTCATCTGACGAAGAGGATTTTGGTGAAGAGGAAGCCACACCTCTTCAGATCTCATGGTGAGCAACATATACATGTGCAATTTTGCATTTACATACTCAACATAGATTGAAAGTGATTGTGTGTGTGTGCTTTTCAGGTTGTCACTGTCAGTGGTGGAGTGTTCCCAGTCTCTTGGCATCTGTTCCTTACCTGGTAAAATGAATTGATAAATGAATAATGTCTCTGTGTGTGCTCATTCCATAAATGAGACAATTTTCTACTAGAGCTGCATGCTTTTGGGGGAAAATCTAAATGCATTTTTTTTTTCTGATAATTGTAATATTTCATTTTTAAATAAAGGACTATTTAAGAAAAATACTAATAATTATTATTTTACTGTACAACTGTAAAATTACAATACTAATTTAAACCAAACTAAAAACACCAGACCATGAGGTACTTGTGTCATGGCCAAAAGATTTGGCAGTGACATGTTTCACAAAGTTTGGTGCTTCAGTGTAGATACATTTTTTCTCGTTTATTGGAAACCAATGATAAGCATTTCATAGGTTTTAAAGGATTTGATTGGCAAAAACCTTCAATGTATGCAGCAGAGACAATATTTTCAGTGTTGACCCTTCTTCATAACCTCTGCAATTCGCTCTGGCATGCTGGATATCAGCGTCTGGGCCAAATCCTTCTTTGATCCTGTGTCTGACAAAACTTAGTATGAAAGTCTTCGTAAAATTCAAGGCTGCTCAATAAATGTGAGGCACGTGCTAATTCAGTTTAAAGTGGTACATAGAATTATATATGTTACTCAATTTAGTTTTTGGAGTAATACTGTTTATTTCTCCAGTTTGTGACAGATGTAAAATAGAAGGCGGCTCCTTGTCACACATGTTTTGGTTTTGTTCCAAACTGTTTAACTTTTGGACTGTTATTTTTTTATTTTTAACCCATGATCTGGATTGATTTCTTTTGCAAAAGTTTTTCAAAAAGAAATCAAGCCGGATCATGGCCTAGCAATTGTTGGGATCCTCTGGGACATTAAAAACTCTTTCAAGCTTTCAGCAATGACCTCTAATGATGGCCATGATTCTTGCTAAAAAAAAAAAAATCTTAGGACTCTCCATGCTTCAAAGCTTGGTGCATGAATTGCTTAAAGGGATAGTTCACTTTGAAATTAATTTTTGATATGTTTTAGCTTACCTCAAGGGCATCCAAGATGTAGGTGTCTTTGTTTCCGCAGTTTCAATTTTGATATTTTTAGGTCAAACCGTTCTTGTCTGTCAGTCATATAATGCAGGTCTATGGTCACTGTCTCAAAACACAAGCACAGAGTCCAAATTAAAACAATTCCCCATCGTCCAAATTAAACAATTCCCCATCGTAAGTACACATTGATGGCCTAAGACACGAAACGAGCGGTTTGTGTGAGAAAACGAACAGTATTTAGATCGTTGTTATCTCTTGAACACAGCACACGTCCAAATGATCTGACGGCGCGGGCGGGTATAGATATATACATAGATGTCGCCTTGGCTACGGTTTCGTTCCAATGAACTGCAGTAGCGAAGGCGACATCTAGTGTATACATCTTGTATACACGATTTTGAAAAGCCATGACGTTTCGGTTTTATTTTGATTGATTGCACATCCCTAATTTCTGCTCATTTCAGGTTGCAAATATAAAGAAATCAGAAGAAACCTGCAGAAAGATGTTGGTGAGTCTAGCTGACACAAACACACACACAGTAATGGTCTAATCCAGTGGTTCTCAACTGATTGGTTGCAACTTGCAAGTCTATACTGATCAGTTTGCCAGCAGCAATTAGCAAACGTTTGATGTTCTGAAGCACAACTAGTTGAGAAGCACCAGTTTAAAGTATGCGTTGTGTGCAGTGTAGGATAGGATAACTGTGATTTATCTGTGGTTTGTGTGTAGCTGAGATGTGTGATCAGGGTGTGGAGGACGTGTTTGTGTTCTGCACCAGAGGAGAGCTGGTGCGCTACAGAGTGCCATGTCTGTTAGAGGTTTATTCTCAGAGTGGGCTCAAAGTGCACCACCTCCCCTTCCCGGACGGATGCGCTCCAGAGCTTCCTCAGTGCTGCTGCATCCTGGAAGAACTGCACGACTGCCTGCGGAATCAACGCAAGACCGTCATACAGTAAGAATAAAACACTCTCAGTTACTGCATTCAGTGATATTCTTCCTCTTCCAGGGAGAAGAAATGTGATCATTTTTCCTAGCAGAAAAATGTACTTTCTAAACGGTATATCAAACCTTTTAGTTTTAAGCTAACTTTATTTTAAATTTAGTTTTAAGACCGTTACATGTATTAATATTATTCAGTATTATTTTTTTAAGATAAATTAATACTTTTTTTCAACAAGGATGCTTTGAATCGATGTGAAAAGTGACAGTAAAGACATTTATAATGTTACAAAAGATTTCTGATAAATGCTGTTCTTTTGAAATTTCTATTCGTCAAAGAATGTAAAAAATGTCACAGTTTACACAAAAATATTAAGCAACACAACTATTTTCAACATTGATTGATAAAAAATATTTCTTGAGCTGCAAATTAGCATATTTAAATGATTTCTGAAGGATCATGTGCTGCAAATTTAGCTTAGCTATCATAGGAATACATTACATTTTAAAATATTTGTATTTGTATTTTTTTATTGAATAAATGCCTTGGTCAGCATAAGAGATAGCATGTATATGTAATATATATATATATATATATATATATACTGTATATATTTTTTTATTACATGACCATTTGAAGAACATTAGATTCTAATTGTGCTTGTATTCCTCCACAGTTGTTATGGAGGTCTGGGACGCTCAGGACTAAGCAAGTATCAAATGTTCAAAATGAGCGCAGTGTCATGATTAATGTTAGTCCCGTGTGTGTGATTAGGAGTTTAACTTGTGTTTCATTGTCACAGTTGCTGCGTGTTTACTGCTGCAGCTCTCTGTCTCCATCACGCCCAGTGCCGCGCTGGAAATCCTGAGGGAGCTGAGAGGAGGCGGAGCCATTCAGACTGTCAAAGTAAGAGGCAACATCTGAAAACCTAGATACATCACTTCCCTTAGCCATACAACGACGTTGTTAATTATGCTTCTTCATGGCCTCTTATAGCAATACAACTTCCTTCACGAGTTTCGGGAGAAGTTTGCAGCATATCAAGAAACCAAAGAGCGGCTTTCAGAGAGATCAGTGTCCCGATGATCAACCTGACATTCAGATGATTTAAAAAAAAAAAAAAGACTAATTGTTTTGATTGGTTGTTTTGCTCTATGGATGTTCTCTACCTTGATCATGAATGCATTTGTTTCTGTTCTGATGGCACTTTAAAAATGCTGTACTTTTTATAAGTTGATCTAATAATAGTGTGCTTAATATATAACTTTAAAATTAAATAGCCTTGTTCACTTAAATGTGGTCTTAAGTGGCCTAAACAAGATGTTGTCTGCATTAATCCTGGCCAGTGGATCAAATTAAGAGTGATGCTTATTTTTGTGTCTGGGAAACAATATATTGCTTATGTGGGTGACAGTGATTTGAATGGCAGATTAAATTCGTTATGCAGTTGTTGGCAATACTTCTTGGCAATTCTTTCATACCAAAGTGGCCACTGGTAAGGGGATATATTAGGTTTGTGACCATTACTGGAGAAGTTAACCAAGGTAACAAGTACCAATGCCTTTACATTGATCAGAGATACACTAATAATCACAATCAATGCAGTTCAAGTGCTACAATTTCAGGCACTTTTGAATGATTATAAACCTTTCGGGTTTGACACATGATCATTTTAATATAGCTTGTGCAATGCAATATCGTGGTTTTATTTATTTTTTCTGATAAAAAAATGATTATATTGTTGAAAAAACTTGTACTATTCTATCAGAGTAAAGCAAACCCTAGTTTCACATTAATGTATGGAGGACTTTATTGGGAACTTTAAAGCAATATTACAAGCAAAAAAAATAAAAATTCACAATTTACTACAGCTCTTGCAAGACTTTATAACATTCAAACGCACATATCAAGCAAGATTCACTCACACACAAAAAATGGCAAACGAAGAAAATTCTAAACCAATCACAGGGAAAATCCAAAATAACCTATTACTCTAAATATCACCTTGGTGGTCCAGCTTGGTGATTAGGAACGACTGCATTGACTGTCAGTATAGTCAAGGCTTATTCCACACAGCTCTGCTCTGAATCCAGACGCAAACTACAGCATCACTGAAGGACTGAGGATTGCCTGTGATTACTGACGGAATAAAAAAAAATCTTGGCACACTGAGATCATGCCAACATCAAACCAGTGTCCAAAATGGTATCCACAGTCATCTCTGCTATCTCACAAAAATAAAATCAGAAAACAATTCCACTTAGAAATACAAATGCACACAACAAAATTTAAAAGCAAAAAAGGTTACATGTAGAGTATTTCAAGGATGTATGAGCGAAGCAAAGCCTTCAATACGCTGAAAGCATCAGTCCTCGTTTACTTCCGACATGAGAGAAAAACAATGGTTTTAACACTTGAAATGGAGCATTCATCTGATAAGAACCATCAAGGTGAAGAAGACCACCAGCCTGAGCTCATACACATGGTATTACAAGATCATGAATTACCAAAGCAGCACACAACTCTGAAGGTCAAAGTAAAGAACTGACTGAGCAACAAGGCAGTAATATAGTTAAAATAAAATAAGTCTGTAAAAATGCTACAATCAAGATCTTTATTTTGCCCCACAGTTTGAAAACACAAGAGTAAAATTTCTGCACATATCCATCAGCAATATAGTTTTGAAGCCCTTGTGCATCTGCTTTGGACATGATCTGGTCAATGTAAACCGTTTTCTCTCATCTACTGATGCTTTCAGTGTGTGAAGAGGTTTGGCATGTGTGTAAAATGTGTGTTTTAGACCTTTTAAGTAGGTCTAAAAAGGTTGTACTTAGAGTTGGTAATCATTTATTTTTGCATGTGTGGTTCTGGAGTTGTGCGGGCTGCTTGCGTCCTGAATCGTTCTTGGCTGATGAGGAGTAAATAAAGTCAATGTCCATTTGAAACAGCCAAGCAGAACTGAGAGAGATGTCCGAGTCCAAGCTCCATTTGGGTTTTAAAATCAGCATCTCAAACGCCTTCATATACACTTTGCAGCTGTATCCAGATTAAGAGCTCACCAAAACATAGATCATCCTATAATAAAAAGACCAGAGAAACATAAGCACAGTGATACAAAGATTAAAGATGAAGTCTCATGTGTGTTTTAAAAAACAGCAAAAACACATTTTTTTAAATATTATTTTTACAAAATATTACAAATAATATTTTTTTTCTTTCAAATAAAATATATTTTAAATTGTAATTTATTCCTGAGATGTCAAAGCTGAATTTTCAGTATCAGATTACTCCAGTCTTCAGTGTCACATTGTCCTTCAGAAATCATAATATGCTGATTTGCCACTCAAGTAGCATAAATATTATCAATAATGAAATCACTCAATATGGTGCTTGATATATTTGTGGACACAGTGATTGATAGATATAGATATATACACACACATGCTTTTTTTTTTACGTTTCTATATGTTTGATAAAACAATTAAACTGTACATACCCGTAAAGATAGTAGAAAAACGAGAGGAGGTAGAATGCAAGTTTGCACCAGCCCTCCTTCTGACAGTACGCCAAAATATCTGCGTTCATTATCGTAGTGGGATCATACAATCCAGGTCCACTCATCACAGGGCGGCTCATATACCTGCACACAAACAAACACTTTATGTTGCACTTTGAGCAAGACACAATGCTGACTAATAACTTATTAACTTTAAAGACACTAGCTTGACACATCTGCTGAGTTGTTTGATATATATATCCAGCAAGTGTTTATCTGTGATTGGTTTGGGGCTGAACGCCCCACCCACCTCCAGACGTGATAGGCCAGCAGGGGCATGTTGAGTCCAAGCGTCAGCCATTCTGCGGCGCACAGGAACATTACGCAGAAAAACACATGGATGAGGTACTCCGGCAAGACGAGCTAAGGAAACCACACAACACATGATCAGAAAACAAAAAACATACACAGATCCATCTCAGAGACAGAGTTCTATTGCGCCTGAAGCCTGTGCCCCAAATCCAGCCAATCAGGTGTAAGAATCTTTAGGATTACCACCAACCCATAAGCTCTAGTATTTGCTAGTCTATGCACATTTAAATCTCTCTAAACCTCAGAAGAACCGGATCTGCTGAGAATAACTGTCATGAATCATTATTTAAAGCAATGATAAATAAAATAATTACATATAAGTCATACAAGTGACTTTAAATTACATAGTATAGACTGCAAAATAAAATTAGAAATCCCTATGCAAATAGTATGTGAAAAATTCAAGAGCTTAGAATTCAAAGACCTTTGATGATCCATTTAAGAACTTATGACATCATCAAGTTCAAAATTCAAACCAAGCAGAACTCTTATTCCTACTCAACCTCTGAAACAGGCTATCTATTATATCCCAAAGCTGTTGAGGTTTGTAAAGAATATACTATACCCCATTTGCTTTAGATTTAGTCAAATATAGAGTGCAGAGTTTCTCTTATGAGGCAAATAGAACATCTGGCCATTAGCAAATTACTGTAAAAAAAATCCCCCAAAAAACAGACAAGTCAACATTTACTACACCCCCATCCCCCAGCCCACATACAAAGGTATGGGAACAGAGGCAGGATTGTGTTTTTTACAGGGAAACAATGCCAGGCAGAGTGAGAAGAGCAGCCATGCTGAGGAAGGGAGAAGCTACAAGGACCCCAGGCTGCCCCTGCCATGCCTGATCATAACCGGTAAATGAAGACAACACAATAAAGCCCATGCAAAAGAGAAAAAGTGTGTGTTCTGCTTTCTCCCAACACAAACACATAGTAAAAATTAAAAATTCAAACTGTTGATGGTGATTATGAAGTAAAATTGCCTCAAAACTCATTAAGCATATCCTTCTGAGAGTGATCGGACACATCCAGCCAGAAACACCAACTCTTGAGTCGATTCTAAGGTATACCATTCCTCAACTCTAGATGAATGTGCACCAAAGATGCTCACTACACCCGCTCTTTCCTTCCCATCCATCATTAATCTCAAGTGTACTTGAAATAATGACGTCCCCTGTATTATCTTAACGGTGCAATTGCTTTACAGCGGTGCCAAGTTTATAAGAACACTTTCTAAGTGAGACATCATAAATGGAGTTAGTCGCTCTGGGTAAAGAGCAAACGAAGGAGGGGGGGACAGAACGGCACATGCATGTTCTGAGCATTTGCAAGTCTTTTCAGTTAACACTTTTCCCTGTAAACCACTGTCTTTCCTACACTCGAGTATACACCTGCGCAGACATCTGTGCCTCCACCCAACCCCACACTAACGGACTAAACCAGCCAAACATGAGTGAGATATAAGCAACCCTAAAGGAGCAATGCGTTTTGTTCATTCGGCATATGTAATGGCATTTGCAAGACGAGACAACCTCTGTAATCAAGCTGTTCAGTTGGCATAAATCAGATCCTGTCTCCCTGCTCGGCATGTTTGTACATTGAGGTGTTAGTTAACTGAAAAGACATTTGTAAACACTCCGCTCGTGCACACAGAGAGACTGTTACTGATCTTAAGCTGAATTCTGGTACCAACCTTCAGAGCAAGCCTGACCCTTTTAATTTTTTTCACCCTGTCAACTGTCTTTGAGCCAATCAGAGGAAAAAAGGTAAAAAGTAAATATTAAGAAAATAAATAACACAAAATGCAAATCAGAAAATCAAACTCTAATAGTGTTAGTGTTGGAAAGCAACATTCACTGCAGATGATTTCATCGATTAGCAGAACAGTGTTGTGATAGAAGAGAAGAAACAGGAGTGCATGCATCACCCGGCATCTCTCCAAAAACTCTCACTTACCGGGTTTAATGTGTTACATTGGTCTATAGGATTCTTATAGTCAGTCTTCAGCTCATCGAAAGCAATTATCTAAAAGTAAAACGGGGGGGGAAAAGTTACCAGAAGTAAACATACAAACATCATTTCCCACATCATCATATGTCAGGAATGTGTTATTCTTTCAGAACAACAATTACAAGGTTTTTTAAACATTCAGAAATATTCTTGTGCTAAATGAATGAGTAATTTAAAACAATTCATTTACAAACAGACTGTAAAATACTAGCAAACAAAAGCTTAAAGAGCTTAATAATTTCATGAGATTTGTGTCGCAAGAGAAATTATGCAATTAGGAAATGAGGAAAGTATTATCCTGTATGCCTGAATCAAATTCAGGTTATAATTGTTTACTCATGAAAATTGGTAATGACAGATTTAATCCATTACCAAAAGTTATATTATTGTATGAAATTCACACGTCCCCATTTAGCCTATCTCTTGGGCGAGAAAGGGATGAAGAAAAAAATAATAACAATATTCCAGTCACTATTGTGACATGAAAACGTTTGAATGTATTTGGTATATATATATATCATTGTTTATTTTAGCATCAGTTCTGATTTATCACTGATCTGTAAACACATGCACGAGAGCCAAACGGGAGCGCGCGCCCCATCCGCCCGTGATCACCAGTATCAGATGCGACAGAAACTAATAAACAAAGCGTGAACTAAATGTGGCTAACCCCATAGATAATACGTTTAGATACATAGAAATACCCTAATTGTTTAACGGAAGATTAGCGGTAATAATAATAATGGGTGTCACCAGGTTGCGCTCGTGCCATTCATTCGCGTTTGTCTCGCGCTCTGCTCTATGTTGAACTAATGCCACTATCCACTGAGTATCTGATTTAAAAACCTTAGCGAATGTGTTGGAGTTCTGTTCAAAACACTTACATGCCAAATAGCGAAGAAAATGAGCGCCGCCGTCAGCAGAAGCGCCAACATATAACAAAAGGCCGCGAATGTGAACGCCATTTTTCGCTCATGTGGAATTATCCAGACCGACGACTGCTGTGACGTTGAGACAGCTGTATGTCACGTGACTGGAGAATTCACACACTCGAAAAAACGCGAGAGCAGGGGAAATCCCAAGTATAAATAAATGAAATAATAATGATGAAATAATAACATCCTCCAAGCCCATATGTTTTTCGTGGAGCACAATCATTCATAGCATGTTCACATATTCATAAAGGCCACATCTGAATTTAAAAGAGACTAAAATACCATTAAGTAAAATAGTCTACAGACTTTATATACCTAATCTCCTGAAGCCATGATAGCTTTGTGTGAGTAACAGATTTAGGTTGAAATTTGTCTAAGAGACAAAGATGCATACTGATAAATAAATATAATATTATTAATAAAATGTGCTGAATGAATTAATAACATTAACACAGACTTTAGGGCCTATAAAATACTGACAAATATGAACCACGAACATAAAAGCTTGAAGAGCCTAATATATGAGAATATTTTACATGTTGCAGTGAAAGTTATATGAGATTGAAATGCTTTAATATGGAAACACAATTGCTAAGCCAAAGAGATATTTTTGCATTTCTCCTTGTTTTGCCTGTAAACTCTTGTCTATTTGACCCATCCCAAGTTTAGAAAATATGCAATATATAATCCACCAGGCCTGAAAAAAGGGATCCTGCTGAATGCCATTGCTGTGACTGACATAATACAAATCTCTTAAAAACTCTCATCTTTTCGTAATAAGTTGCAGAAGTCTTCTATACTGTGTGTTGTGCTGAATGTTACAACATTCATGTTAGCTTAGGCTACTATAGTCGCGGTTGGTAAAATAAAAATTTGATTTGAAAAACGAGGAATAAAAAAGAGGAATTATTCAGATATGTTATGGAAATGTAAAGCCAGCTAACTGCAAACAAACAAGACTTACTCTGATGGAATTTTTCACTTCCTGGGGCAAGATGAAATTACAATATATCATCGTCATGTCAGGTGATGCATGTTTGTTAAGGACCAGATCAATATAGCGCCTAAACAGACAGATTAAATCAAAACCACATGAAAACAACTGTGGGTAGAATTTTCTAATGCTTTTAACCATTAACCTAATACTGTTTACTAATGCAAACCCAGCGGTCATTGAATATAGAATTGACTTGTCATGGTAATGGGCATGGCTATATCACCTTGTTTGTCTAATGGAATTACATTTACTCTCTTAGCAGACACTTCCTTCCCAAGCCGACTGAACATTGGTCTTAAGTAGTAACCAGGATAGGTAAGTCTTCATTGCACTCCTAAAAAGTAATGGCCATTATTCAGAACAGAATAATATATCATCCACTTATAACCAACTTCAACCAGTAAACTTTGCTAAAACCAGTGAGATACTCAAATTTAACGTATGACCTCAATATTACATTTTAGGCTAGTTATTTTTTGTATGACATTATTTCACCCTTTGCTTACTGTACAAATGACTGAAAAACACTACCATGACACGAACACACATGATGCACAACTAAGAAGTATAAAAATAAAGGTGTGAATACAATCAAGAACACTCCAGTTAAACACATGGTCAAATTTTCAAAGGAAAAACCCTTCTATTTAATTATTCAAAACAGCAGACAAATGTAATTGAGACACATATTGAAAGGTTAACTGTTTTTCTGGTTTGAAGAGATTATAAATGACCAGGAAAAGCATCTTCAGTCATTAAAAATTTGACATTAAACACATACACAGTTCACTAATGTATGGGACATATCATGTGATGTCCACATCATATAAACCACCAAAGTGAGCAATCAGTGTTTAATAGGTAACAGCACTAATCACAGGTGTTACAGGTTCTACAGATGTACAGAGATGAGCCTGACCCACATTAGAGCTCACAGATTCTGAAAGACGCAAGATCTGCAGAGGTATTACTAATCGAAACCACAATATCACTTCCTCCAACTATTTGTATTACTCTGTTAAGCTGTAAACATTTAATTCATTTCCAGTGTTTACATTTTGCCAATAGAATGATTGTTTTTACATAAATATGGAAATAGCAATGCTTTGCAAAAAACTCAAGAATAGTGACACCGGCTTTATTCCAGTGTTTAGCTGGACAAAGAGAGAGAGGAATTCATTAGGAGATTATGCCTGTGGCCAAATAACACCATAGCATAGCAAACCCCTGTCGCTGTACATCTAAAACTAAACATTTCCAAAAAGGTGGGACAGATTGTCTGGGTGACGTATACCTTACCCCCTTTCCCAAAAACAATAGATCAATAAAAATGAGTCCCAGAACTCTCACCCAACTGTCCTCACAGATTCTAGATCTTTAGTGGAGATTTGTTTGTCAGGTTGTGAGCACAGATTTAAAAAAGGCAAAACAGAATAAATGTATGACACTCAAGACAACAGGTCAGTTACGATAATCAAATACTCTCTCCCAACTTCTCCCGACTTCTGAACCCTTCGCCTACCGTTACAGTTCAACAGATATCAAAACAAAATAATTCATGTTTGGTCAAAAATACTCCAAATTAGAGGTAGAAAATGCATTACGAAGGCCCTTGTAATATCAGGGCATTACATGAAGACATAACTGGGAAAACACATCACATGTTTAGAGTTTTAGAATGTTTAAATATGTTGCCATGTCATCGATCATGTAGGATAGCTGACATGGGATTGCCTAAAATCACAACATGACCCAACTATCATGGCAGTAAGACTGGATTGCCTGTGCAGGCCAGTACATACTTTACTGCTCAGGGATGAGAGTGGAATGGTTCTTAAAAGCCAAGGAATAGTTCAGAGTACTTGTGGAATTTGCTTTCATATTTTCTTTTCTTGTCTTTGCACCTCAAATATCTGTCATCTTAAACTGGTACAGGCGGGTTTAGAGTTTGGGCAGAAGCATTCAAACATACACAAACAGACAGTATCAGATGGACTATGGTATTCTCTCCGTTTGGAGGTGATGGTCCCATCTCGGTCACTCTTTAAACATGAGTTGTAGCTTGTTCGGTCTGTTCTTAGCGGAAGAAGCCCAGTTTCTCTCTTAGCCACTCCTCTGTCAGGTCTTCAGTGTTCCTTATCTCAAACACCTGAAAAAAAATTATATTTAGAAGCCATTCCCACTACACTGCTTTAAAGAAAGAACATCACTGGGTGTAAGGTCAAGTGTTTCACCTTGGTTAGTTCAACCGTCTGTACCAGTTTGTTTTTGCTGCCAGCATACATCATCTGCTGCTCAGGTTTGCATCCTGGGAAAGTGTGATTCATTTTAGAGAATTGGAGACATAGCACTGCTTCATATTACTGAGTTTGTGCATATTGAATGTTTCATTTTTAAACAGATTTTTTTTTTTACCAACAGGACTGGAGAAGATAAAACACAGAGGGTAGGACACTCTCCCATCATCGTGCTGGTACTTATAGCTGTAGACTACAAATGTGTCACAGGTTAGGGAAACTAATGATTGTTCAATGTTGAATGGAAAATAGAACATTTCTTGAAAGTCCCATAAGTTACTAGAGTTTAAATCATGGTAGTGTACAAAGTGACTTTGTTTTAGTTAAGGATATCTGGGCTGTCTCTCTGGTAGCTCGTTCTTCAGATCTTCAGGGGAAATATCCTACAAGAAATCAAACCCTGGTTTACACCACTGAGCTGTTCAATTGTAAACTCCACTGGAAAGCCGTCTTATGTATTCATGCAATAAAAGTGGTTATATGATGTGTGTGTGAATTTACCTCATGCTCCTCCTCCAGAATCACCAGCTGTTTGTCTTTATCAATCTTCACTGTAACCAGAGGAGAATACAGCAATGTCAACATTCAATCCTCATGGTATATGAGAAAGTGTGAGCATGTGGACCAGTTTGAGTGTTTCATTTAGGTTCAACTCACTGATGATGGCAGCATTGTTGGTTTCCTTCCTGAAGCGGAAATCACGCAACTTTTTCACCAGGTCTTCGTCCACCTCACACACGACTAAAGATTCACTCTGCACACACACATTTTTCTTATTATTATTTTTGCACATTTTAAAATATTATAAAATCTATTAGCGGTTACATTTTATTTGAAGGTGTCCGTGTTACAGTGTAATTATACAATATTTGAAGTATGTGAATTATGTAGACCAAAAACAATTCAAAAAATATTAATATATTAAGGAGAAGTGGTCAAGCAACAGAATTGGACAGCAGCATGTAAGTGTATTTGTTTCTTTTCTCGTTTGATTTTAGTTGTCGTTTAGTACTGTGTTAGACTAACAGTACTTGCATATTGTTGCCCAATTGTTGGTTTGATTGCTTCTAATGTTCTCCTCATTTTCAGTCGCTTTGGATAAAAGCATCTGCTGAATGATTACATGTAAATGTAATTTATATTTTGGTTTCTTTAAAATAGCCATCCTTTGTCTAAATAACAGCTCAGCACACTCTCAGTCATATTATAACCATAGTTCATTAGGTGTATCCAGCGACCACGTTCAAGGCTGTTTTTCCTCTCGTCTTGTCGGTTGGCTTAGACAAGCATGTCCAAACTTTTGACTAGTAGTGTATAAATAATTAATCAACCTGAAAAACTCCCAATTACTGGTAATCTCTTTCAATATGACTGAGTCATACAGGTTAGGGGACACACACAGGGTTGTAAGCTCCAATAAGTTAACAATCTAAATTAAAATGCTAAAAATAAATATGTACAACATTAAACTGACTTTATACTGACTAATATTGTATTTGAGTCAACAAGGTTGAGAACCACTGACCTATAGTAAGAAATAACCAGACTGAAAGTAGAGAGAGTGGAAACTACAATGCATTTCTTCTGATTGTGAAATTGGTATTCTGTTAACAAACTCTAATTCATATCAGTTCAATATAATGCTATACAACGAAACCACCTGTCTACTCTATCACACAGCAACATCCAGCTGTATGGGGGTCTTCAAAGATTAGGAGTTCACAAAACTCCTCCATTAAGACAATGAGTGTGGGTCATCAGGAGGAGAACAACAACACTTTCTTATCTGTTGATGTGGCGGACGAAGTAGGCAAACGTGTTTGTCGTGCAGTGCTGGTGGAATGCGAAGAATTTATTTCACTGCATCGTTTGCCATTTCTGCTCTGATTAAATTACATTGTTTGATCCTGACTTGACGTGCCATTCCAAGAAAAGGAGCCACACTGTCTTTTTGTCGCTCAGCACAGCAGATTTTCCAACATTTCCTTGAAATACTGAAGTGTGAGCAGAGCACGTCCCTGCCCGCAACAGGAAATGAGAATTCCCCGGGAGCCGCCGGAATTCCATCATATCACTTATGTAAGGCAATCCTATCTCGTGAAAATTCTAAACAGAATTTTAGGGTGATTGTAACGCCAAACGTGCCTTAATTTTGGTAAACTTTATAAGTCGGTGTGATGCAGGAGAGGGTTTGACATGCAGCTCATCACAAAGCACTGGGTGGAACTGCAACAGGGCTCTTAAAAAAACAACAACCCCTCTAACATACACATATCACTGACCCTTGAGGCCTACGGCGTTATTTGGAAATGCTTCCGTATTATTATACATCCTATAAGACAACGCCGACATTAAAATGTTTTTATTAATCCAAGCCAGTTTTTGTACTCACCATTTTCACAGACAGCACGAGCCCAGCAGTGCAGGAGTTCTACCGTGCCGCGTCTCGTGACGTTCGTTTGACCAATCAGAACGCCTGAACGCGCCAGGCTTTGAATGGCTGACTGTTCCTGGATCAGTTCGTTTCAGCCATAAAAGGACGAGCTCTGTCTGATTCCAGAACAGCAGCGTTTTGACATGAACTCAGGTTGATGTTCATGGAAAGAACTATCGAATTAATGCTTCTATCTCTCCCATAGACTGTATAAAACAAGATCTCTCCGCACCCACAGGGACATTAAAGGATTTGGTTGGATTATCTGTTCTAACTAAATAGCTAACTAACTAACTAACTATATATCGAATTAATGCTTCTATCTCTCCCATAGACTATAAAACAAGATACATGTAACACCCATTTCTACAGGGACGCTCGTCAGGAATATATATTAAAAAAAATTCGCACAAATTTTTTAAGCAGATAAAATAATAATTAAAAAAAAATCACATATTTATTGTAGAAAATATCAAATTAATATGTTTTTTTTATTATTATTTATGGGAAATGTAAATTTACATGTAAATGTAGTGACAGAAAAATCACACAAATCATGGTTCAAATTGTAGATATGTCCCAAATTTTAGGATCAGGGTAGCAAAAAAAATCATATATTGGCCTCATAGGTTGACAGTCACCATTTTTGTCAACATTCACCAGTTGTTGGAAAATCTTTACTTTTTCAGGCTCTGTTCGTGGAAAGACATTTAAAAAACCGGAAAAGTTTCTAAACCAGTTGTGGGAGTGTGATTCATTTTATTATGGTTGTTTTATTTTAAGCATCCCAGGGTTGAACACCCCCCTCCCCACTCTCCGTCACAGTAACCCTACGCATGCGCAGATAAACCGGCCCATCCCTCAGATGGCACGCCCATCGGGGAGCATGCGCGTGTGTAGCGCTCATATCTGATCTATAAACACAGTAGATTGATCTGTGCCTTTAACTACAGCGGTAATTGTCTCATCCATATGATTTGGTGCTCACATTGTTTTCAAACACGCCGTTGAAAACCCTCAATATTCCAGTTATCACCTCACTTCCTGTATAGAGTTTAGTAATACTGACTTTCGGATCTTTTCTGGCGACGGGACCTGGTGCTGCTCAGAAACCCGTATCTTCGGACCGCAGGCCCCGATCCAGTCGAGGTGCTTGTGCTCACAAAACTGCTCACATTTCACCCAAAATGCGCATGTGTATAGATGACACAGTTTAATTTGTGTATAGTTAGAATGGTGCCTGATTTAATCTTAAACCAGATCATTTTTAAATGTATAGTGTTTAAAATAACCATTTGCGACAGTGTGTTGAATCCAGTGACGTCTCTATATATTAATAGCGTCTCTCTTTATTAACTAGTTGTCTACATGTGCTAGATTTATGACAGATTATGATTTGCATACAATTGTATGATATTAAATGTCACTTCTTGTTTCTCTGTTAGGCCATGGCAGACTTTTCGGTAAGTTTTTAAACTTTTGTTTATGAATTGTTGTTCACTTGTAATACAAATAATTTGTAATTACAAAGTTTCTTATTTTAGTAACACAGGAGGAAATACAAGCCCAAAATTATATCATTTTGGGCTTGTATTTCCTCCTGTGTTACTAAAATAAGAAACTTTGTAATATAATACGTTACCAGCAGTAGAAATGACTGTACTAGTAGACTCGGTTATTTACATTTCCCACTAGTGGAGAAGTTTCTATTGAGCATTCATATACATCTGTCAGCTGCATGAGATTCAAGTGAGATCAAAACATGATGATCATGTTGTCCAGCATGATTTGAGATGATTTCAGTTCACATGATCGGTGTCACAAATTTGCTTAATTACTGACCTAGAAATATTAAACATGATTCATTTTACATCATCATGTTGCTTTGTTTTTGTTTATTTTATTTCCGAAGTCCTAAAAGTTTATTTACAAGTTTAATTTAGGTTTTTAGTCCCATATCTTCAATTTGGTCTCAGTCTTTTGAACTCCACTGTTTGCCCTAGTAAGTCTTTGGTTTTGCACCGATTAAAAAAAAGTATTTTTGATCAAATTCAGTTGATGTTTCATTTGCTGTGATATCTCCTGCATCTGCTTCCTGTAGCTTGCGGACGCAATCCCAGATGATGTTTCTGGTGAAGCATCAAAAACTAGGCACACCAATCCATCAGCTCCTGGAAATGGTGCTCCGCCCCCCACTAATCCTGGATGGCCTGGTGCGGCCCCTGGTGGCCCTAATTTCCCATCCTCAGGAGGCCCTGGCCAACCAACAGCCCCTTCTGGCTTTCCCCAGAGCGGGCCATCTGCCCCTGGTTCCTTTCCACCCGGCCCAGGAGCCCCGGGCCAGTTTCCTGGATCCCCGGCTGCCCCGGGTGGATACCCTCCAGGTCCGGGCGGATACCCTCCAGGTCCGGGCGTACCTGGACAGTTCCCCTCCAACCCTGGAGCTCCAGGACAGTTTCCCTCGATGCCAGGTCAGTTCCCACCAGGTGGGGCACCCATGCCATACCCTGTTCCTGGACAGTTCCCTTCACCACCTGGGGCTCCACAGGGCCCATATCCAAATGTGCCTTACCCACCAGGTCCATCTGGGCCTGGCATGTACGGCCCAGGAGGCCCTGGTGCCTTTCCACCAGATGGAGGCCCAGGATATGCAGGAGGAATGTTTCCCCCAATACCACCAGGGTCCTGGGGTACACACGGAGGGGGCTTCCCTCCTCAACCTGGCCCACCAGGAGGCTTCGGTCCAGGGCCCATGGGACCATACGGAGGGCCTGCAGCTCCAGGTGGAATGCTGGTGAGTAATTATGACCGTATGAATGGGTGTATAATAGGGCTGGATATTGACACAAATTTCAAGATTTGATTCGATTTCAGTCCACAGGCTTGCGATTCAATTCAGTTTCTAACTCAATTCATAAGGATATACTGTATATCGGGTACAGTTACATAAGAGTTATTTTTCTCCCTGAAGTGATAACTAATCCTGTAACTATATGGGGGAACCCTGTCATTTGGTACATTACTATTAAATAAAAGGTTAAAATTAACAGCTGATTTGTATACAAACATTTAAATTGCACATAAGGAAGTTTTTATAATAATATAAACTTTAATGATAAAAATTACATTTCTACTCCAATCCGATTTTTGAAAATGATTTTTGAATTCAGAGACGGATTGATTTCGGTTCATTAAAATGAGAATCGATTAAAATCGAGAAATGAATATTGTCAACCCAGCCCTAGTGTATAAAGGGATTTGCATGTGCGATTCCGCATATAAGTGTGTGGGATTGGCTTGGTTTGGTGGTTGCTGGGGATTTGTTTTTCGCCCTGCTGGAGTTTATTTTATCAAAGTGTTGGTGACATAAGTGTTGCTTTCAGGGTTGAAGGTTTAGCTCTTGAGGTCTGGGATGTTCCTGCGGTGGTCTCATTCTGCTGGATCACGTTAAAACGACAGATCTCAAAAGCTCCTCTTCTTGTTTTTCAGCCACCATATAGACCACCATATTTTTGAGCACAATGAACAGCTCAGCCAATCACAGGAGGAGGACAGCACTGCAGCCATCACAAAGACCCCAGTTAACATCCGATCAGAGTTCTGGACATTTAGCACAAACTCATGCTGATATATTTGCATATCACCTTTGCAAACAAATGCACATATTTAATGTAGCTGAGACACTTTCTGCAAAGTACACTCGTGATTATTTTAATACTATTGACAGGTGTATGTTTTAATGATGTTATTGCATAAAAAAAGAGAAAAAATAAATAATGCACTTTGTGTTTATACAACAAACAGATGTGTGCTATTGAAGGTTTTTAATGGGCTCAATTTATTGTTTGTTAAAAGTCAGCTTTTGTCAGATATTGTAGGTAATGTTGAGAAGCTGACAAGCTTTTTAATAATTGCACTATCAGTCAAAAGTTTGCGGTCAGTGTTTTTGAAATCTCTTATGCTTACAAGGCTATGATCAAAAAGACAGTAAAACTATTATTACAATTTAAAGGAGAACTCCGGTCAATTTTAACATTGAGCTCATTTTTTTGTACATTTGGAGTGCTGTCAGTACAGAGAACAACGACAAAAATCGGTGTTGCCTACACCGTGTTATCCTCTTTTTAAAATTTGCACCCTGTTTACTTCAATGGGGCAAGTTTTAAACCTGCTTTTAGGCTCTTAACATCCTTGATGTGTCATTACAAGTGCACAGGTCATGTGAGTGATTCCTTCTGAGTGAACGCGGGTGAATCTGACTGCAGTAGATCTGAAAGAAATATATAAAAAATGATGTTTATTCAGCCAGCGCACATACCTGTATTTACATCCTGTTTTGACACATCAAGGATGTTAAGAGGCCAAAAGCAGATTTAAAACTAGCCCCATTGAAGTCAACAGGGTGCAAATTTTAAAACGAGGATAACACGGTGTAGGCAACACCGATTTTTGTCGTTGTTCTCTGTACTGACAGCACTCCAAATGTACAAAAAATGAGCCCAATGTTAAAATTGACCGGAGTTCTCCTTTAAAATGACTGTTTTCTATTTAAATATATTTTACAATTGATCTTTCAGATATTCTAATATGCTGATTTGGAAAATGTGATACTTTTTTTCAGGATTCTTTAATGAATAGAAAGTTTAAAAGAATAGCATTTATTGGAAATGGAAATATTTTGTATCATACATTTCTTAAATGTCACTTTTGATCAGTTTAATGTGTCTGCTGAATAAAAATATAAATATCTTTTACAAAAAAAAAATCGATCTTATTCCAGCTTTTGAAAGGTAGTGTGTGTTTAATCTTTTTTCACTGAAAGGAATAATGAGTCAGTGGGTGGGGTTTGGAATCAGGGATTGGCAGTTTATGAGATTTGTCACAGTGTTGCCATAGCAAAGTTGTTTATAAACTCGATGTCATGTGATCTCTGACGTGGCATTAGCTAAAATAAGAGAAAAAAGGGACTTGTGTTTGGATTTGTTTTGGGTGTTTGCTGTTTAGTATACATAAGCTTTTATGACGTTGAGTAACTAGCTTTTTTTTTTTTTAAGTTGGAAAAATATTCAGTCCAGTTAAATGTCAGGGAGGGCTTCGTGTTATTTTGCACACTATGGAAAAGCCATGGAATTTTATAATGGAGAATGGAAGAAAGTTAGAGACATAATGAGTAAATGTATTAAAGGATGATGAAACCTGTCAAGTACTTCATGTGTAAAACTCTGAGCTCTCAGGGGAACAGGGCTAATACAACATTAAGATAATGATTATGCACATATTTGTTCTTTGTACTTAATCACAGTTTAGAAGAGATTCCCCTCTTCTATGTAAAGTGCTTTGAGTACCCAGAAAAGCGCTATATACAGTGAGGAAAATAAGTATTTGAACACCCTGCTATTTTGCAAGTTCTCCCACTTAGAAATCATGGAGGGGTCTGAAATTGTCATCGTAGGTGCATGTCCACTGTGAGAGACATAATCTAAAAAAAAAAAAATCCAGAAATCACAATGTATGATTTTTTAACTATTTATTTGTATGATACAGCTGCAAATAAGTATTTGAACACCTGAGAAAATCAATGTTAATATTTGGTACAGTAGCCTTTGTTTGCAATTACAGAGGTCAAACGTTTCCTGTAGTTTTTCACCAGGTTTGCACACACTGCAGGAGGGATTTTGGCCCACTCCTCCACACAGATCTTCTCTAGATCAGTCAGGTTTCTGGGCTGTCGCTGAGAAACACGGAGTTTGAGCTTCCTCCAAAGATTCTCTATTGGGTTTAGGTCTGGAGACTGGCTAGGCCACGCCAGAACCTTGATATGCTTCTTACAGAGCCACTCCTTGGTTATCCTGGCTGTGTGCTTCGGGTCATTGTCATGTTGGAAGACCCAGCCTCGACCCATCTTCAATGCTCTAACTGAGGGAAGGAGGTTGTTCCCCAAAATCTCGCAATACATGGCCCCGGTCATCCTCTCCTTAATACAGTGCAGTCGCCCTGTCCCATGTGCAGAAAAACACCCCCAAAGCATGATGCTACCACCCCCATGCTTCACAGTAGGGATGGTGTTCTTGGGATGGTACTCATCATTCTTCTTCCTCCAAACACGTTTAGTGGAATTATGACCAAAAAGTTCTATTTTGGTCTCATCTGACCACATGACTTTCTCCCATGACTCCTCTGGATCATCCAAATGGTCATTGGCATTTTGGCAAACTTAAGACGGGCCTTGACATGTGCTGGTTTAAGCAGGGGAACCTTCCGTGCCATGCATGATTTCAAACCATGACGTCTTAGTGTATTACCAACAGTAACCTTGGAAACGGTGGTCCCAGCTCTTTTCAGGTCATTGACCAGCTCCTCCCGTGTAGTTCTGGGCTGATTTCTCACCTTTCTTAGGATCATTGAGACCCCACGAGGTGAGATCTTGCATGGAGCCCCAGTCCGAGGGAGATTGACAGTCATGTTTAGCTTCTTCCATTTTCTAATGATTGCTCCAACAGTGGACCTTTTTTCACCAAGCTGCTTGGCATTTTCCCCGTAGCCCTTTCCAGCCTTGTGGAGGTGTACAATTTTGTCTCTAGTGTCTTTGGACAGCTCTTTGGTCTTGGCCATGTTAGTAGTTGGATTCTTACTGATTGTACTTCTTCTTCTTCTTCCTTGGGTTTTTAAGGCAGTTGGTATCCAATATGTTACATTACTGCCATCTGCTGTCTATTATCATGTCACTTTTTTATTATATTCTTCTTTCCAGTCCAGTCCTCTTTAAAAAATAAAACAAATATTTCTTTCCTTGCTCACTCTTTCCACATCCTAATATACTTTTTAAATTGTACTGTCCTATACCAATTTCTTGTAAGCTATATTTCAACTCTTGTCTTTCTTTTATAAATTTCCTGCTTGACATAAAAATGTGACTAACTGTTTCTTCCTCTTGACATTCATCGCATTGCTTACTGATTGTATGGGGTGGACAGGTGTCTTTATGCAGCTAACGACCTCAAACAGGTGCATCTAATTTAGGATAATAAATGGAGTGGAGGTGGACATTTTAAAGGCAGACTAACAGGTCTTTGAGGGTCAGAATTCTAGCTGATAGACAGGTGTTCAAATACTTATTTGCAGCTGTATCATACAAATAAATAGTTAAAAAATCATATATTGTGATTTCTGGAATTTTTTTTTTTTTTTTTTTTTGATTATGTCTCTCACAGTGGACATGCACCTACGATGACAATTTCAGACCCCTCCATGATTTCCAAGTGGGAGAACTTGCAAAATAGCAGGGTGTTCAAATACTTATTTTCCTCACTGTAAATGTAACAAATTATTATAATAATAACTTTATTAAAAGTTTTGGGGTCTGTAAGATGTATTTAAATACTTTTATTTAGCAAGGGTGTATTAAATTGATCAAAAATGACAGTAACAATTTTTAATGTTACAAACTATTTCTATTTTGAATAAATGCTGTTCTTTTGAACTTTCTGTTCATCAAAGAATCCTGAAAAAATGCATTTTGAGCAGCAAAGGATCATGTGACACTGAATACTGGAGTAATGATGCTGAACATTCAGCTTTGCATCCCAGGAATAGGTTATTTTTAAATTTTAAATTATAATATGATTACACAACATTACTGTTCATACTGTATTTTCGATCAAATAAATGTATGAGATAATTATTTATGCATTTATAAGCATAAGAGACTTCTTTTAAAAACAAACAAATGTGTACAGACCCTAAACTTTTGAACTGTAGTGTATTGCAATTTTGTGTCTCTTATCTTTATTGTGCAGTCAAATTTTGGAATATAGAGATCATAACGCATAGCTGCTTGCAGGTATTTTCTTTGCAATTAGGGATGCCCATTATATCTCCATATGGTTATTGGTGGATATTATTAGCTTTACATTTTAAAAGTATCAGTTGTTATTGGATATGTAGTTATACATGCTAATTTTTACATATAGATTACCTTTGCTGTCACTTACTTACATTAATTTCTAAAATCAAGTTAATCTGTGAAAACACAAATAATTAATAACACTGTTAAAAATAATCTTTAGCATATCTCAAAATTAATATCCAGTTTTCATGCTGCATATTATAATGTACACTTGTAGCATTTATGGTTCATTTTTACTTAATCCGCCTTTTATTGGTTATCAGCCATAACATGCCAGATATTTAATTTTTTACATCCCTATTTACAATATCAATAGGCTATCTACAATAACAAGGACGAAGGAATAAATTCATACATATATTCTTCTTGTAGAGACCTGTTAAACCTGTTAAGGACTTCAAATTACTTCTGTTTGTGTGTATGTGTGTTTTAGCCATTGCCGTACGATCTACCGCTGCATGCAGGGATAATGCCCGGCCTCCTGATCACTATCGTGGGTGAGCCAGTACCCGGAGGAAACAGGTAACACACACATTTATGCAACAAAACACAGCATTACTTCACCGTGTCCAAAGCAAACACTCACTTCTCTTTTCTTAGGTTCCATGTAGATTTTGTGAGGGGGCATGATGTGGTTTTCCATTTCAACCCACGTTTCCACGAGAACACCATCGTACGGAACACAGAATTTGGAGGCTGCTGGGGTCCTGAGGAGAGAGATGGAGGCTTTCCCTTTGTGCAGGGCAGACAGTTTGAGGTACGGCCTTCTCATTTACCTTCAGAGAAGGAATTTACCATGCCTGATTTCAGATGTGTTCCTATAGGCCACATACACACTGTACAGTTTCAGGGGTGACAACCGCATTGAAATATGGGAGTGAATCCCCTGAAGTATCATTCCTTGTACAGAACATGACTTGCTCCTGAAATTGCAATGATTGACACCGTGGTAACCATAGTGAAGTCCGGGCATATTGCACGTTTGGTATCCTCTATTTTTGACCAAAGTGATGTTACAGTGATCAAAGACTCGTTGTGTTTAGCAATTTGAACCAAACCACCGTCGACAGGGGCAGAGGTCTGTTTATGTTTGGAAGGCAGCTTTACAGAGCGCGCCCCTGCAGTGTTGACATGTCCACTTATTATAAGTGTCTTTGGGCTTGTTGATTGGGCTTGGCTCATCCAGTTTATGCAGTTATTAAAGTAGACAACAAGAATGAGTCAACGTCGTACCTCTTTCCCTTTGGTTTTCTTGCACTGCGCTGGGAGTGTAGCGGTTCAAATTTCTCACGGTTCGTTTTTTATCACGGTTTTAGGGTCACGGTTTCGGTATAGTTCGGTGTTCAGGGGGAAAAAGGACTACGGTCAAATTAAAACAAGGAAATTAAGAACAAATAATCAAACTACAATCAACAGCACAAAGAAATACAATAGAGCAAATAATACAAAATAAAATAAACTGTGCATTTCAGGGTATATAGGTATCTTAACAGTACAGAAACTGAATAAAGTAATCAATGTAAAACAACATTGCATATAATCTTCACTGGATAAATAAAATAAATATGAATCATTCTTAAAGTTACAAAAGCTATTCCGTCAAGAGCAGTAAATGATGTCCTTGTCTTTTGTTGTTTGATTTACATTAAAAACACAGAGAGCAGGAATATCAGGCTGCTGTCACTTTAAGAAATAATGCACAGATCCAATATTCATATTAGAGCATGTTTAGGGGAAGTTTATAACAAAGTTTAGGGGAAGCCAGAATGTGTATCCATCGACAGAAACATACATAAGCTTAACTCTATCTGTCTTACGTGTGTTTTTTTTCCCAACAAACCATATTATAGATACATATGCATCGTCAGATTTAAAGGGATACTCCACTTTAAAATGAAAATTCTGTCATCATATACTCACCCTCATGTTGTTTCAAACCTGTATGAATTTCTTTTTTCTGCTGAACAGAAAGGAGAAGAATATCAGTAACCAGACAGTTTCTGGTCCCATTGACTTCCATAGTATATTTTTTTCCTACTATGGAAGTCAATGAGACCAGAAACTGTCTGGATACTGACATTATTCTAAATATCTTCCTTTCTGTTCAGCAGAAGAAAGAAATGCATACAGGTTTGAAACAACATGAGGGTGAGTATATGATGACAGAATTTTCATTTTAAAGTGGAGTATCCCTTTAAGAAGAAACGTGGTGCAAATGTATGCTGAACTGTGGGTAGAGAACAGTACGGTTCGATTTTTTACTGAGAACCGTTACACCCCTACATCACACACACAGAAGATGTGTCATTAACAGCTGGTTGTTCAGTTCCGTTCAGTTCAGTTCAGTTCAGTTCACACTGCTTAGTATTGTGTAAAAGTGGTTTGTCACTACCTTAATTTTTCAGAAGTTGAACTTATGTTACTGAACTGTGTGTGTACAGAACAGGACTAAGCACTAAAAGGTGAATTGACAACCGAATTTAGCTGCAGTGTTCATGGCCCTAATGTGTTTTTGTGTGCAGCTGAAGATCCTGGTGGAGACAGACGGGTTTAAGGTGGCTGTGGACGGGGTTCATCTGCTGGAGTTTGAGCACAGAACAGGCGGGATGGAGGATGTCACTCGTCTGCACATAGAGGGAGACCTTGCTCTGTTCAGTGCAGCCCCCAGCATGATCTGAAACACAGGGAGCCATTTGACAATGTTGAGGTGACACATTAAGTCACTGGTCTTTAGAAAGTACTTTATCTCCAAAAAAGTGGGACGAACAGAAATTAATAAAAGTAATAATGATATATCTGTTACACGTCTCTCCATTGCAGATTAGTCAAACACATGATCGTCACATGATCTAAACAATTGAAATACAGATGTAGAGAAAGTTCCGACTCGTCTGAGAGGTCATCAGGACACTGATATCACTGATGCGTGTCTAACACACCGTAACGGTCTGTTTTTCCTCATTCTCTGACCCGTCAGAATGCATTATGCTAGTTACCCTTTTGCATGTATACCGGAACGTGACTAATTTTGTAAAAATCAAACATGTATTGCCCAGCCTTTCAGACGCTATGTTTATAGTTATCGATCTTTAATTCAGGAAAACTGCAGACCAGAGCTGTGACACTGTGCTGAATTACATGAGATCAAAATGGCTGAATATTCTTTTATTTGGTATGAATGTTGGAAAATGTTTATTATTTTGAATAAAACCATAATAATTAAAGCATTGTGATAAAGGAGATAAGCAAGTAATTATGTCCGAATAAATGCTGTATTACCCCAATTGAAATGTGCTTGTTCATATTATATTCTGCATGTTGATCTGAGACTGGAGAAAGTATTTTAACATAAAACTTACACACTTCAAAGTTTTGCTGTGCTCTAGAAGTATGCACTACACTGGGTATAGAAACATGCATCATTTTAGTTATGTGACTGTGTGAGTATTGGGGCACACTGCCAGGTCATGTGATAAAATTGTGTCTTTATACCATAGACCCATTTGTCATTTGCATCTGTTTTAGCTTCTTAATTTATGTTACGATTACATAGACCTTCGTCTTTCCACTTTTGTACAACTGAAAAGTTGAAGGTGAGCCATCACAATGTTGTGCAGTAAGTTGGCGTGAAAGCATGCATACTATTTTGGATTCAAAATATAACTGGGACACAGAGAATGTGATTACCATATTTTGGTTTACTGAACACACCATGTAAATAATATTTGCAATTGTCTACTTATATGGTGTCGTGGAAATTCTTAATATGAATACAACCTACTTAATCTGACCTCTTCACCACGGACAATTTAAACAACTTCCAGTTGTTAAAAATAAAAACTACAGTATCTCGAGGTAATTCCCTGAATACTTACAAGACAATACAATACTTCCCTGAAGTAAGGTGATGGCGTCCCGTGAAGAAGCTACTATCACCTCAATCACACTTGAGCTGTTTCTTTTGTTGTCTTTTGAGCATAGAATCTACAAAGTTTTATTTAACAAAGTTTTGTTCACAGCTGGGAGATCACTGGCCACAACAACTAAGTGAGTCTCCTGAATAGAAAGATACATGTACATTTAATTCATACAGTTGAGTAAAAATCAATGTCACTCAAGTCTTCTTCACTGTGATTTGTTCAGGTGATTGGTTTGTAATGGTCTAAGCTCATCATGTGACTGTTAGTTCTACTGTGTTAAGCACTTTTTGGTTAAGTATATATGGCCTTTGACCTGAGCATCCTTAGTCTGCATTTCTCTGTACATTTAATGTTGAAAATACCCATTACATAAAATATTTCTTATTACATGTTGGTGTCAATCTGACAACAATGCTCAGTGTTTTTTACATGTTAAAATATATTTTTTAAAACACTGATATTAACACTAATATTAAGCAGAACATAGTATGTGCCAGACTCCAGGGACCATGATGCTCTTTCCTATTTCTGGGAACTCCCAACATGAAATCAAAATATATAACATTAATAAAAATATTATATAACATGTTTTTCAAAGAATAAGGGTACAATTTCTGCACACATTGGTGAAGCTACGTGAGATTTCTAATGATTGTCAATACGGTTGCGTCTGATTGGTGAATGAATCGTTCTTTTTGAATCAAATCTTTTTAATGATTCAGTTGAACTGATTCACAAAACAAGAGGTGTGTTTAACTTGAAGCGGCGCTGTGCAGACCGATCAGTGTATGACATCAAAGTACTGCAAGAGCCATTTGAAAGCGCCTTCTCTCTAATCGCTCTCTTCTCTCTGTACTTTGATGTCATACACCGATAGCTCTGCACAGCGCCGCTTCAAGTCAAACACACCTAGGCTGTGTCCGAAATAGCATACTCTCTTGAGTAGGTACTTATTTTGAGTAAATAATTACTTCACGACCGCCAAAAAAGTATGTTCTATATACAGTAGTCAACATTTGAAGTGGATCAAAACCTTTCATCAAAGTTATACGTGAATTTTTAACAATACCCGTTCTTGTCTTAGGACAACTTTGATGAACTTTTTTGATTTACTTCAAATGTTGACTACTGTAGTATGAATGTGTGTAGTATGAATGTAATCTGGACGCACTACATCCACCATGTTGTCATTATCATGTGACCTACCAGGGTCAGTTATGTCACTTCACTGCCATTCATAAGTCCTCTCCCGTGGCCTCATGCTGCATTCACAAGGGGCATCAATGCTTGACCTACTATATAGTTGGGAAGTATGCAATTTCGGATGCAGCCATAGACATACTTCTTTAGTCAAAATACTGTTTTTCACCTACTATATAGTTTTAGTCACATACTGTTTTTCGCCTAGTACTATATAGTAGGGATGTATCATGTGATTTTGGACGCAGCCATAGACAAATGCCTACTTTAGTCAAATACTTTTCGCCTACTATATAGTTTTAGTCACATACTGTTTTTCTCCTATATAGTAGGTAAGTATGCGATTTGGACGCAGCCATAGACATACTTTAGTAACATACTGTTTTTAGCCTACTATATAGTAGGGAAGTATGCGATTTCGTATGCAGCCATAGACATAGGCCTACTTCTTTAGTCACATACTGTTTTTTGCCTACTATATAGTTTTAGTCACATTCTGTTTTTCGCCTACTTTATAGTTTTAGTCACATTCTGTTTTTCGCCTACTATATAGTTTTAGTCACATTCTGTTTTTCACCTGCTTTATAGTTTTAGTCACATTCTGTTTTCGCCTACTATATAGTTTTAGTCACATACTGTTTTCGCCTACTATAGTTTGTCACATTCTGTTTTCGCCTACTATATAGTTTTAGTCACATACTGTTTTTCGCCTACTATAGTTTTAGTCACATTTTGTTTTTCGCCTACTATATAGTTTTAGTCACATTCTGTTTTTGCCTACTTTATAGTTTTAGTCACATTCTGTTTTTCGCCTACTATATAGTTTTAGTCACATTCTGTTTTCGCCTACTATATAGTTTCAGTCACATACTGTTTTCGCCTACTATATAGTTTTAGTCACATTCTGTTTTCGCCTACTATATAGTTTTAGTCACATTCTGTTTTCGCCTAATATATAGTTTGTCACATACTGTTTTCACCTACTATATAGTTTTAGTCACATTCTGTTTTCGCCTACTATAGTTTTAGTCACATACTGTTTTTCGCCTACTATAGTTTTAGTCACATTCTGTTTTTCGCCTACTATAGTTTTAGTCACATTCTGTTTTTCGCCTACTATATAGTTTTAGTCACATTCTGTTTTTCGCCTACTATATAGTTTTAGTCACATTCTGTTTTTCGCCTACTTTATAGTTTTAGTCACATTCTGTTTTTCGCCTACTTTATAGTTTTAGTGACATTCTGTTTTTCGCCTACTTTATAGTTTGTCACATTCTGTTTTTCGCCTACTATATAGTTTTAGTCACATTCTGTTTTCGCCTACTATATAGTTTTAGTCACATTCTGTTTTCGCCTACTATATAGTTTTAGTCACATACTGTTTTCGCCTACTATATAGTTAGTCACATTCTGTTTTTCGCCTACTATATCATTTTAGTCACATTCTGTTTTTCGCCTACTATATCATTTTAGTCACATTCTGTTTTTCGCCTACTATATCATTTTAGTCACATACTGTTTTTCGCCTACTATATCATTTTAGTCACATACTGTTTTTGCCTACTACATAGTAGGGAAGTATGTGATTTCGGTTGCAGCATAATGTCTAAAAGATTTGTTCACAAATCACGAATGAGTCGGTACGAGTGGTCAACCGGTCACCGATTCACTGAACAGAGAACTGTCTCTTTCAAACAAGTCGACTGCACTATATGGACATTTGACTGGTGTGGAAAAACAAGCACAAATCTTACAAATAAAACATACTGAAAATTTGTACGACTTGAGTGTATAATAGTTTAAAACAAGTATTATTATTTTTTTCAGCCAAGAGATGCAAATGAATTATTTTGTTGTTGAATGTGCTATTTAATAAAATGACAATAAACATCTAATCGAAAAAAGCAATAACATCAATAGTTTTAGAGCATATACTACACAGATTTCTTTACATATATGTGATGCAATATGGCGAACTGTTGCAAGAACCGACTCCCGAAGATGAGTCACAGGCGTCCCGTCACTGCAGTGCGCTTTGAAAGTGTTCAGGTGGTGTCCTCTAGGGGGCAGTGACGGGTGCGCTCGTGTCCCGGCAGCATTAGAGAGGAAGCAGGAGGAGTTCCGCACGCTTTAGGAGGCTTTTTAGCTGTTTCGGGAATAAAAAGTAGAACTTTTCCGACATCATGAACGGATCCGCACTCAGCGCGGCGAGCGTTACAGATATTACACTGAAAAGAGGCCCGGCTGGTAAGTTTGGCTCTCTCTTCGACTTCTCCTGCACTGTTGGAGCTGTTGAAACAGAGTTCAGTCCGGCGGTTCGGTTCTGTGCTGCTGGTTCGGCCCGCTTCAACAATACGTGCTGATTTAACAGGCGCCGTAAACCCGAAAAGATAATCCGGACACGAGTGGGTTCTTGCAGACGAGTAGATCGAGGTTTATTTAGAGACGTTTGTGTTATGAAAGCGAAAGTTCAGAGCCAGCACAATACACTATCAGCGAAATCGACCGACATATACAGACACATTTCTGGCAGATTCACACTATGTTTGCCTGATATTGAAGTCTTTCAGGAGTTGTGGGTCTGGATCTGTGCAGGTTCTGAGAGCTGACAGTCTCAGCTGCCTGTTGACTTTGATTAAACTGTTATATAATGCGTTGGTGTGTGTGTGTGTGTGTGTGTGTGACCTTTGTGAGGTTATGGACTGGACTGCTCTGATAGGTCTGGACTTTGACTTTGATTAAAGGGTATGACTTGAAAACAATAATAGAATCTCCATACGTCATCAACACTGTAGATCAAGTCAGTCTGTTCAAATGATACCAGGCCCACCCTACAATCCATTTGTCATATGTAAATTAAATTAGACTTAGACCCCTGGACTGGATCTGATATATTATTATTTAACATGATTTTACAATAAAACAATACCAGGTGCAAAACTGTCCACCAGTGTGCAGTGATGTATCGCTATCCTACATTTTGACATTCTTTTCTTTTTAGTTTCAGACTCTGTTGTCTTGCCGTACATATTCCGATTGATCTTAATTAAATTACATTTAAATTATATTTGAAATTTGAAAATTCACAATATCTGCCTAAATGCGTGTTATAGATTATTGAATGAATCATCCATGTATTTTTATTTATCCCCCCCTCTTCTAATGTTTAATCAAAATTCCGACGTACGTCACGATTTCTCTCTGGTGACGTATGCTGGACTTCTCCAATCATTGAGTGATACCCACATTTCAAAATTCAATCAACTACTAATTTATAGACACAAGTCCCCACTCTACATTTTGTTTTTTGATAATCTGGTTTCACTCGGATGTACGTCACAATTCAGAGGAAAAGATCTGTTGCTTTTTTCATTTCGTTGTGACTTTAAATTTGAGTTGTATCAACCTCTTAACTAAAATACATAAAAGAGCAAAGAAGAGGAACTTTGTAAAACTTTTTTTGCCTACTGATACAACATTTCTTACATTTATGCATTAGAATAGATATAAAATGTTTCTGATAGCGAGGACTGCATTTCACAGTGATGTTTTCCGTGTGTGAGTGTGATTTAAGAATGAGACCACTGTATCATAAGAAGTGGATCATGTCTGTTTGTACACCATCTCCGTTTCTTCAGAAATCACCTTAAGGCCTTCTGACCATAGATTAATCATGTAAGTAGTCCAACCTGGTGCTGTGTGTAACGTCCTCTCTGTCTCTGTCAGGTCTGGGGTTTAATATAGTCGGTGGAGTGGACCAGCAGTATATAATGAACGACAGCGGAATCTACGTGGCAAAAATCAAAGAAAACGGAGCAGCCGCGCTGGACGGACGTCTGCAGGAGGGAGATAAAGTTATTGCGGTAAAACCACTGTAATTTACTGTACAAACTCAACAAATTATACTTTACTCATGTTTAATTCTTAAATATCTGTGTACTTAACTGTGAATCAAAACTGCCACTTCACCAGAGCAGAAGTGGATACATTTTAACTTTAAAGGAACACTCCACCATTTTTTAAAATTCTTTATTTCTAAATTCACCGTCTTTCCTACATTTAGATAGGTGGGCAAACGCATTTTTGTCCCAGTGCATGCATTGTTTTAGTTTGGCAGCGCCGCCGCTAGCTTAGCTTAGCATAATGAATGGAATCCTTTGTTGCCAGCTAGCATGTCGTGAGTAAAAGTGATCAAAACATAAAAAAAATAATTTAAAAAAACGAATGACTTCTTGTGGCCTGCATATTCACAACGAGTACAAAAAGCAATGCAGATTAAAACTAGGCGATTTCCTAGGCAGATACTGACTTGGGACTATATTAGGGGGAAGCACAGGCGAAGCACTGCTGTTTGGGCGCAGAGATATCACGCAAGTGATGCAACACCTGAAATCCCCCCACGTTGAGCCTGGTCATTGATGGCAGTACCTTGTCCCACTCGCCACAGCACAGACACTCTATTTCAGTCGGCATTGGTTGACATATTCCCCCACACTCACACCACCAATTCGTGTTGACTCTCATCCTCACGTCCTCAGGCTGTTGAGCGATCGCAACCTCCTCCTCCTGTCGTTCTATTTCCAAAGCACGCAGCTCCTCCTCTCAAACTCTAATTCATAGAGGTATGGTTCTGGATCTTGACTATCTGAGAAGTCACCCTCTTGCACAAAATCCGCCATGTTCATCGCCATTCACTGTGTCTTCTGTAGGAAAAATAGCCAGCTACTATTCACGCCGGTATGTTGACGAAAGTTGGGGGATTTCAGGTGTTGCGTGATATCTCTGCGGCCAAGTAGCAGTGCTTCGCCTGTGCTTCCCCCTAATATAGTCCCAAGTCAGTATCTGCCTAGGAAATCGCCTAGTGTTAATCTGCATCGCTATTTGTACTCGTTTTAAATACGCAGGCCACAAGAAGTAATTCGTTTTTTTAATCACTTTTACTCACGACATGCTAGCTGGCAACAGAGGATTCCATTCATTATGCTAAGCTAAGCTAGCGGCGGCGCTGCCAAACTAAAACAATGCATGCACTGAGACGAAAATGCATTTGCCCACCTATCTAAATGTAGGAAAGACGGTGAATAAGCCCTATTTAAAAAAACGGTGGAGTGTTCCTTTAACTATAAACTATAAAATATAACTTTACATAAACGTTTGGAGTCAGTAAGATTTAAAAAAGGTCTCTTATGCTCACCAAGGCTGCACTCATTTGTTAAAAGAAAAACTGTAATAACAATAACTGGTTTCTATTTGAATATATTTTAAAATGATATTTAATCCACTGATAGGAAAGTTGAATTTTCATATATGCTCGTATTTCAAAATAAATGATGAGTACATGATTGTTTCGTGTAGATAAATGGCCAGAAGTTGGACAATCTGTCTCACGGTGCAGCAGTGGAGCTGTTTCGGTCTGCAGGGGAGGATGTGCATCTTCGCATACAGCAGCGAGTAAGTACTGCTGGCCATCGCATCTGTGATGTAGATAACATCTCTGGGAACTGTCAATCAATCCGCTTCACTTACATGTGTTTGTATATGTCTACAGCCTATTCTGCAGAACGGCCCCACAAGCTCTCGTGCCGATGGAGAATCTTCATCTGCTTTCGGTACATGGACATTGTATACTGTAGTCGCCCTGGCAGTAGTAACAGCAGGTTTCTTCGCTTACAAACGCTTTCAGCTGAACCACCGGGGGCCCCGAGGCCCGTTTTAACCCATCACATTTTATAGACTAAAGTTTTTTTTTTTTCTTTGAACTCGTCCAAACATAACCAGGGAGTGAAATGGAAACCCAGTTAATGGAAGCAGAATGTGCAAATTTTCTTTAATCGTTTATGCCATGTTATGATGACACGCATGTAGCTGTAAATTATTTTCACAATTAATTTGGTGATAATCATTGGCATTTAACCAGAATATCCAGCATGCCTGATGACATCGCATGGTGGAATAAGGGAACAGGGATGATGAGCACAGTGTTTGGATCAACAGCTGCAGAAATCTCTGTAATCCGAACTAGACAGAGGGGCCGCAGGCAGGAGACCGAGGCCGAGGTGGAGCTGTGTTTCTGGGCAGAAGACAGACCGTCTTGCACCTCCAGAGAGTGCTTGAATGAGCCTGAGGTTGTACCATTAGATTAATTGAGGTATTCTCTTGTACCTGCTTGTGCAAGAGTATGTGCGAAAGCGTGCATGATGTGGGTTGAGAGAATTGGCTTTTTTTTTTTAGGTTTTTTTTTTAAAATACTTTAATTTCTCACTCATCCATGTTGGAACATGCAGGATGAATTTCAGTAGCTGCAATAGTGTGGGAAGTGAAGCCGTTCAGTTTGTTCATTTGCCATCAGTGCTTGGCCTTGTATTTGCTCTTCTTCCCACAGGGGAAACAAAACCTAAAGGTGGAACTTGTTAGAATTCACAATCAGAATGAAAAAGATGTATTGTTGATGTTGTATATGGCTTGTGTTTCTGGAATCCTCTTGTACACTAATTTTTTTTCTTCACCTCAACTCGTGCCTTGCCAAGTTGACCTGCTGGTCTCAGCGCTGCTCCCTGTCTGCAGTTTTAGGGGCGGCAGCTCGTGCTGCTTCTGACTGTAATATCTGTCCTGTAACTGACAGATGTGTTTGTGTAGTCATGGCGGATCTTCTGCAGGTCTGTGTGGATTAAAAAAACACATGTAAAGGCAATGTATGAAGTGCTCATTCACATTTCACAGTTTAAATAGTGTTGGATTCACATGCATCAAGCATTGAATAAATAATTTGTTTGAAAATACAATTTGCTTTTTGCTTCTCAGTATTTGTAAAACGGCAAAATCATTGACTATTGACACTGACATCTACTGACTGTGCATTTTTCCATTTTAAGATGCAGAAATTAGAATTAATGTATTATGAGTGAAAATTAATTTACAAGTGTTTATAAATTAACATTGACCTAGATTAATGTTCTTTTAAAAAATAGCTTACCATTAAAAAAAATCATTGTTATATGATACCAAATGCATTAATGTTAACAAGACGAACCGTATGGTAAAGTTTTATTACTGAGGATGGACGTAAGGTCTGAAATTGTATGTTTTTGTTGTCAATTTTTGCGGAGGGACAAGTTGACCTTCAGTCACATTGACGAAAAACACGCTTCACACTTATGTTTCCATCCAACGTTGCGAATTTAAGGCAAAATTGGAATAAAGCAGTGTTTCCATCCCATGTGTTTACAAAATCGTCACATATTTTAGGTGTAGTGAATGAAATTCGTCTGCTGGTTAGTCCGGTCATCCAATCACATCCACTGTTGATGCAAAGTCACGTGATTTATTTGGTAAAGGAGTTTTCATCGTAGTTTATGCGCATGTCGTCTTTTCGTATTAAATGAATTGCGCATTTTTTAGAATGTATGCGCATCTTGGCGTTTCCATCTAGCGTTTTTATGTAATATCCCAAAATACGCATACAGAAGAAGCTCCATAAGCGTCCTCACAGCCCCCTTCAGGATTTCACAGGAATTCTGATTTCTTAAAGGGATAGTTCACCCAAAAATGAAAATTCTGTCATTAATTACTCGTTTCAAACGTTTCAAACCCGTAAGACTTTCATTCATCTTCGGAACACAAATGAAGATCTTTTTTTAATGATCAGAGCTTTCTGTCCCTTCATTGGCAGTCTACGCAACTACCACTTTCAACCACCAAAGGTAGTAAAGACATCAGTTTTAACTTTTAAGCCTCAGTTTTATGAAGGGACTTTTATGAGTGCTTTGTTTGCGAAAAAAAATAAATAAATAACCCAATGATTTTACCACTTTATTTACAAAATATTATTCTGTAAAAATATTAATATCCGACCGTCAATGGAGGGACATCCGAAGATGAATGAAAGGGTTTTAAACAACATGAGGGTGAGTAATTAATGACAGAATTTTTGGATGAACTAACCCTTTTAAGATGAAAATGTTATAATAATTAGCAATTAGAGTTAGAGATGAATAAATAAATATAATAAGATTTTACTGTCGTCATAAAGCTCAGCTATATCATTGTGTTCTAACTGGATTATTTTTCACTTTCATTAATACAGTATGCTACAGATTTTATATATACATAATGTGTGTGTGTGTGTGTGTGTGTGTGTGTGTGTGTGTGTGTGTGTGTGTGTGTGTGTGTGATAGTATAGTAATAATATTGCTGTCAAAATATTTTAATCCCTTGGCCATAACCATGACTCTTGACAGCAGATACAAAATATTTTGATACTGTGACAAGTGGGTTCAATTGCTTATGTGAGGGTTGGATGACATGCAGAGAACTGCTCTGCATCTGTGTCCCATTGAGATGACTGACTCACGATAACATGCTGTATGTGTGAGTGGATGGGCTGTGCTGCTGTCTCTTTGTCTGCTGTCTGAGAACAGAAGCACATGCCTTTGACAAATGACTAGTGGTATGTGTGTGTTTGTGTCTGTGTGTGTAGTAGTCCTCCTCATCAGAAATCAATACACTCAAAGGCAGCGGTGATCGAATGCACTTAAAGTAGGAGAGAGAAACAAAAGAGAGTGATAATGCAGTGCTTCCTCTGCTGGAGTCTTATTACATTATGGCTAAAGCAGAAAGAGCGGTTGCATCATGGTTAAAGATTTGGCTTATTTACATTTACTTCTAACGTATTTAGAATATTGAATAATCAGTATTCTAAATGACATAGCCTACCTAAAAAGACACCTCTCTGTTCTGTAATGCTGTTTCATTATTTAAATGGCTAAAACATGTCTAACACATTTTCCTTCATGCACTTATGTACTCTACTAGATAAGACTTAACAGTGCAATTTTGCTCAAACACCATCAATCAAATACTAAACCTATAAAACGGACAGCCTCACCATGTTATGGGTTATACAGTAAGCATTAAAGCCATCTCCCTCTCCCCCTCTCTGTCACAAATAAACCCTCTGAGAGCTATGCACCAGCTTAGATGAGCTCCTGTAATAATGCACTGTCAAAAAAGTGTCAAATTCACTGTAAACAATGCATGAAACACGATGTAACTGCAAGCAAAAATAACCTCAGCTCTAAACAAATGTAATGGCCTGCAGAAATTCTAGAAATATGTCTTCTTCATAAAGTTCTATACTTTTCTTTACTACAAAACCATATTTGTAACAATATTTCACTGTAATCGATATGGACTGCCTTGATACATATTTATTTTTTAGTAAATTATAAGGCCATGCAGACTTTTTACAAGTAAAAAGTTACTTCTTTTGCAGAAAAATCACATGTATTGTATTTTAAAATATATATATATATATATATTTTTATATATATATAATACCTTATGTTACAGTTAACCAACGATCAGGTAGCATTTATCATTTTCGTTATTATTTTAAAAAAATTGTACAGTTTGTAGTTTATGTCTGTTAACATATTCTTCAGATGCCATTTTAACATAACACTGTTATTTGGAGATCGGAATAATACGCATCGCCCCCGCCCCAAAATAACGCTCTGCGCGGATGGAGGAGGGGGATGATGAACGCGCTGCGTATTGATCGTGATGATGATGATGTAATAAGCGCACGCTCCGCTGATTCTAGTGCACACTAGATTCCTCACGCTCGCGACCCGGCTAGAGTGATGTCACCATCAATAGAATGAACCGTGTTTAGGAATTTTCACACCGCGTCCGTGCTGCTCAGCGCGGCCTCCATGAGGACAAACCCCGGGACTGCGGCGCTGATGGCTGTTGGGGTCGGAACTGCACCAAGCTCCCTTCGACATCACATCTGCGACCCCAGCGCTCAGACAAGCGGCAAAACCCGTGCAATCGAAACACGCGCGAGCGCGCGCTTCTTTACAGCAACATTCTATATGGAATATTGGTCATCTTAACGGGAATTCAAACTCCTGATTTGGCTGACAGCCAGTCGTTGTGCATCACATATCATCTGCGCCCTTTCAGGACTTTTTTGGGTTAGTGTCTACCATTGAAAACCGGTGAAATAGGTCTTATTCGGTGCCTGTGCTCTATTCCCCTCGCGCTTACCGGAGACTGTCCGCGCGCTGCGCACTCAGAGGCCACAAGTGCCTGTTTTCTCTGGCTAGATTCACCATTGATGGAAACTGATGCCCTGTTGCCTTTCCTCGCCCGTGCCTACCTCTGCAGCCGCTGTTTCTCGGTTAGTAACCCGACTAGGCCCACGAGCCCAGCGAAACATCTCACAGAATGACTCTCTGATGGATAAAATGAAAAGAGTGGGTCGTTTATGTAGTGTTTTGGAATTTTGGATGTTGGAGTAGCGACTTTGCTGTGTTTTTATCTTCTTTGGATCCGAAACCCGGGTGCGCGAGGGGCTCGAGAGCAATAAACGCCCGTTATTTTAAGGGACCGCGCGCTTCTCTCTCAGGATGGCAAATGAGCCCGTTATTCTTAATGTGTATGACATGGTAAGAACTTTAACCATTTCATTATTTCATCCTTTACACTGTTTATCATAAACCTCGTTCCTTTTGGGCTCTAATTTTGCATTTTATAAAATAACAATAGAAAAGCCTTGAGGAATGGTGGTCATGGTGTAGTGATGAAGAATCTGGGCTGCTAACACAGAGGTTTCATTTTGAAAGCACGTTTTCAAACCTACTGTGAGTGTGAAGCATCTTTGACAGCGGTATAGATGACAGCGCGTGTGTTTGTACTCCCTTGCTCGAGGAGGCGCTGTAACCCCATCACAATCTAAACACTCGCCCTAGATAGAACAGTGATTGTGGCAATCCAAATGTTTATTTAGGAAGTAACACTTCTTATCATTAAAATGCTGTATATTTTATGCAATATTATGTCATAAAACCCCAAGACAGACATTTTAACATCAAGAAAGTGACTAATGGGTACACATGGACTTATTAGTTTATTTTACATTTAATAAGACGCTATCTAAATACTATATCCAAATCAAAGTATGTATTATAAGTTAATTCATGCATTCCTGTGTAATACACACACTATATAAAACACTGGGGTGGGATAAACTAGTATCTGTGTACATTAAATCATGTTCTGCATGTTCTATTATTCATGAAGGGCAGCTGGTGCACCTTTTTGGCCTCACACATACATGTTTTCTCTCAAGCTTCCCCAGCTTATTGTGTGTGTGTGTGTGTGTCAGGGCTTTGCACCATTCATTGATTTGAATGCCTTGTATATAGCTAACAGGATGCAGAATATAGATAGGTAGATAGATCCAGACATAGAGAAACAAATACAGTTACAGTTAATTAAAACATGATTGTATGATGATGTCGTTCTCCCTCTTGCTCTCTTAGTACTGGATAAATGAATACACCTCCACTCTGGGTATTGGAGTCTTCCACTCAGGAATAGAGATCTACGGCAGAGGTAGAGTGACATATTAAGCTTATTCAATGATTTAATATTTTTCTTTTATTGCATCAAACTCTAGACCTATACTGGAACCTCAGTCCCATCTGTAAAGAACTTCATTACACACAGTGGAAAGGGTTGTTTCAGCTACTGGGACTAATTAGTGGACATGGTAGACAGTTTCCATTACTGATATATTTAGAGTGTCAAATAAAAAATACTATGACGTGAGGGTGAAGATCATTTAGAACTGAATGAGCAACTGAATATCATTCATCATTTCAGTTTTTTAATTTTTTATTTAAGTAGTAGTAATGAAGTGGCCACATTTAAAGGAACACGCCGACTTTTTGGGACTTTAGCTTATTCACCGTATCCCCCAGAGTTAGATAAGTCCATACATACCCTTTTCATCTCCGCACGTCTGACGCACCCACCGCTAGCTTAGCTTAGCACAAAGACTGGAGGTAAATGGCTCCAGCTAGCATACTGCTCCTAATAAGTGACAAAATAACGCCAACATTTTCCTATTTACATGTTGTGATTTGTATAGTCACAGCGTGTACAAATAACAAGGTCACATGAGACACAGCTATCTTCTAACCGTATACAAATCACTCCGCCCAAGTAGCAGTGCTTCTCCTTCTGAGAATATAGTTCCCCAGTATGTATATGGTTAGAAGATGGCTGTGTCTCATGTGACCTTGTTACCTTCTCGAACAAGAAAAACATTTGACTTGATTTTGTTAACTGGGAATTGATTGGATAGATGATGTGCATTGATAAATAAAAAACAAAAAAACAAGAATCGTCAATTTAGATTTTTTTTGCCGATATTAAAGCAGGGCCTTAACCACCATAAACATTGAGAGGGACAAAATGGCCAAATTTGTTCCCACCAATATTTGATATTCTTGATGCTGCTCTGTTTGTTGTTAGGATGAGAAAAAGTTAAATTTTTAGGCTGGTTGCCTCTGCGGTCTAACTGCGCTCGTCAATGTCAAAATGATTGAGATGGTTAATCAAATCAGATAAGGTCTGTTCACAGATACCACGTATGAATTCCAGCATGACACTTACATTTTTAATGGTGAAAGAATGTGAGGTAGGATGTAAGTTGCTAAACATTTAATATTTATCATAGAAATTTTAAACGACAAAAAGGAATATCCAGGAAAGCAAACCACTCCACTTTATGTCAGATTTTGCTTTTTTGAAATTAAAATAATAATTTACGTAACTGGATGTGATGAGACAATAAATATTTGTTTTTGACATATTAGGCATTGACATATTTCAACTAAGAGTGAATTTGTGCATGTTTTAAAATAAAGATATTATTTGCTAATAGTTTAGATTGATTACTGTACAAAGTACCTCCCAATGTTTAAGACAGCCTGGATTTAAAGTGAAGTATACTGTTCTTGTTAAATTCCTTCTAAAGTGACAGTCAAATTTTTTTTCACAACCTACATTATTATTTGCTGTTTTGTTTCCATTAGAGTTTGCATATGGCGGCCATCCATATCCCTTCAGCGGCATTTTTGAGATCAGCCCTGGAAATGCCTCAGAACTGGGGGAGACTTTCAAATTCAAGTGAGTTTTACACAACCACATACATACACACACACACACACACATATACAGTGAGGAAAATAAGTATTTGAACACCCTGCTATTTTGCAAGTTCTCCCACTTGGAAATCACGGAGGGGTCTGAAATTGTCATTGTAGGTGCATGTCCACTGGGAGAGACATAATCTAAAAAAAAAAAATCCAGAAATCACAATGTATGATTTTTTAACTATTTATTTGTATGATACAGCTGCAAATAAGTATTTGAACACCTGTGTATCAGCTAGAATTCTGACCCTCAAAGACCTGTTAGTCTGCCTTTAAAATGTCCACCTCCACTCCATTTATTATCCTAAATTAGATGCACCTGTTTGAGGTCGTTAGCTGCATAAAGACACCTGTCCACCCCATACAATCAGTAAGAATCCAACTACTAACATGGCCAAGACCAAAGAGCTGTCCAAAGACACTAGAGACAAAATTGTACACCTCCACAAGGCTGGAAAGGGCTACAGGGAAATTGCCAAGCAGCTTGGTGAAAAAAGGTCCACTGTTGGAGCAATCATTAGAAAATGGAAGAAGCTAAACATGACTGTCAATCTCCCTCGGACTGGGGCTCCATGCAAGATCTCACCTCGTGGGGTCTCAATGATCCTAAGAAAGGTGAGAAATCAGCCCAGAACTACACAGGAGGAGCTGGTCAATGACCTGAAAAGAGCTGGGACCACCGTTTCCAAGGTTACTGTTGGTAATACACTAAGACGTCATGGTTTGAAATCATGCATGGCACGGAAGGTTCCCCTGCTTAAACCAGCACATGTCAAGGCCCGTCTTAAGTTTGCCAATGACCATTTGGATGATCCAGAGGAGTCATGGGAGAAAGTCATGTGGTCAGATGAGACCAAAATAGAACTTTTTGGTCATAATTCCACTAAACGTGTTTGGAGGAAGAAGAATGATGAGTACCATCCCAAGAACACCATCCCTACTGTGAAGCATGGGGGTGGTAGCATCATGCTTTGGGGGTGTTTTTCTGCACATGGGACAGGGCGACTGCACTGTATTAAGGAGAGGATGACCGGGGCCATGTATTGCGAGATTTTGGGGAATAACCTCCTTCCCTCAGTTAGAGCATTGAAGATGGGTCGAGGCTGGGTCTTCCAACATGACAATGACCCGAAGCACACAGCCAGGATAACCAAGGAGTGGCTCTGTAAGAAGCATATCAAGGTTCTGGCGTGGCCTAGCCAGTCTCCAGACCTAAACCCAATAGAGAATCTTTGGAGGGAGCTCAAACTCCGTGTTTCTCAGCGACAGCCCAGAAACCTGACTGATCTAGAGAAGATCTGTGTGGAGGAGTGGGCCAAAATCCCTCCTGCAGTGTGTGCAAACCTGGTGAAAAACTACAGGAAACGTTTGACCTCTGTAATTGCAAACAAAGGCTACTGTACCAAATATTAACATTGATTTTCTCAGGTGTTCAAATACTTATTTGCAGCTGTATCATACAAATAAATAGTTAAAAAATCATACATTGTGATTTCTGGATTTTTTTTTTTAGATTATGTCTCTCACAGTGGACATGCACCTACGATGACAATTTCAGACCCCTCCATGATTTCCAAGTGGGAGAACTTGCAAAATAGCAGGGTGTTCAAATACTTTTTTTTCCGCACTGTATGAGCCATAAAAACCATATCACAAGTCCTGTTTTCTCTACAGAGAGGCTATAGCTCTGGGTACAACAGACTTTGCAGAGGAGGACATTGATAAAATAATGGAGGAGCTGGGAAAGGAGTTCAAGGGGAACGCCTACCACCTGATGCACAAAAACTGCAACCATTTTTCATCCTCGCTGTCTGAAGTCAGTTTACTCTCCTAATGACTTTTTCTGTCTTTCTTTTATAAATGATTGGACTAAAGGCCATATACAACCTCACTGACTGATGATGACATATATGCTTGTAATTTTTCTACACTCTCACATCATTTTATTCTCTCTCTCTCTCTCTCTCTCTTTCTCTAGTTGCTGTGTGGGAAAGAGATCCCACGCTGGGTGAATCGATTGGCATATTTCAGCTCCTGTATACCATTTCTGCAGAGTTGTCTGCCTAAAGAGTGGCTCACGCCTGCCGCGCTCCAGAGCCATATCTGCATGGGCCTTCGGAAGGAGAACACACACTCCCACACACACGATTCCAGCGACGATGAGCCCTCATCTGCCCCAGAGGCAGCCGCTGGAACCTCACACAGCTGCAGACACACCCGTGTGTGATCTCACGTACACACACACAGTTGTACGCTAATTTGAACACACATACACTCCAACCTCTGATCCTGCTGCTACAGCGCCTCCTGCTGGGCTGGATGAACACCAGACCTCATGGCGTCTCTGAAAGGGGAAATCAGTCATGTTTTTTCTGTAGAGCCTACAGGGATTTAAAAACCTTGCAATGGTTCTCTTAAAGTTTTAGAATTGTTTGATTTTCTACTGAGATTTTAGGGAAATCAAAACAGTGTTTGCCATTTAGTGTTCTCTCTCTTATAAGTAGGACATTATGAATGATGGGTGAACATGATGGACTGCCCCTGCTGGTGTGTGACAGCACTACAGGCCCCTCAAAAATACTGAACTTTCAGTAGTCAATTCATTTCTGTTTGTCCCTTTGACTTTTAATCTCATCTGGGTGTTCTTTAGATTTAGCCGAGTTTGCTGTGTATTTAATTCTTTTCTATTTTGTGATAGAATAAAACAGTGTGTCATCTGCAGAGGAATTTACATTCCTAACCTTACTTTTTTCCTCAGTGACTTTAGTAATATAAATCTGCTTTAATTTAATGATATGATGTCAAACTAATGCCATCTTTGGTTTACGTTTATTTTATTTCGATATCTTTGGCTGTATTTGTTTTATATTTAAGTTAAAGGTTTTCAATGAATTTACAATAAAAGGGCCGATGTCATCACGTGTCTCACACACTGACAGCAGTTGGAAATTGCAGCCTTATAACTGTAAGCCATTGATATGCTGGACTCAACTGAAACAAAAGCCCCCTGTTTTCCTGTTGTTAAGGACACAAAGGGGGCATTTGTGAGGGTGATGGTGGGGGGTGGGGGGTGGGAACGTGTGGGTGGGGTCTGCACATCAGGTCTGGTATCAGGAGGCCTACTGTACAACAGTGTTGTGGCTGAATGCGAGTGATTAAGAAAGATAGGGAATGTGTGTTGCAAAGGTGTTAATTGTCATTTCTCTTGACTTAAGTTATTGTGCTTTCTGGCTTTTAAAAGTGCAGACTGAAAAGAGTGATGTTGATGTTAAAATGAGTCATCCACACCTCACTACATGACTTTTGCACGGATTGTTGTCCTGATTTTCAGTCGGGAGGAGTCAACACCAGTTGCCAAAAGTCAAAGACAGGCTGCAGATTTCTCTAAAATCACGTTGTGTGTGATGGGCACAGACTCCAGTTTTTTAGCTTCAGACTGAGTCCATCCAGTCGGAAGATATTAAACATGTTTCTGCGTGACTTTGTTGTGTTTTGAAAGACTTGAAAGTCTGGTAGTGTGTGATCTTCAGTCATTTAAAATGGCCAGTTTTCCTTTGTAACCTTTTACAACATCAGCAAGTGTATGATGCCTAGCGGTTTAAAATCTCTTCAGATTTTAAAAGTAGTGAAGTGTAATCCAGCCTCAACAGTAAATGAAGGTAACAACTGAAGGTTGTAGGGTATTTTCAGGCTCTGGAATAGACCTTAGTAAATGTAGATGCCATATCTAATTTTTCACAAATGAAAATGAAGCTCTAAAGACAGATGCACAGTTCGTTCAATAGGTTGACTGACTTGGTCCTATAGCAATTTTCTTAATACATGTCTTACCACAAATTTTGTTAGAAAAGCTCATTTTCAGTGTTTCGCCAGCTGAAAGATCGATAGTTACAGTTAAGAACATTAAAATGTGTTTATTTATGAAATATTAAAAAAGGTGTATTCATTGACTATGGTCCATATCAGAGTAAATTATACATCCCTCAGTATTATTTTGATCTTTCTGTGCCATTTTGCCTCTCTCTTTGCAAATCTTCTCTAGAAGCCCACCTTTGCCGCTCAGGATGGCATGGCATTGTAGGTGGAAACACCACTCATGAGTCAAATCTATGGGAAATATGTTTTTGGTGAAGTATTTATAAAATAGAATTTTATATTTGAAATATGATTCTGTTTACTGTTATTTTGTCAAAGATCTTATCAACCTGTAGAGCCTAATTCTTATGATGCTATTTTTGTTTAATTTAGTCTGAGACCACAACTGAGATCTTTTACTACAGCAAAGACCCATTTTGTAGGCATTCCCCACTGATGCCATTTCTAGCCTGGATTAGTACTTCTTGTTTTGATGTGATGGACAATTTCAGATATTTACAGATGAATATAGAGAATAAAGAAACTAAAAGGCTTTTCCCTGAATGTTATTGCTGTCACGGGGTGGAGAAGGGGCATTGACATTTCTGAATATTTTTAAACATGAATTAAATTAATTCACACCTGAGAGTCATTGTTCTCATGTGACTTGATATGTTCAGCAGAAGCCTAAAGATAATCAGGTCATGGAAACTTCCAGACTGGATCAATCCGGCTCCAACTGTGTTAATCGAGTTAAATGCTAAAAGTATAAAGTCTAGCAAATAAATATCTCACAGGACTTTTGATTAAAATATATAACTGGTATAAGTATATACGAAGACGTCGTAAAATGACCATTTTCAGTGTGTTTACGTCTTTACAGTCTATGGTTTACGTACGCATGCACGAGACTCTCCTCCCATTACCCTCCCCCCCTGCGCGTGAACACGCATATAAATGCTTCCGCGCGCGGCCGCGGTCCTCAGTCTCGAGACAAACGCCATTTTGTCCTGCAAGCAGAGGTGAGAGGACAAAGTCGAATTCTTAAAAATACTTTTTGTTTTAGATACATTGCTAGCAAATCGTTTTGTTAGAGTTTAGTTAAATGCAAATATAATTCGTTTCAACGGTATTTTGTCCGTTTTTACGGTTTAACATCGAGTAAATCTATCTGCGCATGCTGACTGGGCCTCGGCCGCACGCCTGATCCGTGTTCGCCATATTAGTCGTGGTTTATTCTAATCTTTTAGAATTTATAAACGTTTAATTAGTATTAGTAAGTTATAGCTGCTCTGATTATTTTTGTGCTCTAGTGGATGCATATTGTAGCCTACTTATTGGTATAAATTCAGAACAAATAGAAACGTTAGATAAATCGTTTTAGATACGAGTTTTTGTTTTATATTAGTTGAAATACCTAGTGTTGCAGAAAACTTTCTCGATTTACGAATCGCTTGTCGTGCTTTTGGTTGTTTATTAATGCTGAAACGTGGACTTTTATAAATGATTATCCAGTGTTTATGCCGCGTGTGACCAGCAGGGCGGCGCACGATTGCTCTTTCCTGCAGTGTAAAGTACACGTTGCCAGACTGTTGATTAACAGTCCTTTCACACTCTATTCCTAGATTTCCTTGAACCTTTTAATCAATATGAGTGGATGTCGCGTGTTCATCGGCCGTCTGAGCCCTCATGCTCGGGAAAGAGATGTGGAGAAGTTCTTCAAAGGATACGGACGAATCAGAGAGATTAACCTGAAAAACGGGTTTGGCTTTGTGGTGAGTATTGACACTCTCTTGGGGGTCTAATGTGTGAGGTGGTTGTGAAATGCGTCTCACTGCCCCCTACTGTCTGATTTCCACAGGAGTTTGACGACCACAGGGATGCAGATGACGCAGTGTATGAGCTGAATGGAAAAGAGCTGTGCAGCGAGAGGTGAGACTGAACCCAGAAAGATAGATGTACATGTTAGACTTATTTCTTGTGGTTGGTTCAAAATGAAAATTCACCCCATTTTCTAAACTCATGTTATGTCTCATTTTTAATAACTTAACTTTAATGTTTAATTAAATTATTAGCTTTCCAGTGAAAATGACAGACTTCTCTTTGGTCATGTATGCCTGACTTGTCCAATCATTTAGTCTGTTTAAACTGCCCCTGCAAGCTCATGTATATCTGCCTCCACTTTTGAGTGCAGTGTCTACACTTCAATCTAAATCTAACCAATGCATAAAACCAGTTCCTGGCCTTCATTTTTCTTTTTCATTAACTTCAGGGTGACTATCGAGCATGCCCGCTCTCGCAGGGGAAGAGGTGGTGGCCCAGGAATGGGAGGACGTTTCTCTCCACGATTCGGAGGGTATCGCCAGTCCCGCAATGGGGGTTCCAGGTGTGATGTCCCAGCAATGTGAGAGTTAAAACTAGGGGTGTGCACGATTATTCGAATTCTCGAATATTCGATCTAACGTATTCGAAAAATAAAATGCAATAGAATTTCATTACGTTGCTTTGCTGGCCGTAAATGCAGTGAATCCATGATAAATACCAAGCACTAATTGTTATAATTAAATGCACTGGGTGGAGCGTGTTAAATTTATTGTATTTGAGCATAATGTCTTCTTCATGAAGTTTGGAATTATCCAAAATAATATAATTCATATTACAAAATGGAATTACTTTAAATCAATGAAAATGAGTTATCATAATATCACCGCCAAAATGAGAAATCGCATGAAATCCAAACAGTCGAATGAGGGAAGACGGCTGTCTATCACTGCATTCATGACTGCAGGTAAGCGAAGCTGTACGGAGTGAGCCGAGAACTTGTCAGATAGCAAAATATGACTGAGACCCATGCTTTTTTTTTTTTTTTTTGAGGGAGACGGGTTTAAGAACAGGGAAAAAAAAGTGCTGTCAGAAAGTTTGCTTAGCACACCGTTACCTTTGTGTCTCTGCAACGTCTGTCAGCGTAGCGCGTTTTCTCAAGCATGTGGATGTTTTTCTCAACATGAACGTGAAACTACATAAATATAACCATATTCTGACTTGAGTGTATATGTACGATAACTGGCGCAGTCTACTTTGGTAGCTTTTTTTTTCCCGTTTGTGCTGCTTGAGCTTATGCTTTTGTTCGTTATATTTTTTGTTTACAAACTGTTTAATGTTTTCAACTAAAAGAAAACCTTAAGATATAATGTAAACTTGTTGTGTATATTGCCTAATTGTAAGCTTGTTCAGAAACGGTGACAAACTTTTTTTTTTTTTTTTTTTAAACCCTTAAACTTAAAATAACGTCTTTATCATTAAACGTCATTTAAATAAATGAATATTCGATTATGAGCCCAAAAACTAGTGCAATATTTTTGAAATGCCCATCCCTAGTTATCACACGCGGTTTGTTCAGATACACTTCAGTCAAATTAATTAACCTCTGCCCCTTTCTTAGGTATGGACCACCAGTGCGCACGGAGCACAGAATCATTGTGGAGAATCTCTCCTCTCGAATCAGCTGGCAGGTGAGCATCCCGAGCGGTAGCAGCGGAGTGGTGTAGCAGCCTGCTGTTGTAGCGTTTCATCATCCCTGCATTTCTCTTGCCTTTGAAATCAGTACAAGCACACAAACTATTAGTTATCTTTGTTACTGTTAAACTGGAAGTAGAATTTCCTCTTCACCTCAGCCAAACCTTGCATAAGTAAAAAAAACAACAACAACAAAAAAAAAATGATGAATTGAATGCTGAAAGGTTCTCTAACCCAGACCCATGTTTTTCAAACCTTTTCTTTAACAGCTGTGCTCTGGTATTCTTTAATTGGAGTTGCATGCACAGCCTGCGAGGTGCATAGCGCCCTCCCCTGGTTGTGTTCTGAATAGTGTCCCTCTGGTTCCTCACCCGACACGCAGTGTCTGCCGGTCTAAGTCTTGGCTGGGTCCGTAGCGCCAGACAGAGCCGTAGCACAGGATAGCCTTAGAGGAGCTGGGTAGCCGCTCTCTGGAGGGTCTGTGATGTCAGATCTGCTCCATCCTCCCGATCTGCTGTTTGGGTCTTATTCTGTTGGTGCTGAAGCGGGGAGGGGTGCAGGGTTTTGGCCCCTCCCCCATCCTCTCTCTCTGGTGGGGTCCGTTCTTACGGAGGCCGGATGGGTCGAGTCCGAGGTCGTTTTAACGCTTCATTGCTTCCGTTTGCTATTTGGACAAGTGGCTCTTTGCTAATGCCTTCTGTGGTTTGGAACGGTAAGTAGCTCATCACACTGGATAGTTACACGGTAAAGAGGGTTCTGTCACTTTAAATCTGGAGTTAGTTGTAAATGGAGAAAGATGCTACAGATTTCCGGTAGGTAGTTTTGAGACTTGCACAAAAAACTACTTAACATGAGAAGAACCAGTTCTCAGGAACTAGCTTAGTCAGGCGTGTCTCCATCTGAGGGCTTTGCTTCCTGCTGTTTCACACAATCTAAAAGACTCGTGTTGGCGAAAACGCTCTGGTAGTTTTATAACTGGTACAGATCCACAGGTAAGATGACATCTGTTGAGGGAGTTTTCTACAGGTGCGCCAGTGCACAATTTAGAGCAGATGCTGCAGACTGCAGTGTGTATTTAAAGTGGGTGCTAAACTGCAGTGTGACTCAGTGCTTTTGAGTTTCTTAAAAACGTGTCATTAAGTGCTTTTTGCTTTCCTGCAGGATCTGAAGGACTTGATGAGGAAGGTGGGAGAAGTGACCTTTGTGGATGCACACAGGACCAATAAGAATGAAGGGTAAGATCTTGTACATACACACAAGACTGTGTTCTGACCGTCACATGGTTGTAACTGAGTGTGTCCTGATCTGTTTTACAGGGTGGTGGAGTTTGCTTCACACAGTGATATGAAGAATGCCATCGAGAAGCTGGATGGAACAGATCTGAATGGGCGCAAGCTCAAGCTGTACGAGGATCGCAAGAGGAAGTATGTAACAGACAATCGAACTTGACTTCACACTAAAATTCGCACTGACAAAATCTAACTTGACTTATTTCTCTTCTCTCCACAGTCGTAGCAGGAGTCGTTCCCGCAGCAGGAGCAGCTCCCGTTCCCGTTCACCCAGTCGGAGTCGCAGCCCTGAGCGTGGAAGCAAGCGCTCTCGCAGCCGCTCAGTCAGTCGCACCCCAGAGAAGACCACCAGCAACCGCTCTCCTTCCCGCTCTCCGTCTCCTCCGAGGAAACAGAGCCGCTCCAGATCTGCATCTGCAGAGAGTCAGCACTGAAACTAACTGTGTGTATGCGTGCGTGAAGGAGAGAATGAGCTTTTTTCACTTATTAATGTGGCATCTCATTGTGCTACTTTAGTGTAAATTACTGACTGAGTTGAATGAATGGATGGATGAATGTGTGTGTATGAAGATGTTTTGATTTATTTCTTATGCTAATGAGCTGGGTGGGTTTAAATGATAATGGAGTGGGTTAAGACTAGAGATTTTTGACGAATGTCTCATTTTGTTTTCTATTTTTATTTTATCAATATCAGTCCTGGAGTACTTCTGTAGAGAACTTAAATGTATGTGAGTTTTGTTTCTCAAACTCGCCTGTTAATTTTAGTTTTTTGAGTCTTTATGGTTGTTCAACAGAAGGTTATGCCTGTATATACACTCTGGAATAAAGTATATTGGTATTTGGCAGAGAGAGATGGTGTGTTTTCCTAATGCCCTCACATGATGTGTGTTGAAGTTGATTAGCTCTGCATTGTTTAGAAACTCTAAAGTTTAATATTCTAACTATTTGCTATGAACTCAACTTGCCATCTGATTTGGATGTGTGAAGCTCTGCAGATTTTCAGCTCAGTCCACAAGGTGATGCTGTTTCACAGCTTGCAAAAATAAATTCTTAAGATGAGATTTACAACAGGTTTGATCTTTACATGGCCATTAGAAATATATGCTTGGTCTGGGTGAGTAGAAGAGATCAATTGAATTTATTTTAAAGTTGTGGTTTCTAACTAAATGTAAGATCCCCTTTTCCAGAGGGTTGTGCCAAACAACTGGATATTTTACTGGACTATTTGACAGTGATTCAAAACAAAACCCAAGACAGTTTCTGAATTTTTTTATCTTATTTTTTTTTTTTTTTTGAGAATCAATACTTTTCCCAGCTAGGGCCTCAACGTGTACACCGCACAGAACCTGGGTTTATTGATTCAGTCAATACGATATGAGGAGCGCTTGAAACCTGCATTTCATAAATTGATCTCTGTTGCTATGAGGATCCTGGAAACCACTGATTGAGGAATATGAATGAGAGGTAATATTGTTTCTTCTGCAGAGTCCAAGGACAAAACCCCCTCCCTCTATGCCTCAACCAATCTGGTTTTCCCCCTTCTTGCTCATAAAACTGGTGTCCTCGGTGCACTGCGACGGTCTCATTCTCAAGGACAAACAGATAAAATCAAACTACAAACAACTGAAGTGCATTGAGATCAGATTGCTGAGGGTAATTTGTGACGTACTGATGAGAATGAGAAACATGCACAAATAGCGTAGGTAGGTGAACTGTTAAATACTGGACATTCAACTGGAACAGCCTGGCCTTTTGCTCTTTCAATTTCACTGTCAGTCACAGAAGCTGCAGCATTTTATAGATGCAGAGCTAAACAGTTTCAAACATAAAAAATATATATATATATATATATATATATATTTTGACAAAGCAGTATGCTATTATTATTAAAACTAGTAGATTTGCATTTCTAGCTATTTGGGAGTTTATATTATGGCGACTATCTGTCTGTCATAAAATTGTTGTATTGAAAATTTTAAAGTTGATTAGATTTAATTTCTTAAATCTAGCTTGAACCCACCTTTCTGCTGGGATCAGGAAAATGTTTTGGATTAAAGGTATCCTAATAAAATGTTTTGAACAGAACATATTGCAGGGTTGATACCGAAATCAAGAAACCAATATGATCAAATCTGATTTCAGTATCCTTTCTTTCCTTTTGAACAACCCGTTTACAAGACCTGATCAAATATTGCCGAAATCCGATCAAATTACTTCGGATGACAAGTATTTTTAAGTATATTTTTAGTGAAATATTGTTACAAAATTGTGACTTTTAAAAGTAATGCATTACAATATTGCATTACTCTCTAAAAAAGTAACTAATTGCATTAGTTACTTTCATGGAAAGTAATGCATTAAATTACTTTTGCGTTACTTTTTCTCACCTGGGCAGGAATTTTTTTTTTTTTTTTTTATAACAAAAAAAGTTTAATTTTTGGCAAATGTAAAGGCCCTTTCACACCACAAGTGAAAAGAATAAAGGAAGTGGCTAAAGGAAATGCGAATTCGCGCCTACTTTCAGCTGTGCTGCCATTAGTTTGCATTGTACAGTTTTTATTCATTTTGAGGAATACTAAATCTATTTTTGTGCAAGTGACGGGAAAACAAAGTAACTTGAGTTAACTACATTTTTATTGTGTTGTAAATTTATAATTAATGTGTTGCTTGGAATAGTAGCCTAATCTGATATAACTCGCGTTAATTTGTTATGTGTTATCCCCAAAACTGATTGCCATTATAGAATGCTATTATAATATGTGTAAATGATGTTCAGGATACTGGAGTTGCACATTTTACTACATCATTTATATATGTTGACAAATTTAGCCAACAATAATATAATATAATATAGGCCAACAGTATTCGATATTAACATGCACTATTATGATTTATAAATATTTTATCTGGACCAACTTCGTTTTAAATGCAGAAGATACAGTAAATGTTCCATGCATGTGGTTTGGAAATAAGCATTTTCATGTTTCAGAATATCAGATTGCATGTGCTTAATTACAAAAGTCTAGTAGGCTATAATTACAGTAGGCTATGCTTAAATCCAAATGTCCAGTACTCGCAAGCTCTATAATAATGTAGCCTACTTCAAACTGTGCCCAACTATCATGATGTGACTGCTTGTTTATAAACAGCACTAAGTACTTTGTCTACAGTAGTCCCGTTATTTATACTGACCATCCCGAGTGTGCAAGAGCGCAGATGCGCCAGTCGCGGGTACAGCGCGGGGTCACGTGACTTCCTGCGGCGAGTGACTGCTGCTGCAGTTTCTTGTCGCGAGCGCTCGGTGCACGCTGTGGAAATTCCGAGCCACAGCGGTATGAAGCTGCACGCACACACCGCACGAGAATCGCCACGCCACCCGTGAACGGTAAGGCGTCTCCGTAGGGCAGCGGATTTACACCCGTTTTAGCGGAGAGGGGGGGGATTAAGATCCAGCGCGATCCAGAAGGAGAAGTTTGCTCACTGCGTCGGGTGGAGGTGAACGGGACACCAGCAGCGAGCATGGCGGAGAGAAGTGGCCGGTTGAGCTTCCCCGGCAGCGGGGCGCTGAACAGACCGGTTCCTATGAACCTGTTCGCCACCTGGGAGATAGACGGCTCGTCTCCCAACTGCATTCCCAGGTGAGAGTCATGCGTGATCGCTCGGGCGCCCAGGTGGGCTGTTTGTCAGCGGGCAGGCAGGTGCACGGCGGCGGCAGGGAGTGGTGTGTCTCTGTGTGTGTGTGTGTGTGTGTGTGTGTGTGTGTGTTAGACAGAGAAAGGGTGTGTGAACTAGTTAGTCTGTCATTGTGCTGCACTGTTCGAGCGCGTCTGATTGGACCGATGTCATGTCAGCATCGGATCAAGGTGGCACAAATCCAGTGATGTTCTGCTGATTTAGTAACGCTTTTCTGTCATTCACCAGCGTTAGTCGAAGTGTTAAAATGTGACCCGGTTGCGCTTTGATCAGTAGTCTTAAAGTGCTGCGTATTATTATTATTATTATTATTATTGATGATGATAGTATCATCACCTTTTCTGTTATGCTTGGAGCGAACCTGGGGGGTTTGACAGGTTCTGTTCGGTCTGCGAACACAAACAAAACTCCCTTGCCATTGTGACGTCAGGGTCCCACTCTCGCGCCGCGCTCGGGTGAGGTGGCACGTGCGGTTTCGCCGGAGGGTCGAGCTGTCATCAACGCGGACCGGTTTCGTGCAAAATAAACCAGTGAATCTACTAGATGCACTGCAACCAGAAACATAATGTTCTGAGTGACCCAGATATTCATAAACAGCTGCTTCTCTTCTGTCTGAGTCATCAAAGTACTCTTTCTTTCTTTCTTTCTAATAAAACGAGCTTGCTGGATGTGTGCTGGCATGCAGGTTGTTTTTTGTTATGATGAACTATGGGTGGTGTCCGCCATTGACCTTAAAGAGTTCACCCACAAAAGGAAAATGCCGTCATTATTTACTCAACCTCATCACCTCCAGGAGAAATTATAAAGAGGGACTCGAGCTGGAGCTTTCAAGCTTCAAAAGATATCATAAATCTCTGCGAGGAAGATTACAAGTCTTCTGAAGCCTTATAGCTTTGTGTGAGGAGCGGTTCAAAATGAAGTCATTATTCACTAAACAAATCATGTCTTTTCAATGAATCAGTTGAGTGAGTGAGTTCACAGAACCAGTGTTTGTTTGTTTGTTCACCATTTGGATTGATTCAGTTCTTGAGTTCAACTCACTGACTTAAAGGGTTAGTTCACCCCAAATTTTAAATGATCCCATAATTTGCTCACCCTCAAGCCATCCTGAATATGACTTTCTACTTTCAGCCAAACACAATCGTTACTGAGTTATAATATCCTGGATCATCCGAGCTTTATAATGGGAGTGAATGGTACCTTGTTTTTTTTAAGCCCAAAAAAGCGCATCCATCCATCATAAAAGAAATCCGTACAGCTACAGAAAAATATCCATATGTATAACTAATTAGCCTATATAAAGTTATAATTATGGATAATTTTCTTACAAAAACATATCGCTTCACTTCAAAAGGCCTTTATTAACCCCTGGAGCTGTATGGATTACTTTTATGATGGATGGATGCGCTTTTTCGGGCTTCAAAAAACAAGGTACTATTCACTCCCATTATAAAGATGGGAAGAGCCAGGATATTTTTTAATATAACTCCTATTTTGTTTGGCTGAAAGAAGAAAGTCATATACACCTATAGGATGGCTTGAGGGGGAGTAAATTATGGGATAATTTTCATTTTTGGATGAACTACCATTTAATGGTCCAATTCCAGCAGATAACATCTGAGTGAAGGGAAGGAATTTTTTTATGAAAAACGACTTCTCATACAAAGATTAGATTTGATTTAATTTATGGTGCTTTTTTGTCATTTTGGAACTTGACAGCCCTTTACTGTAAAGAAATAATCTCATTAAATTTACAGTAGAAAAGTGTCAGTATGGTTGCTAGAAATTCAACATAAAAAAGTTAATGTTTCAGATGTTACGGTATGCCTGTGCATTTTACAACTTATAACTGTATATTTGATTAATTTATATAATGTTAATATAAATCTGCTTTTTGATGTACTCTAACCATAATATCATAGATGACACAAAAAAGCCAGATGAGAGCTGTCGCTAGACTTTTAGTTCAATGAAAAAAAAAAAAAATTCATACAGGTTTTGAACTACATGAGGGTGATATATTACAGAATTTTCATTTTAGGGTGAACTACCCCTTTAAATCAGCCTGAACTGGAGCAAATGATGGAGAGGAGGATGGGGAATAAAGAGAGAGATGTGCCTTATGAATTCTTGATCATAATAAAAGATTCACAGCTGTACCACAGACACATTTTCCCTCGGGCCCTTTGTCTGCTCGCTGTGTGTGTGAGGAGCACGACATTTGACCGTAGAATTCCTGCAGTTAATTATGTGTTAATGTAAAGGTCCGTTCCGCGCACATCATTAAAGCTGAGAGTAGAATCTGAGAGAAATGACTCATCTTTTCACAGTGAGACACTCTCATACATCCCTGTCTTAAAAATTAAATTAAATTCAGCTTTTAATGAGCTAATTAATGAGCCACAGCAGCTGCTTTTCTGAGCTTTTCGGTTTGATTTTCCCCCCTGGGCTTCCACTGCAGTGGGTGTGGCCTTGTCTGGAGATACTGTCTGATTGGCTAAGTCTGATGTGTTGGGCGTGTCTCCAATATAGTACTGGTGAAATATTAAAATGTTGTATGTTTTGTTTATTCACCAGCTTTCTGGTAAATTTTTTTAATGCGTTGCTGTTCTGTTATTGTTAGCTAAAATGTAAAAATTGTGTTTCGTTAATTAAAATATACAATATTATAAATATTGGAGGAAAAGCTTGACGTACTAAAATTATTAAAACTGAAGTAAATTAAAAAACTAAATAGAAATATACAAATGCACAAAATTACTAAATCGTAAGCTAAAGTTGAAATGAAACCAAAAATGTAAAAATATTAATAAATACTAAAGTTATACTAAAACAACTCTGATTATTGATTTGTTTGCTCTATTTGTTTTTGTGACCAAATATAAAAGTCCATTAGAACACACCACTTTATGTTGTATTATTATTATTTTTTGTGAAACGTGTGTGTCTGGCAGAACAAGTGCTTTTGTGTTCGTCATGGTTCATCTCTTTTGCTTATTTTGTTGTCGAGTGTCTTTTGGAGGTTAAGTGAACGAGTGTTTTGAAGAGTGATTCTTTTTATTACAACCTCTAAATTGATGACCTCTGAAGATAATGTGATCAGTCGTCAGCTTCAAGCTATTCCTGAAGTGTTTGTGGCGGGCTGAAACGCAGATCTGCGTGCAGTTGTTTTGAATGCGAGTTCAAGCTGTTGATCTCCTCTGATGTTTGATTGTTTCAGTGAAGAAGAGGATGATTGAATTTGTGGTGAATTACTTTTTTCAATAAGAAGAATCCTCATTCAGATTTACTGCAAAATAGGTCACAGAATAGTTTGAAGGCTGTGTGATTATTGTGTGTTATGGCAGATTTGATCGATTTAAAGGGGCTTAATATTAGTTCACTGTAGCTGCCATAATCCTCACGTTCAGTTAAGCTGTCAGAGCCGACACATTCTGACTGGTTGAGTCCTGCTGCAGTGAACCAAAACCAAAGGTAAATGAATGCTATGAGACACAGGAATGCCAACCGCAATTCAAAACAGCAAAAGTAGAAAAGCTTACCCACTTCTGCCTTGTTATTAATTCATTCAGTTTTCAGTCCAACATGTGAAATGCGTTGAATTTTTAATGTGTGAGATTTTTTTTTTTTAAGCTATTGAACGATTTTTTTATTATTATTACAAATAAAATGTGAATATTAGATGCAAAACTTTAACTTAACTTGAAATAAAAAATTACTAAAACTAAAACTGAAATAAAAAATAATGAAAGGTGTGTATATATGTATGTATATATTATGTATGTATATATATATATATATGTACACACACACACACACACACACACATTTATAAATGACAAAAGCGCTAAATCACTAAAACTTAAACAATAATTTAAATGCAAATATAAAGCTTATCCAAAATGTTATAATCGTACATTGTACTAAAATAACTCAGGAAGTTAAGAAGTTTTTGGAGGTTATTCTCATATCATGATAAATCAAAATGTCCTTGTTCTTTTGAGTTCATTGTATTATGAAAACATGAAGTTTAACTTCCTCCTGACAGACAAAAAAAACATGAATTGAAACTGCTGGCTTATTTCTGACTTCAGAAACCTAAATTTATGAACACATGGCCGCCCACAGTTACACATCAACACCCTTTCACAGCCAATCGCTGTGCGGTTGAGGTAGTGACGTCTGTCTTGAGCATTTAAAAATATGCAGGTTGTGCCTGGAGTTTATGCTGGATTTAGTGTGTAAATCATATTGTTTACACATCGGACGCTTTGCGGTTGTTAAATATATGTTCAATATTGCAGTTTGTAGGCGTTCATTGTGATTATGCTGGCTGGGTTTACAAAAGTTAGCCTAATAAAATTGACATGATATCTTTACTTTGGCATTTGGAAACAAAGCTTGCCTATTTCCAAATGTATATAATCGCGTGCATCTCTGATGATTATATAGTCCGTGGCGTGTGTTGAAAACAACATCGATTAAACACACATTATAGCGTTGCCAGCAGCACAAAGCGGAGTTTTGCCGCTGTAGTTGCGCATGCACCATAAACGCTGTCAAATACGTCATTTTTGACGACTTGCACACGGTTTTATGGCGTTTGGAATGAGGACGACGTATTTGACTTTAAAACCGAACCTTCTGAACCTTTTGGCTTGCCATACATGCGTTGTAGTTCTTTAACGAACGTGCGAGTCTGCTTTCGCATCAATTAAACACACATGAATCGTGGTGCTCTCGTGAATGCACATTTACCCCTTTTCCACCAACAAGAACCGGGTGCTGGTTCAGAGCTAGAGCTATTGCCAGTTCGGAGTTGGTTCGACTGACGAGCTTACTAAGAACCGGTTTGCGTTTCCACCGGCCAGAGAGCCACAACAGAGCTATATCTTACGTCACTGCATACGTATCATGTTGCTCAGCAACGCGCGTGCGGCAGCGCCAAACACAAACACACCAGACTTGTTCGAGTCATGCATCGGCTTCTCGCAGAACGATCAGCACATGAAATCAAAGCACTGCGAAAGCGATCAAAAAGCACAAGGAGTCGTATGATCTCCAAACACTCCCGCAGCTCTGATCGGTCCACGCTGCTCCGATGCATCTCGAACAAGGCATCAACAATAATAGACGTTGCGTTACTATGGATGCTCATGGGTTTGCGAAAATAAATCGGCATCCAAACACGGCGAATCCAACGCGTTCGTGCAGCTCGCCGTAACTTACATAGACGGATATTATAATCGAGCTGCTATTAGCTCGACTAGCTGCTATTTAAAAATGGCGGTCACAAGTTTCTCTTCAGTCTTGTTGGCCACGGTAACCCCGCCCCCAGCCTCTGACGCAAGCGGTTCTTCCTTGGCTCCGTTCTAGACCCTGCAATGATTTGGTGCTACTTAAGAACCAGTTTTACTGGTTCGGAGCTGGTGCTTTGGCGGTGGAAAAACAAAGAACCGATTTGAAACTAGGCTCTGGCTCCGAACCAGCACCAGCTCTGCCTTGGTGGAAAAGGAGTCATTGAAGATTAAAGCTACACTGTGTAATTTTTTAAGTTGATTCTTAGCAAAAAACACTTTGTTCTTTCAAAATGATATGTGCTCATTAATGTGTAATTACATCTACCAACTAATCAAGTATTCTCGTAAGTGTAGAATCTGCCATTTAGAATACATACGAGCGAGTCGCTCGAATGGCGGCAGCCATGTTGCGCCTCCATCTTGAAAATACATTAGCCAAAGAGGGACATACCTGGAAATTCAAGCTTCGCCTTTCGCGCTTTGACACTCAGTGGCACCGTGACTAATGCGAGGGGGAGATTACTCGCGACTGCCGGCAGATTTGAAATAATACGGCCACCGTAGGAGTTAAAACGCTCTCGGAATGGGAGGGGCTAGAAAGTAATATTCAGTTGGTAGTCATAAACAATTTCACCGCTAGATGGGAGAAAATCCTACACAGTGTAGCTTTAAATTGTGTTTTTTGTGCAAACAAAGCAGTCGCTTCATACAATTGAGGTTAAACCACCGGAGTCACATGGGTTACCTTAATGATGTCTTTACTACATTTCTGGGGCTTCAAAGTAGTAGTTGCGTAGGCTGTCAATGGAGGGACAGAGATCTCTCAGATTTCATTAAAAAGATCTTCATTTGTGTTCCGAAGATGAATGAAAGTCTTACAGGTTTTGAACGACATGAGGGTGAGTAATTAATGACAGAATTTTCATTTTTGGGTGAACTATCCCTTTAAATACAATCTTAGACTTTACAGTGACCCTGTGCTGCCGAGTGCGCGCACGACCCCCTTATGGTCCTTTGTATCTTCTCAAGTGGGCATCATTTTTACTCAAACAATAGAAATCTCTCTCTTTCTCTTTCTCTCTCTCTCTCTCTCTCTCTCTCTGATTGAACAGGCTGTGCTAGGCTGTCATATTTGTGTGTGTTGGTGGAGTGTGTGCTGTGTTCTCACCCAGAGGGAAGAAACAGTCATGCCTTTGTCTTTAACGCACCCACAGCCATTCTTACACACACACACACACACACTGACAGGAGCAGGATAAATAGCCGTATTGTTTATATGGTAAAGCTCTGTTTTGTTTTGAGGCGTTTTGTTGTGTATTTTGAGTACATTTTTGATTCGGAGGGATAGCAGATGCTTTAATCTCTTTAATGGGATGACGGTGCAACTCTTTTATTGCACATGGTCTGAGTCTGTACATCACTGCCTATTATGGAGCTGTTCAGTCATGATGTCCATTTGTAGGCCAACCTAGAAGGCTAATTTGCCAAGTTCCGTCAGGAATTTTCATTGGTTTCTTAGAATAGCGGTTTTCAATGTATGTGTAAAGTGTATTTTTTACATACATTAACTATTAAAACAATGAGTTTATGTGCTTGATGAATTTGAGCCATTGTAGCTGTTTTTTCCTCACAAAAAAATATAAAGCAGCAGAACTTTTTTCAACATAGATAATAGGAAATGCTTCTTGAGCTGCAAATCAGCATATCAGAATGTTTTCTGAAGGATCATGTGACACCGAAGACTGGAGTAATGATTCTGAAAATTCAGCTTTGGCATTACAGGAATAAATAACATTTCATATATTCAGATTAAAAAATATTTTAAAAATTATAATAATATTTCTTAATATTGCTGTTTTACGGTATTTTTAATTAATATAAAAAAAATATGTTTATATATTTAAGATAACTAAGAATTTCTCTATGCATATGGCAGGAAAGGAACTGACTACTTGCGTACACACACACACACACACACACACACACACACACACACACACACACACACACACACACACACACACACACACACACACACACGCATGCGTGCATGTTTGTTTCACTATATTAGTGAGGACATTGCATAGACTTCCAATGGTTTTATATCAGGTTAATGTTTTCTATGGCCTATTCTATGGCCTATTCACCTACCCATAACAGAAAACATTCTGCATTTTTACATTTTCAAGCAACATTACTCAGTATGATTTATAAGCTGTTTTCCTCATGAGGACCAGAACATTTGATTTTAGATTTCAGATATATTTTTTGGGACATTTTGTCCCAATAATGTAGGGATTACCTGAACCCAAACCCCTCTAAAAGTCAATAGCTAGTCGTTCAGACTATAACATTCCTCTGTTTTTGTTTTGAATGTGTGCTGATGTCTCCCTTTACAATTGCATCATATTAAACCCAGTTCATCAGGTTCTGTGAAAGCAGCCTACGGTGTGTTGTGGTGTTTGATGTTTTTTAGCAGAGCTGTGCTGGTGTCTGCATTTAATTATTTGCATGTAGCCATACAGGTTTAGAACGACATGAGGGTGAGTCAGTGATGACAGAATTGACATTTTTGGGTGAACAATCCCTTTAAGTCACCAAGATCCTTCTTCCTAAACCAAGTTACATTCATTTGCATTGATATTATTGTGCTGAAATTATTTATTTTAAACTCTGCTGATAATATTTTGTCTATTAGCTGTGCAGCAAGCTTTACAAAGACTGATCATCAACATTACCGTGAGGTCCAGAGATTCAGAAGATTCCAGACCAAAATGGCATCTGAGCACACCCTAAAGAACAGATGCCTTACACCCTGGGGTTTCTGAGAGTCTGCAGTCCAAAGACAAAAATAGCTGGTTTGTGGACCATGACCGGCTCTTTCCCAGAAGCCCTGGTGTAAGCCAGCGGGAGTAGGTCTGTGAATTATGGTTAACAAGAATGCAAAACTAGCACGAACATCCTGATCACATGTGCATAACCACACGGCACATCGGTTTTGTTTAAATAAAGCTGTGACCACAGTGAAAAAAACTTCACTCCTGATCATTGCAGGTGTGTCTGTTTGTTGTGTAAAGACAGCAGGTAACAGTGTTCAACCAAACACTGGATATGAAAACAATGCACAATTATGTAATAGAAAATATCTACCGCTGCACTGTTTTCTGTTCTGCATTTCAGATCAGTTTAGTGCTTCTCTCCTGTTAAGCGTGTGAATTTTAGTCTGTTGGACTGTAAGAGGGATGCGTCACCATGGTTGACTAGTTATCCAACAACTGACTAGTCACTTAGTGAGGTCGACTATCTCAGATTTATAGCCATACGTATTCAGATGGATGTCTTTGACCGTCAAAAGTATATATTTTTTAATTGTTCTCAATTACCTTTGCTCAGAACTAACTTTACAATTTTTTTTTAATTACTTTTAATCAGTTGTTCTTAGGAAAAACAGACTTCATTAACTAAACATCACCTTAAGTTTGACAAACAGAAAGTGTTTAAATTAGGGCTGTCACGATATCAGATATCACTACACTGTTATCCTGGCCAAAAGAATCCATGATAACGATATATCGCGATATCTATAGAAATTTAGAAAACATAAATAATGATATCAGTTAAATAGAAATGAAAAAGATCGTATTATATACAGTGATTGCATTGCATTATAAATATACATTATCCTTATGAAAATACCTGAGTTGGCTTGAAGAACACAAACTATAATACTATCGCAATAGTGTGTTAATTCTCTTCATGTTTAATCAGTCAGAATGTTTGTAGGCCAACCGGCAGTTTGCATCACGCTGGTTCCCTCAACCAAAACCCAAAAGGATTTCCCCATAGGCTTTTGGATTATCGCTAAAAACAAGCTCTGTGATCAACAAAAGTTTATGATACTTGCATGTTTCATCCATCAAGATAATTATCACAAATGAACTCAACTTTTATGAATTTTGAAGCCTAAATGCGGTCGCCAGATGTAAAAAGCTAAAGGTAAGGCAGGCTATAAATGAACTACACCACGGTCCCACGAATTCAACGTCACCATCACTAAGCTTTTGACAACTCTGTTTTTATCTAAAAACATTTATCCAGTATGTTTGAGTTAAAATAGTTTATAAGAGCACAATTATAACCATAACGATGCTGTAAAAGTAGACTGAGTGAGTTTACCTGTTCGGTGTGATGGCGTTTAATGTCCACGACAGCCTCTGTAGTCCCATTTAGCCACTTGTTAGCAACCTTTTTCAAGACATGTAACAGCTTCAAAAAAATCACAAGTGGGGTAATATTGATGTGTTTTGTGTCATAGAATAAACATGAAAGTGTCTTGAGCTTGTGTTCACCACAGACCTTATTTCAGCCATTTAACCAAAAACTCATTCACAAAACCCATTGACTTCGGGGCGATGGAACCGGAAGTGCTCAAATGCTAACTCGTTTCTGCGTTTTGGCCTACAAAGTGATGTCATACCGACAATACCGACACCTACTGTATGTTGGGATGTATAAAACCGATACTGGCACTGGGGAATTTACATGCCATTTTATTATACGTGTAAGTTAGTATTCATTTGAAATATTACGGATTATTGCCAATACCGGTATATCGCAACACCCCTAGTTTTAGGTTTTAAAGAGTTAAAAAGAATAGCATTTATTAGAAATAGTAATATTTTGTAACATTTATAAGTGTCTTTACTGTCATTTTTCATCAATTTAATGTATACTTGCTGAAAAAAGCGTTCATTTCTTGACCTACTTTTGAACAGTAGTGTATATTGTTGTTTTGTTTTTTAAAATAAAAATCGAGATGGACAGATATGGAAATACTGCCCATATAATGGTTGGTTATAAAGTTTGGTTTTGTTTACCAAGAAGTTTGTCACCTAGAAATAATGTAGGGTCTCATGATCAGTTGGATATTTTTATTTGCCCATTTTACTTATTGGATTTAAAGATGCATCTGCTGTCCTTAAAATGAATGCCACCTTGTTTGATTTTTTTTTAAATCTAATATAATGATATTCATTCATCAAATGTGTTGCAAGTCCAAATACTTGTCACTGTATGCATAGGTGTATTTGTGGGGCATTTATAATGTTTTAAAAATAAAGACTCACATTGTACTAAAGTAGGTGTTTCTGCAGCTGGAGCAACTAAACGCTTGTGTTTCTGATAAGTGTGTGTGTGTGTGTTTGTGTGTGTGTCAAAGATATTCAGTGAGAAAGTAGGAAAATGTAGGTCAGTTGTTTTTTACAAGGAAAAGAGATGCATGTGCATGTTGACTCGTTTGTTATCTTTGACTCTGAAATGTTTTCAGCATGTGTTAGTCTTTAACTGCAGTTCTCTGGAAGTTAACACACACACACACGCGCAGCTGTTGCTAATGAACTGAATGAAGTCAACAGAGTGTATCCAGAGAAACGTGTGCTCGTGCTCAGGTGAAACACAGATGGATTGTTTGCATTGGTTTATGTTCTCCTGCATTAAAGGCTTAGGTTAACTCGATCTCTCCTGTCTGTCTCTGTCTGTCCATCTTAAGAGATTCTGTGGTGTTTTTTTCCCCCGTCTATCTGTTATCCACAGGTCAGGGACTCCTGTAATCTCACCAGGGTGAAATGAATTCAAATCTATTGTGTGTGAATTACTGTTTATATTGTCCATATCTCTCTCTCTCACACACACACACATAGTTTTATTGCAGTCATTGGGACAGATTCCAGGTTATCTTGACTCTCTGCTCCATTTAAAGTTCAAACACATAATTTAGAGTTTCAGATAAAAAAGTAATGTGGAAAATATAAGTGTGCGCACAGTTTTCTTGGTAAAAACTATGCGGTTTATCCGTCATTTGCATATGGTGGCGTCCAAAAGTTTAAAAGGTCATGAAACCCTAAAACATATTTTTTGAGATTAACATATATGTACAGGTTGCACATCACTGAAAACAAAAATAGCACTAGTTATGTTTATTTTTAAGGGGGAAGTGGTTCTTTTTTCTTTTTCCTGAGCCATTACTTTCCTCTGGTTTAAAAATCGAAGTTGAATCAACGTCACAAAATGTTGGATATATGCGTTAATTCGGAATGGCTGGAGAATACACGTCTACTTCAGCAGTTTCTGAGCGTTTCTCCACATTATTCATGAGAATAAACTTTCAATCCAATCACTGTGCTTTATAATGCTTGAGATCATAGCGCAGAATTCAAATGTCACAAAAGACTTCCTTTCCTCAGTACAGTAACACAAAAGTGTTGTTTGCATTTTACCTACGATGTGGTCAGAGCTGGAGTTTGACTACCAACAAGTGGAAAATATGACTGAAACAACATTTAAAGTCACCATGAAATCAAAATGGACAATTCTTATTTTTTTATGTAATATTGCAGTATTTATTATAAATGATTTATCCGTGCACATCATTATTTTTTTTTATTTTTGTCCAATTGCCCTCCCACTTGCTGTGATCACTTCCCTGAGGAGGTGTTTACGGGCGAGAGGGCGGGGCAAACTGTCAATCACATGAGATCATAGCAATAGCAAACTGCAACAATCCAATCAATTCCTGATAGACAAAATCAAGTCCCGCCCTACACTTTTTCTTGTTCGAGAAGCCACTTCACTCAGATATACTGCACAATTTGGAAGAAAAGACTATTGCAACTTCTTTTTCATGCTGACTTTAATATGTAACAACACACACGGAATGTCGCATTTAGTTTAACAACAGACAGTTTTTAGTGCTCCAGACATGTACCTGCACCATGTACGCACTCATATTTAATTGTCTTCTTCAGATGAAATATATGTGCAAATAATATCACAGATATAGCGGTGTGTTGATATTTCTGAGAAAGATGTATCAAAATGTATATGATTGGTTCATGATAGTTGTTATAGTCTCTAATGATATAAGATTATTGGGAGTTTGTTGTCATAGGGTTATATTTTTAACCCTTATGCTGTGTTGAAAACCCTGTAGCACCTTTGATGTTCCCGGCCTTTTAAAAATTGCTTGTAAATTGCTCGTTATGCTATATTATCACCAAATATTGGATTCAATCTTTTTGTCAGTTTGTTTTCTATCAATTAGGGTTCGTTTTGTATTTTTTTGTATTTTTTTTTTATCATTGGCCTCATTGATCTGAGCCTATAAACCTCAGTTTTTGAGTGATAAAAGCATTATTTGTGGATAATTTGTCAATGTTCAACAAAATATGGGAAAAAAATTGCTCTGTTTATCACAAAAGTGTGCTTTAATGTTTAACTAGGAAGTTTGTTTTGAAATGCTCTTATCTTGCACAAAATGGCACAAAGTCACACTTGTGGTGGACCTGGTCAAACATGACCGACCTACAAAAAATAGCTTATAAATCTCTTATGATGCTATATTATCACCAAATATTGGATTTAATCTTTGTTTTTAAACTCGGTTTCTTTCAATTAGGACAGGTTTTGTATTTATTTTTTTAAACTGACTGAAACGAGAACATCTGACCTTTTGTACAAAGGAGTTCAGTGTGTCACAAATCTGCTGACAATGACATTCTTTTACTTGTACGTTTCATTTCATCCTAGTGATCTTATAATATTTCCTAAAATTTCTTCTTTGGCAATATTCTTTATTTCCAGGTTTCATACGTTTAGACAGACTCAGCAGAAATTAGTGTGTGTTAGTTTGTAATTGCATGTCAACCATTCATGTGCTTTTCATACCAATGAAAACTTACGCTAAATTATAGACTTACACACTTCTATACACACTGTGTGTGTGTTTGTGTCTGAGTCTTAGTGTGTCCCTTCCATCAGTTACACTAAGGAGTGTTGAAGTCTTTGAAATTGAGCTAATTAGGACCAAGCTGACCTTGTTAGAATAGTGTGTGAATGTGTGTGTAAGAACCTGTGTGTGTTTTTAGCTTCCAGAAGTAAATGTAGGTCACCTCTCTGGGGTTTACTCACTTTCAGACACATGCAGAATATTTGGACCGTCATTCTGATGAGATCACATACACACGATTCCAGCATGGAAACGGCCCTCACTTTGAAGGCACACACAAACAAACTGTGAAATCGAAATGGTTTTGTTGCTTTTAGTCCTTGTGTGTTAGTTTTGAGGCAATCTCTGCTAGTGCACCAAATGTGAGTTTGCAGTTAAAGTTGTGTCGTCATGAAATCAGAATGTACCCTATTTAGCCTACTTTATCGCACATTACTAGTCTTGTGGTGAACAATTAATCCGTGCAAGTTTGCCATGGTAATCTTTAATCAAAATCTGAAAATGTACTTCCGCTCTGGAATATGGCGTTCCTTCTCTGATGACATATTACATATAACTTCAATGTCCATGTATCTTCCTGTTTCAACAGGAAATGCATCAGTAACAGAATGAAAACTACTTTTGTGAAGGTGAAGTGTGTAATTTAAAGGCATACCAGAGAATGTCTAATAAGGGGAGAAGTTCCACTACACTTCCGGCTTCTGAACTGGTTGCAGTTCCACTCTGATTCCATATGAGGGCGCTCACAGGACGAGTGCAGAATGAATGGAGGTCTATGGCGCTTTACCAATCAAAATCCACTTTTCTTAGGATATAATTTTTTGTCTAGTAATTTGAATGTTGTATTCGAAAGGAGATGCAAAGAAATTACACATTGCTGGGTGTTAGATTTTTTTAGAGTCACTTATTTGCTTTAAAAAGTCTTTTAAAATGTCAATGACGTCATACACATCGTACGACCAGAGATACTGCTTTACGGCAATCCTTCAGTCACTCTGGTGCTTTCGCGCTTTGCACTTTCTTTTCTCTCGAGGCACCGACAACACAGCTGACACAGGTAAATACACGTGCTAGAAGAGTTTATGTTTTGTTTGTTTCTGGTCCCGCTTCGGATGCCACGATTCCATCAAGTGGTGTCTCTGGTCGTAATCAGTCCTTCACTGACCAATCAGCGTTCATTAGCAGAATGCTAGCGTGTTATGGGCAACAACAACTCAACCTGTAAGAAATCGAAAGGACATAAGTACTCGTTCATTCAACTTTCGATCTATAACCCATGTTGAACTTGCAAAACCTACAATCAAATCTGAGATTTCTCAACGCCAATCGGGTGAAAGAGACAAATTTAGCCGTCTAGCACCATAGACTCCCATTCATTTTGCACTCATGGGCGATCGCCCCCAGTGGAACTCTGGTGGTACTACAACCAAAATTCGGTACAATTGGACTTAATAGGGAGTGGCCAGGCTCTCCGTAGACGGGCACTGGGCATACTATGCACTTTCCGTTTTTCTCAAACAGCGACCCCTAGAGTCGCTGTGGAGTACTTGTATTTAATGTTACTGTTGTAATTATACCACTCACACAGAGCCGTCTCTGCACTCTTCTAACCGCGCTTTCTTCATTTTCTTCGTCGACTCTGCCATGATTCACGTCTGAAATGCGTGCTAGTGTCTTCCATAGAGGCTGCTTCATATGTTGTTGATGTATGTGCCGTAAAGCAAGTCGTGATTCTTGCGAGATTTGGCGGGGCGCCACCTCTTAAACTTGCATTGCTGGTCTTGCCAGCGGCTTGCCAGTCTTTTGATATCGGGATGATTTGCCCTACTACGAGTTCGTTTACCATCGAAATAATTTCGAAGCTAGTGTGCCTTTTTAAGAATCACTGGCAGCACCAAAAATAAAAATTGTACACTGTCCCATTGGTCAGACAATGTGTTATATTTGTATTATTTATATACTCTTTTGGCATTTACTTATTTTTTTTAACTAGCTATATTTTTTATATTTTATTTGATTCATTTTAATTCAGTTTAAATAATTATTTGTTCTTTTTAAAACTATATAAATATCTATTTAGCTTTGATATTTTTATTTCTGATTTGGTAATTTTAATATTTCTTAATTTATTTTATTTCAGTTGCAAAGGCAACATTTCTAAGTAGTTTTAGTTTCAGTTAATAATAACTGGTCTGACTGCTCAATCCATTGGTGAAGCCAATGTTGTTATTGAATGGATGTCATGTGCTAAAACAAACCCCGCTTGCAATTCCGTTTAATGCCATTTAATTTTTAGTGGTGCAAAACTCATACGTTTCACGTTTAAATTGTTATTATGGCATGAATCATAGGGTATTTCTATTGATGTAATGGACGTTTTCTGCTGTGAAAGATTGTCAATGCTGTATGCTTCAGGTCTGTAAATCTACATACAGTGTCTCTGTGAGTCTTGTGGTGTCAGCTCTTGTGTGTTTTAATGCATCGGCTAATCCCGGAGGTGTGTCCGGGTCCGTAACCTGAGCACAATTTCACCCCTTAGCACTGCCGTTTCAGACTTAAAGTTACAGTAGATGTGCGTGTAACCTGAGTCAGGAGAGATGGGAGCTGATGAGAAATGAATGAAATTGATTTTGCTCTCATTCCCTCTGTGCTTCCAGAGTCTCTGCAGCATCTGTCAGAGAGAAACACACACAGTATCTGTAGGGGAGTGTGTGTAATGGAGCTGTGATTGAGTTTTCATCCAGCCGAGTGGAGTGAGACACGTTTATCTTTAACTCCAGAGAGGATGAACAGTCTCCGTTCTTCTGTGAGAGGTCATTGAAGGCTTTTAGATCTTTATAGGAGGTTATAGGCCTACATAGTTATTAGAGGGGTTTTATTGACGGAAGAGAGAGAGAGAGAGTGTGTGTGTGTGTGTGTGTTTGTGTAATGAGAGATACAGCACACACACCTCACACCACACCAGCTGAAATAATCAGCCTTTGTACTGAGAAAACAGAACATTAATTTGTGTGTGTGGCCATTGTTTCCTGTCGTGTTTGTAGGTGGTCTCATTGATCAACCTCTGACACAGCTTTCACTAATATCAATTATTTTTTACTTGATATAATTGATTATAAATAATGTGTGTTGACTGCCATAAATTACACACTTTAGTTTTAAACAGTGTTTTGAGTCGAACCAAAGCTGTATTTAACGTCACAATCAAATGAAATAATTTATGTATATGCATATTTAATTGATGAGTTGTCAATACAATATATAGGGTATGATTTTACCCCTAAATTCAGCATATGGACACAAAATAACTGCAAATCCACCTTTCGCTGCCTGGAGTCCAGTTGTTTCAATGAATTGCAGTGATCCATCTGCTTCTCTGTAAAAAATATACTTCAGATTTCTTGTCAAAACTATATATAGAGTCAATTGCAAAGCTCTTTCCTGGTTTAGATGTGTCTTGTGTGTTTCTCACGGCATTCACGCTGAAAACAACGCTGTCTTTTTGCCACTCAGTGGGCGTAACCACAGTCACTCCGGTTGACAGTGTCGTCATGCGCATACAGATCTTTTTGTTTGTTATATTATTGAGTTTTTGGGTTGCAAATTTACCTCATTTTTCTTTTGCTTTAATGTTTTTGTGGTTGCACTTTTTTTTTATTTTTTTTTATGTGTTGTGTGTGTGAGAGAAATGTAAAAAGTGTATTTAGAATCACTGTGTGTTCCTTTGTTGTGTGTTAGCATGCTAATCGCTCAGGGGAGAAGAATGGCTTTTGTTTGTGTGTGTGTGTGTGTGTGTGAGTCAAAGTAAGAATGGTTTGTGAACAATACCAGCCTTCAGATCACCCGAGAGATTGGACTGTGATTGGACACACTCTCACTCTCTCTCTCTCTCTCTCTCTCTCTCTCTCTCTCTCTCTCTCTCTCTCTCTCTCTCTCTCTCTCTCTCTCTCTCTCTCTCTCTCTCTCTCTCTCTCTCTCTCTCTCTCTCTCTCTCTCTCTCTCTCTCTCTCTCTCTCTCTCTCTCTGTATTGCCAAAGCATTGCACAAAGAAAAGAAAAAAACACCTATAAAACCAACAAAAACATACATAAAATACAGTCAACGCATAGTACTATAATGTTCCCAGTACCTCTTAGTTTGTGGCATTTACATTATGATGTGCAAAGAGGAAGTTGGTCCAAGTAAGATTTTTCAATATATTTTTCAATTCATATGAGCTTTATTGGCATGACTGTGTGAAATGGCACAATATTGCCAAAGCAATAGACATATTCAAACATATAGATAAATAAAAGGGGAAAAAAAGCACATATGTGTCCTTATTATAAATAAATATGTTATCACAATTAACACATAAAAAAAGACAAAGTGAATGAATCAAGAGAGCAGAGATAAAGGGAAGAGGGATATTTTCTCTCTCATTCTCGCTCTTTCCTCCTTGTCCTCTTAGTACCTGGTATGTGATTTGAATATATAAAAGCATCTCTTATTAATGTTCTAGGTGCGTGTGGGACTTTCCCCATTGGTTTTTCTTTCTGTTCAGGCTTCCCACTGCGACATTCCTGACTCATCTCTACTCCGGCTCTCTCTCTGCGTGACTGACATTATCTCATTCTCTGTGATGGGGTACTCTCGGCTTTTAAGGCATAGTACAATATGGCTTTTTCCATAGCCCACAAAGGAAGATCTTAGGCGGGATGTTCACACACTCTTAGTCTTTGCCATTTAATGAAAGTAAATTTTGGTCTGTCAAGATCCATAAATGAGAAAAATCACCACATGCAACTTGTTCATTCTGTTCCAAGTCTTCTGAAGATTTGTGCGAGAAACAAATGTAATTCCCTGAGCAATTTGCATTTGCACATATTTAAATGGGTCCCGCCTGCGTTTATTCGATGTCTGAGCTTTGGCAAAAGGGAAGATTATAGGCAAATAACTACAGTACTTAATTGTCTTTTTTTGGTCTACTAATCCTTAATTCTGGAAATGTTTGCCGCTGTGATGTGAATGTGGGGGTGCTGATTCATTTGTGTTATCACTGTATGTGCTGAAGGGTGGATGTCATTCAGTACAGTGTTCAGGTTTACTGCGGTGTCGAAGCGAGGGTGTGTGTTTGTTATGTTTTAGTAGAATTTGGCTCATTCAAGCGATTCCTTCTGGTTGGAATGACAGACTCTCAATGGAACGTCTTGTAAACAGTTTTGTATGCCAGGTTTCAGAGGGCTGAAATCAGCCCCATGACTTCCAGTTGTTTTCTGGATTGATCTGTCCTGGTTGAAAGTTACTATGCTACTATACTACCTATAAAGATAACTCTTCAATTCGCCAGACATTATGTATAATCACGTGTTTGTGTAAATAACTCTGTTGTTTTTGTCTGTAGGTTGTGTAGTCTGACTTTGAAGAAGCTGGTTGTGATGAAGGAACTTGACAAAGAGCTGATTTCTGTTGTCATTGCAGTCAAGATTCAGGTACGTAGTGATCAGCAGTGTATATTGGTTTTCAGCATGTGTATAGAAATTTTTTTATAACAAAGACCACAACATTTATAAGTATTTAAAAAATTTTTATTTTATTTTATTTTATTTTATTTTATTTTATTTTATTCACTGCCCTGCCCAAAAAAGGCGCTGTTTTGATTTAAATAGGCAAATGCTTAAGAGTCTTGATGGAAATAAATGTTGTGATTGTTATTTCCATCAAGAAGTGCTGAATTCTGACTTTTTTTCACGCAATTGCGACTTTATATCACGCAATTCTGACTTTATAATACGCAATTGGGAGATATAAAGTCAGAATTGCGAGATATAAAGTCAGAATTGCATGATATAAAGTCGCAATTGCGTGTCATAAAGTCAGAATTGTGAGATAAACTATTCTGAGGTAAAAAAAAATAATAATAAAGTCCGTCTTTTTTTCCCCTTAGAATTGGACTTTATATCTCACAATTGTGAGTTTATATCTCACAGTTCTGAGAAAATATGTCAGAATTGCGAGATATAAACTCGCAATTGCGTGTTATAAAGTCAGAATTGCGTGATATAAAGTCGCAATTGCGAGAAAAAAAGTCAGAATTCTGACTTTATAACACGCAATTGTGACTTTATTTCACGTAATTCTGACTTTATATCTCGCAATTCTGACTTTATAACACGCAACTGCGACTTTATTTCATGCAATTCTGACTTTGTATCTCGCAATTCTGAGAAATAAAGTCAGAACTGCGAGATGTAAACTCGCAATTGTGAGATAAAAAGTCGCAATTATCATTAACATTTTTTTTTTTTGTGGCGGAAACAAGCTTCCATAGTAAAGTGTATTCTTGACTCTGTAAAGTCTCCTCCAGCACATCCCAAAAACTTTCAATGAGTTTAAGGTCTGGACTCAGAGGTGCCAATTCATGTGTGAAAATGATTCTTCATGCTCCCTCCCAACCATTCTTTCACAATTTGAGTCTGAGGAATCTAGGCTTTGTCATCCTGGAATATTGCCATGATGTGTTTTCCTACATGGCTGTTTAAGAAATGCAAAGTTTCACACTCCATCAGTTAGGGTTAGAAGAACTGTTGCCAAACATATAACATGCTAGAAACATAATCACTGCAATAATAATCCATTCATAGACTCTTAAGAATTTGCCTATTTAAATCCAAACAGCGACTTTTTTATTACACCATAGAAGAATCTTACAAGTAATTACATTTTTAGAATTTAATTAAATAAATCTAATATATATCAACATCTTTCTTGAAAAAAAAAATGTTTCATTCTCTGTGAAAATGTACAGGGTGTTCTATTTATATGGATACACCGTAATAACATGGGAATGGTTGGTGATATTAAAGTCCTGTTTGTGGCACATTAGTATATGTGAGGGGGCAAACTCCTCAAGATGGGTGGTGATATATACATATACTAATGTGCCACAAACAGGACTTTAATATCACCAACCATTCCCATGTTATTACGGTGTATCCATATAAATGGCCCACCCTGTATATTTATGAATGAACACATTTTTGGTCAATACAGAAGTATGGGGACAAATTCCATTGGACAAAATTAGAAAGCCAATCCAACACACTCCACAATTCCAAATTAAGTGGAAAATTGTTTCTTCAAAGTGATGACAAAAGGAGCAATTGTGTGAAATGCAAATTGTGTGTTTGCTCCTGTGATGTAGGGCTCCAAGCGAATCCTGCGCTCTCATGAGATAGTGCTGCCCCCTGCTGGAGGGGTGGAGACTGATCTCGCTCTCACATTCTCTCTACAGGTAAAGATATCCTCAAAACACACACTTTCAAAATCGCTCAATCATAAAAACAATGGCTCTGTTCCAAAACTGCCTAGTTGTCCACTGCCTTCACGGGCAGCTGCCTTGCTTGACAAAGAACGTCATGAGCGATTGATTTGAATCCGTGTATCATTCGTTCAGTCGTTTTTTAATTTAATATTGAAAGCAGAAAAATGAGAAAACAGTTCCTTTTTCGATTTTTCCTTTTTTCCAAAAAACGAAAAACAAGAATTCATTTTGATTTTTCGTTTTTCGTTCTGAGGTAGAAAAAATGTATAAACAGCTGGAATATTCGATTTCTACACGTGGGCGGGAATGAAACGCCCCTTTCCTCTGATTTGTCAGCCGACGATCAAACTGTCCCGTCATCAGTTCTTCCTCAGTTCTGCACTGCAGAATAAGAGTCCTCCGTTGTGCGGATTCTTAACGCGTTTATTGCAACTACATTTCATCTTTTTTGTCATTCAGACTGACTATCTAACAACCGGAGAACAGAGAACAACGGAGATATTAAAATACATACTCTTCGGAGTTTTATGATGTAGGCCTTGTGTTTTATTAAAATGTATTAATTTATATCTCAAAGATGTGCGCTTGTGCGCAGCGCATCAGGTCATGTTGAGAGGGAAACAAACACATTTTATTATTATCCTATTCAGAAAGAGTGTAAAAAACCGGTAAATGAAATACAACATTAACATTATAAACACTATTAATAACATATAGGCTATGTCTATGCGTATTTGACTTTCCCTTACTGTATGTCAAATCCTTAAATGAATGGTAGGCTATATAGAAAACAACAAGAATAAAAAATAATAGCCACCTAAGCCACGTATAAAAATATAGCCTAATAGCTTATAAAAAATACCCTATTGTGTCTATTAGTATAAACAACATTTAGCCAATTTTAAACGCCAAGCCTAAACAAATTTATTTGGATCGAAACTGAAACTGTACCGACGTTGATTTCGCGCATCTCTCATTTGTTCCAAAGTTTCCATATTTGCAATGTAACATTTGGATGCTAACTAGTAATGTAAAGAAGGCTTTATACTTCAGTCGAGTCCCAATACACACGTATAGGCTAAATCAGCATCTTCACAGCAAGGGAAATGAGTTTGGAATAACAGCAAGTTGTGCGGCACAGCCTTTAGGCCTACAACAGACCAATTAAATTAAGTAGAATAACTTTTTATATGTTTGGTTGACTGTGTTTTATTTTAATAATGAACAGGCTGCGATGTCAAGTTAGCAATGCCAGAAGTGAACTGATAATAGCCTAGAGATGCTGTGTGAGCGAGCGATGCGCGGGCGCCATCACTTGGATTTGTGCTCAGCAGGGGAAATAACTTAATATTCTGTCGTTTAATACTCTGTCATTCGAAACAGTAACATTTATATTTTTATTTGTGTACATTCAAAATGACTACAAAATGTCATGCCTTTGAAAAATAAAGAAAACAACATGATGCGCTGCCTAAGCGCGTCTCAGTCTCCTTGAACATCTTTTTTGTGCACAACAAAAATGAACCAAAATAGACTGAATAGCCTTCTGACGTGCCTACTTTTCAAAGTCAACATTTAGATTATTTGAAGTAAAATGCATTATATAGGAATAAAACACAGCGTGGTTCATGATAAAAAAAATAAAAATAAAAAAAAAGGTCACTTTACAGTTCGGAAAATAGGAAAATAGCAAACCCCTAGCACTGAACTCCTACAAAGAAGAAATCCCTGTCTAGTCTATTCCCCAGAACGGGTTGTGTCGGTGTTAGTCTGGTTGATGGAAAAAAGATGAAATGTAGTTGCAATAAACGCGTTGGTTAAGAATCCACACAACGGAGGACTCTTATTCTGCAGTGCAGAACTGAGGAAGAACTGATGACGGGACAGTTTGATCGTCGGCTGACAAATCAGAGGAAAGGGGCGTTTCATTCCCGCCCACGTGTAGAAATCGAATATTCCAGCTGTTTATAATTTTTTTCTACCTCAGAACGAAAAACGAAAAATCAAACTGAATTCTTGTTTTTCGTTTTTTGGAAAAAAGGAAAAATCGAAAAAGGAACTGTTTTCTCATTTTTCTGCTTTCAATATTAAATTAAAAAACGACTGAACGAATGATACACGGATTGATTTGGAACGCTCTGCATCATTCTTTGCAATCCATTATGGGAGTGCTTGCACCGCAGAGGATACATGATGTGCTGCCTTGGAATTTGGCCAAAAGGAAGGTATCGTAGAAACAACCTTTGCTTCAAATGCTCCCTGCGTAGACAGCTTACTAAGTTTTGAAACAGAGCCAATATTGTTCTCAATACATCATCATCTCAATGTGCACTGAACACAGAATTTGATTTTGATTTTCTTCTTTCTGTCCCGTGTGTGCGTGTTTGTATGCGAGTAGTACCCTCATTTTCTGAAGCGCGAGGGAAATAAGTTGCAAATCCTGCTTCAGAGGAGGAAGAGGTACAAAAACAGAACAATTTTGGGTTACAAGACGTTGGCTGCTGGTTCTATAGACATGGCAGAGGTATTTCAGGTTTCTTACTGAGGTCGATAGTCACTTTTGAAGCGCACACGCTTACTAACATGTTGAGTTGTTTGTGTTTGTGTGCAGGTGATGCAGCATCCTGCAGAAGGAGGGCAGGTCTTGGCTCTTTGCAGTAATCAGAAGGAGCTTCTGGGTAAAGTTGCCGAGATTTGGATCTATTCCCTGTCCAGTCAGCCGATAGACCATGAAGAGGCGGCCATTCTGGGACAGAAAATCAAATGTTCTGGTAAAAAAAAAAAAAACATCCAGCCATACAAGTCGATAGTCGATGGCATGTCCCTGACAATAACCAATTGTATTTTCTATATATGTGACCAATTGTGTTTTCTATGTGTTTTGCTTCTTTATTGTGTATTTTAGCGTGACTGGAACTAGGGATGCCTAACCTGATATATTGGCACCTTATTGGATATCAGCTATTTATTTGTTGGTTAATTTGTACAATTTCATCCGATTATTGGATGTTTAATTCTGCCTATTGTAATACTTAGATCATCATTTAGCATTAACTTAAAGGTATATTGATATATCATTGCAGAAATAAAATAGATTTATAATATTGTCCATTTATCGGTTATTGACCATTACCTATATATAATTATTTGTATCTGTGCATTCCTAGCTGGAACGCTGTATTGACCAATCAGCATTCAGGACTGGATCTGTCCTTTTTATAATATTGTTTGTTTGACTTGGTAGATAATTACTCAGAAGAAGAGTATGAAAGCTTCTCATCAGAGCAGGAGGCCAGTGATGACGCAGCACAAGGACAGGTCATTACAAGCACACGCACAAATAAAGCAACCTCACTTCCCTTTCTTCTTGCTGACCCGTGTTTGTACATGCTCCTTAGGATCTTGAGGATGACGAATACGAGATTAGGAAGCCCAAAAAACAGAGGAGGTCAATAGTCCGGACGGCGTCAATCACCAGGGTAAGAACGCCAGAGAACAATGAGAATTTACTCGCAGTCATCACTTTTAGATGTGATCGTGTAGCCTACCAAACAGACTGTTAATATGAGCGTGTATGTTTATGTGTTTGTTTCTCTTTCTCCATTAGCAGCAGAACTTTAAGCAGCGTGTGGTGGCGTTGCTCAAACGGTTCAGAGTTTCTGATGAGGTTGGTGAATAGAGAGTTTACTTGTTGCTTAAAGTGCCCCTATTATGCTGTTCTCAGATATTACCTTTCATGTAGTGTACAAAATAGCTGTAACTGTCTGCTAAGTTTTAAAGATCAAAGTGCACAACAAACTATTTAGGTTTGTAACTTATTTGCATAATGCCTATGATCGTCATTGGCTGCCCGTGAACAACATCTACTTTGACCCACCCTCAAACACTGTATTTGTGGCTGAGGCCTGGAGGAGTTTTGATCATGTTGTCGACATGTTGAAAAGATGCTGTTTTCTGCGAAAGCAAGTCCATTTTGCATGCTCTTCCAAAGGATGAGGACTTGGGCTCAAATTGATTATGGTAAAACCAACATCATCATTACTGTTGGTATCACTGTATATAAAAGTGCTGAGGAAGCCTCCGGAGCTGAAATTCAGATATGGTAATGAGCGTTACGTTTCTGACAAGCTCTGTAAGCGTAGACCAATCACAACAGACTGGGGCATCTGACCAATCAGAGCAGAGTAGGCTGGCAGTAAGGAGGGTTTTAGAGAGACCGAGTCCTATATAGAATCATTTCAGACACTGTGAGAAAAGAGGTGATTTGAAATGTATATAATGAGGAAATATAAGTGTTTTTGGATCTTGGATGCCTGTAAACCTTTTGCAGGAAACCTCCAAAACCAGGTTAAGAACCTTTAAAATAGCATAATCAGGGCACTTTAAATGTTCAAATACATGTTAGACAGGTTGTGCTTGTTTACTTGTGTGTTGGCCCAATAAGTACACTTTTCTAGTATGAGTGAAACCTCAAACTTTTTTTCTTCTCAATGCTTCCAAGTCCATGTTTGTGTGCAACTTATTTTGTGTTTAACTAAATATACTGTAGAATTACAAAAGCCTCATTGAGACTGTCAGTTCATATCCGTTCTTTGTGAATATCCAATTGAAATATGATCAGGTTTAGCAAGTGTGAATGGCTAAAAATACCATGAAATATGTGGTTTATAATCTTAATCGTTTCTGGAAATCCATTTTAGTCTGACTGCTCTAATCGGATTTCGCGTGGTTTGTCACTTTCTCACGCCATGTAAAATGTTAAAATGCTAGACGTTGTTATAGGAAACTTGCTGAAAGGTTGTGTTGTAGTAAAAGCAGAAAACTACAATATAATGGCACAAAATAAAACCACACATTCCAGCCTCTTAACTTTTTGCCGCTGCCTTATAAGACACAGTAGTCCAGCGCGGCGGCTACACATTGTCATGTTGGAAGTAAGACAACATCTGTTGCAAACCCCCTCCATGTTTTTGTTTTGTTTTGTTTTTTTGGCATATACCTACCAATGCAACGTCATTGCCATAGAAACCAATGCAGATATTCCGGAAGACGAAAGAGCGCCGTGGGACATACAAATCGGATCCGAACAGTTGCGATACACAGTGCGTACAGTCAATAATTTAGATCAGATTCCTATTGGATACACAAATAATGGGATTTGGGTTGACAGTGTGAACTTAGCCTAAGACTTCTCATCTCACACCTGACATAGGTAGTTCAACATGTCACCTAAAAAAGTACTTTTATAAATGTTTAGTTGAGAGAAGATGATTTCTTCAATCAACTCTTGCATGATAGTGTTGAGTCCGAGAGTCAGTGACCCTTACGTGACTCCACAGATTAATTTAGCCATGCATGATCAGCACTGCTACGGAAACCGAAACCCTGTTAGCTGATAATCTTGCACAATGAGAGTTCTGCACAATGAGAGCAGGACTGGAACAAGGACTATTCTGAACAGCATTGTAGTATACTGTTCTTTTGACATTATGCAAATGTATATATGCTGCATGCATGGAATAACTGGATGAGCTACTATATTTGGATCTTATTTTTTTTGCCCACAATGCAAATCACTTGATTTAACCTTTAATTGTAGGTTAACCTACTATTAACCTCTTATTCTTTATATTGGACTGTAAATATTTACACGTTTTATACATAATTGGATTAAAATGTGATTTTTTTTTTGCTGAATTAATCATGCAATGTGAGGCGGTCATGTGACATAATATAACAGCAAAGTAGCATACTATAGTTTACTATAATTGCATAATGCACTCCATTAAAAAAAAAGGCAATATATAGTATATCCTCAATAAGCAGTAAGTTCTAGTATGCCCACAGCAAAGCAAACACTTGCCGCTTTGGGTTCAGAGGTCAGTCCTGTCTCAAGGACAGGACGTGTGTGTTGATGTGCAGAAGCAGCGGGGACAGAAACATGATCTCATCAGCATTATGTCTCGGATTACTTCCTGTTCTGACAATACGCTGATTCTTATTATGGAACACACTGAAGCCTGACTGAAGGTATTTTCAGCAATATTTTATTACAGGAAATTAAGCATTTTGAACACCAGTCAGTATGGTTACATTTTTGGAATTTAATACTAGCTTACTACTTACTAAATACTGCTCAGTATATACTGTATACCGACTAATATTACAAAAACAATAGTACGAGGAACAATATTGTTATTTCATAAAACATATACAACTGTTGTCACATGACCTCCTAATGTTGCATTAATTTAGCAATAGGTATAGCACTTGGCAATAACAATAGTGAACTTTTATCTGAGACTTTCATTTTTCATCATCTTTTAGATTTTGAAAGCAAACTCTTTAAAATGGAATGTTAATATTTGATTTGAGACATTATTTACTCATTTAGTTTATAACATCTAATGCAGAAATGACGTTAGTGCATTTAGCTCAATCAGCAGCAGCTTGTTAATATTTGAAGAAGCTGGATTTACACTGACCATTGATGGTTGCAAACTAAGTCCTTGATTGATTTCCTCTCTCATTAATATTATTCAGGAACATCACATGCCGCTTTGGGATCGATTCCCCTGCAGCTGAGTCTGAGCACTTTCTGTTTTATCAGATTATGCTTAACCCTCTGTCTCTGTCTCATCTACTGGCCGTCACTCCCATGCAGTTCAAATGAGGAATACATGTTTAAATGTTTGTAGGTGTTGGACTCGGAGCAGGACCCAGCCGAGCCGCCTCCAGAGGTAGAGGAAGATCTAGATCTGGATCTAGAGAGTTTGGAGTTTGAGAATCCGAGTGACAGTGGACCGGATCTGGATGATGATGAAAGCGTTCTCAGCACCCCAAAACCCAAACTCAAGTGTGTTGAGGAGAGAGTTTGTTCATTAGTGTATGTGTAGTGCCTATTTTAATATTGAGATGTGTGGTGTTTTATTAACCGTGTGTGTGTGTGATTTAGGCCATATTTCGAAGGAATTTCTCTATCCAGCTCTCAGACAGAAATTGGCAGCATTCACAGCATTAGGAGTCACAGAGAGCCGCCCAGTCCAGTAAGAACACACTCATGTGTTTAGTAGATATTTAAATAAGCACATAACATAAACTTAGATTGTCTTAAAATAAAGCTAATTATAATAACCTAACAAAAAAAAATTAAAAATAATTATATATATATATATATCAGCATATTAGAATGATTTCTGAAGGATCATGTGACACTGAAAATTCAGCTTTGCCATCACAGGAAAAAAATACATTTTAAAATGTATTAAAATAGGTAACAGTTATTTTATAATGTAAAAATATTTCATAATATTAGCGTTTTTACTGTATTTTTATCAAATAAATGCAGCCCTGCTGAGCATAGAAGACTTATCTTACCAACCCATTATTTTTTTACTGTTATTTTATATACCGATATATATATATATATATATATATATATATATATATATATATATATATATATATATATATATATATATATATATATATATATATATATATATATATATATATAATAAAACAGTAAAAAAAATCCTCAGCTAACTCTCTACTTCTTTCTCTCTTTCTCTGTTCAGATGGATCCTGATAAAATAAGGGCTGGAGGTGGAAAGTTTCAGATGGATAATGAATCTGATCATATTTCTATGGTATGTCCTTCATTACCACAAGATATTCACTGAATATCAGATCTCACGCGTTCATCTTCTCTGAGATGAGCTCTGACAGACACTGTAAAGCTCATGAACTGGCTTAAGACTCACCCACATTGAATCAACATGTGGAGTAAACAGGATGCTACAGTGTAAAACAACGTTATTTTGTATACATGTCCAAACTAGGACTAGGTAAAATATAAAATATATAACTTATATAACTTATGCAGAACAAGCACAGAACCAAACACAGTATATATACAGGGTGAACTTAACCAGGTTGGGCTAATCTAAGGAAAGAGTAATGAAGGTCAAACTGAACTGAAACAAAAGACACAGGAATGAAAACACAAAGAAACCCTGACAATATTATATGGTGTATATATAGAGTTTTTGAAGTTTTATTATGTGTCTCTGGGTTTTAGGGTCATCCTGAGGTTGTGACCCCTACCACAGAATTGGAGATGATGGACAACATGGACACTTTCATGGAGAGGTTGCCTCCAACTGGCCGGATGACCAAAACGGAGTCACTCATCATTCCGTCCAACCGGTGAGGATACACAAATCATATCAAATCACCGCGGTTAATGTATGAGGGTACACATTTTGATTTAAAGAGAGCTTAATAGATCGTTCCTATTTCTATACTATATTAGACTATATTTCAAGATGCTGTACATTTAACTTAGTTTTTTTGTGTGTGTGTGTCTGTATTAAAAAAAGTTCTGAAATACGAACAACTTTCTGTCTTGATCTGAAGGGTGGAGCCAAAGTTGGCAGGGCGACGGGGGCGGAGCACATCACTTAAAGAGAGGCAGCCCAGTCGACCGCCCAACGAGAGAGCCAACAGCCTGGACAACGAGCGCTCGCTTGACACACGCTGCCACCTACAGGTCAGATAGAACCTTGCTGCATACAGCAAATGTACTCTAGTTACTGAACAGAAGAAGCGGGTTGTTACTTTATTTTTAAATTTTCATTGTACTAATTTTGGTCCCTGTTGTGGTTAGATTCCACGTAAAACTGTTTACGACCAGTTGAACCACATCCTGGTGTCAGACAGCTATCTCCCCGACAGCATCATCCTCATCAACACCTCAGACTGGCAGGGCCAGGTATGATTGACAGCTGTCAGTACAGCATCACAGTTTTTTCCATTTATCATTGGTAGATTTTGGCCAGTGACCTAAAATATACTTTATCTAACTTTATTTTTATACTTTATACCTAAAAGTACTTTATCTCATCTGATTATTGTCGTATTTTTATTAACTTAAATGACTCAAAGTAAAAGACAAGATCATGAATAATACCATACATAAGAATCATAGCATATGAATTATAAGTCTGTCGTCAGTACTAAAACAACTCTTGGCTCTTTTCCTCTCAGTATGTATCTGAGATGTTACAGAATCACGGTCTTCCTGTTGTGTGTACATATACCATGGCTGACGTACAGGCAGCGTTCAGCACCATCATCGCTCGCATACAGAGATTGTGAGTCACTTAGTCACACTGAAGCAAAGAGGAAACACACATACACATTGAATTATTTTTGCCATTACATTTTACAGGTTTTTTTTCCAGGATAGTAACACACTATGTACCCCCCGCGCCCTTTCTCTTTTTGTCATTCTCTCTCTAGTTGTAACAGTAACTCAGTCACACCGACTCCAGTGCGGATCGGAGTAGCAGGAGCTCAGCATTACCTGTCTGCCGTTTTGCGTTTGTTTGTGGATCACTTGACACATAAAACCCCCGACTGGCTCGGATACCTGCGATTCCTCATCATCCCTCTCGGTGAGTGCAGGGGTTAGAGGAAAAAATGAACAGGCACTGACCAATAAAACACTACCAGAAGCGTTAAAAATGTGTGTGTATGTGTGTAGGGGTTCATCCAGTGGCTAAATATCTGGCCAGTATAGACTACAGATATAACAGTCTGTTCCAGGACTCGGCATGGAGAGATCTTTTCCACAAACCAGAAGCACCATCCTCAGGTAACTCTCTCTCTGATAGTCACTCACACTCTATTCTATCCATCTGCAAGGGCGTAGATTTGGTGTGAACATTGGGGGGGTTGAAGTTTGGGTATGCCTCCTGATATTGCGATCATGGTATAAATATTGGGGGGGTTGTAATGCATAGATTTAAATATTGGGGGGGTTATCTCCCCCCGACCCCCCCACAAATTACGCCCCTGTCCATCTGTAAATAAATACAAATATTTATTTGCATATTAAAAATATAATAATATTCTATTTACTTTTATGTAAACACACACACACACACACACACACACACACACACACACTGACTCACACATGCACACAGACACATGTTTTTTTTCCATTTCCATGGTGACCTAATTTGAGGTCTGCATGAGGAAACAAGCTCATAAATCATACAGAATGAGATTTTTTGAAAATGTAAAATTGCAGAAAGTTTTGTGTGATGGGTAGGGTTAGTGTAAGGGTATAGAATATACAGTCTGCACAGTATAAAAACCATTACGTCTAAAGATAGGAAACCAGATGTGTGTGTGTGTGTGTTAACTTCCAGAGAACTGCAGTTAAAGACTAACACATGCTAAAAAACATTTCAGAGTCAAACATAACAAACGAGTCAACATGCACATGCATCTCTTTTCCTTGTAAAAAACAACTGACCTACATTTTCCTACTTTCTCACTGAATATCTTTGACACACACACACACACACACACACACACACTTATCAGAAACACAAGCGTTTAGTTGCTCCAGCTGCAGAAACACCTACTTTAGGACAAAGTGAGTCTTTATTTTTAAAACATTATAAATGCCCCACAAATACACATATGCATACAGTGACAAGTGGACTTGCAACACACTTGAATGAATATCATTATATTAGATGAGGAAAATTTAAACTTTAAATCCAATAAGTAAAATGGGCAAATAAAAATATCCAAATTATCATGAGACCCTACATTATTTCTAGGTGACCTACTTATTGTTAAACAATATAGACATATCTATAAATATATAGACTTTCTCTTTTTCTCTGTCAACTTCTTTCTCCAGCAGTTCAGGACAGTCCAGATATTGTTTCCAGAGTGACACAGTACATGTTAGGAGCAAATGGAGCTCACCAGTTGCCCATAGCAGAGGCCATGCTCACCTACAAGCAGAAAAGGTAATACACGTGCACAGTGCAGCCCTGGTCCATATTTACTGTATATAAAGGAATTAAAAAGTTCAGAGAAGGCAACATAAATGCTCTGCTGAACACACTGAATATGGAATATCAGTGTGATTTTTAACATGTTACCACTTTATAATAAAACATATTCAAAGATTATAAGTGTCTACAATTGTATTTGGCTAAATACAATTTGAAAATATCAATAAACTATTGATATAAAAGTGCTTTGAATATGTGTTATTAGAGGCTGGGTTCATTTTCAGGTGCTCTGAAGATGCTGATATCTGGTTTTCTACTCAAAAACTGACACTCGATTCATTTTGCGCATTTTTCCAGATATCTGCATCTTTTTCCATGAGCATCCTTTTCCTTAAAGTCATGGTTTGTAAAGAAAGCATGTGAATGTCAATGTTTATCATCTCTGTCTGTGAATAACATACTTTATTTCTCTTTATTTTTTTATTTTCCTTGCCCTCTCTGAAGGAAAAAGAGCTTTCATTTTGATTTTGCACTAAGGTATTGTGGTCCTCCTGCCTGTGCTGATACTGTAGCCAATCAGATACATCTCATCTTCGGCCTCTTGCTTCCTGTCTCTCTCTCTCTCTCTCTCTATCTCTATCTCATCTCATCTCCTATAGCACCAAGGTTGAGTTATGGCTGAGGGAAAGCAGAGAGACGCTTTTGAAACTCTAGAGATTCTATCCACACTTTGATTTGTGGGAAATTCTGGGTCAAAACAGTTCAGTGGGCTCTCAGGGTTTCTCTAAAATTGGTCATTCTCCTCCACCTTGTGCTGTCTTTGGAATCAGCCATTAAATTTTATAATGAAGGCTGCTGTGTGGAATGAATCTGAAGGTTTTATTGGATCTCTTGCTGTCCTGGGATATGAATATCACCTCCATCATCCTCTGAACACCTCCGATGTCCTTCAGCAGAGCAGTGTAATCTTCTCATAACATTAAAAACTAAATGTCCTCCCAGGACCCAGAAAAAATTGCTTTTGAAAAATAGTTTTTGGAGAATAAAAAGCATTTATTCCATGTCCTCTGTTGAGGACTTCAGAACTCTGTTATGAAAAATGTTTTGGCACAAATTATGTTCATACATGTTTCAGGCAATTTTCGTTCAACACATTCTTCTTTAATAATGATCGAATAAAAACATTGTTAATTGCTAATAAAAAATTATTGTATTATCTAAATTTCTGGGTTCCAGAGGATATTCTCGATTTGAATAGCAAAGTAAAGGATGCAAATTGTTTCAAATGATTCCACTTTTATAAAAAGACAAAGAAATTATCTAAGGTGAAGAGACCTTACGATGGAGGTAAAATTCATTCATTTTCTTGTCTTGGCTTTTTCATTTTTCTCTCTTCTAGTGATCTCTCTCTATCTGTCTCTCATCTGAGTAAACAACCTAAACTACACACACACACACACACACACACACACACACACACACACACACACACACACACACACACACACACACACACACACACACACACACACACACACACACACACACACACACTCTCAGTCTTGATTCTCCAAGCAGGTGCTTGAAGTATCGCTGCTGATATTGGCTGATTTCTCAGTTTTTGGTTTCATCTGTGTCCCTTTATGCTCTGGTGCGCAGAGCAATAAAACATCTGTTACGCTTTTCACTGAGAGCAGCTTCTATTTCTGCTCAGATGAACTCAATGAACTCCCTATATTTGAGCTTGTGTTGTGTTCTTGGGGTGGTTTATCCGCACAGAGATTATTTATTATTTCGGTTCTCTTATAATTTGCTTCTGGTTCTGGGTTTTGCTCTGCTCTTCCATCAGAGATGGTTTAACAAAGCATGAGATTTTAGTCTAAATTATATATATATGTATATGTAACCCAATTCTATGCTGAATAGAGTGGCCATTTCATGATATATTTTATTGTTTGTAGTATACAAGTTATTGTACATCACATACATTTTTGTTGCTAGATCTATAATCTCTGCTTTAGACCACCTCTGGTTCAGTTAGCCTAAATCTGAGCTCTGATTGGCTGAGAATGCTGCTTTCTTTCAGTTTTTCTTTCTTTCTGGTTGCTTCTATGGAGTGGATGGGCCAGTGGCAGAACGGCAACAATTGATTGGAATTACACAGGCTTGTCTCGCTTCACAGCGTTTATTTGCAGCATGTCTGAACGAATCCAATGCCAAATTCAGTGTTAGAAGCCTTTTCTCCTCAGAGATCTTTTTTTTTTTTTTTTTTTTTTTTTTATTGATCAATGTTCTTTAATAGATACAATCTACGATGTCTCAGAAAGATACTATTGATGTGGTTTAGCATGGGGGGCATTCTGGTTACTATAATTTCTCATTCATTTCTAGGGAGAAATTGATAGATTTGTATTTATAAAGAAAAACACTCCAAAATAGTTTTTTTGTCCTTCAAATAAACCCAAACATCAAAAACTGAGTTTTTTCTGGACTTTATGTGTATGTTTATGTGAATTATGTGTTTTTGACAACCGTGTGTGTATTTGAAAGTTTAAGCGCGATAAGACGTGAAAGAGAACTTGTTTTAATACTCACGGGACGCGCCGTCTGACAGCCAGCTTTGGACTTATATGGCTTTAAAACGCATGCAAATAATAAACTTTCATGATGATAAAGAAATGCAATAAAAGCGTGACCGCAATAGAGACGATAATCAAAACCAAACAGATGTTTTAGTATCCGAGGCACGAGCTGTAAAGGGGAGCAGGAGCTCATTTGCATTTAAAGATACAAACAACATGTTTTTCCTATGAATAATTGATCTGTGGGGTATTTTGAGCTAAAACTTCAGACACATTCTGGGGGCAACTGAGACTTAAGTTACATCTAGTAAAAGGGGGCATAATAGGTCCCCTCTAATGTGATATATTTGTGTGGTGTTTTGCATATTTAGAAGTGTTTTCTTTTTAATATAGTAAAATCTATTTCTTCATAGAAGTGAATGGGTAACTATGCTAACCAGGATTTGTTTCCCCTTGAGGGTGGGCGGGGCCTTTTTGCTCGCTGTAAACAATGTGTTCATAGTCTCCTTTTTTCTTCACAGTCCTGATGAAGACTCGAGCCAGAAATTTATCCCTTTTATTGGGGTACGTCGTCCATTTACAATCAAGTTTTATAGTTTTATGCTATTTTAATTGCTGTATTTGACATATTTGATTTCAACTTGTCTGCAGGTGGTGAAAGTGGGGATTGTTGAACAGACTTCTGCCACATCTGGTTAGTTATACTGTCAATGTATTATGTATTAAATAGGGCTGTCAATTGAACATGTTAACTCTGTAAAGCCTGACGTATGAAATTATTGTAAGGAAAGTCACATGGAACAAATTTTGAAATGGAAAAAAAAGTAAACAATTTTGCAAATTGAGCAATAATATGCAGTTTGGTCCAATTGCTGATATTTATACGGCAAAAAAGTTAGATTAAATTCTGAAAGAGATCTTATGAAAACATATACTGCAATGCAATAGAATGACGAGTGAGAGGTATACAAATAAACGTTCCTCAAAAGCCTGATGTATCAAAATTGATGCTTGCATTTTAACATGATTTTTTGGATAATCAAGTAATCCTAAGTGGCTTCAGTCCAGTAAGTGTTCATCTTGAAATATTATGAACAATATAAAAGTTTATTTGATAAAACCATTAAAGATTTCATTTCACATTTAGAATTATACTAAAAGGCCTTTTACTTAATAAAAGAGTATGAACTAGTAATCAAAGGGTAATTTAGAGGCCTTATAAATTTGCATATCAAATATATGATTCAATGTGATTTATAGACCTTATGTAGCCACGCCCCTTTTCCATTTTCTGTTTCCACAGCATGAAGGTAAGACCTTATGGATTTATGAATGGTTTTAAAATCTTCCCGGTCTACTGACATCTGTGATGACATCCGCTTTAAACATTGCAACGCTCATGATAACTTTTGTTAACTCAACAATAAGTAAATCTACTTCACCAGCTAATTACTCTTCAACTGCGATGCCATAGAAATATACAGAGCTACCGCAAAAACAGAAGTTCGAACACAAATTTCTAAAGATGGCTGCGCGCTTGTTTCTCTGGCGCAAAAGGTCTATAGGGTTAAGAAAGTAAATATGTATTTTAAAAACTGCTAACAGCCCTAAACTTTTATATAAAATATATCTGTGCATCATGTGTTCATAGGCGATTCAGATGACGCTGCTCCTGTGGGATCTGCTCTTCTGTCCTCTACTCCTCCTGCACAGATCTCCCCATTACTGAAAGAGGCATCTCCAACGCCTCCCTCTTCTCCCTCTGTACACTTGTCCAGGTACTAACACACACAGTGCTAGGTGTCTGATATCTCTTTAGTCTTCTATTTCTTCAACTTGTGTGTGTATGTGTGTGTGTGTGGCTGCAGTTCTCCTGGAGGGGGCCAGGGGGAACTGATGGGTCTTCAGGTTGATTATTGGATTGCTCCGTCAGAAAGGAAGAAAGAAGTGGAGAAGAGAGACTCCTCTGGCAAAAACACGCTGAAGTGCACCTTCCGCTCGCTGCAGGTTAGCCGCCTCCCACTGGGCGGAGCAGAGATTACACATCAGCCGACCATGTCCATGACTGTTGTCACCAAAGAGAAAAATAAAAAGGGTAAGACCTGAAAACGTAATTGCACTGTGCCGCTTTACATTACAGCAGCACATTTCATTGAATAAGCATTAAAAACATTCTGTCTCTGTGTTCAGTGATGTTTCTGCCTAAAAAGACCAAGGATAAGGAGGCGGAGTCTAAGAGTCAGGTGATAGAGGGCATAAGTCGACTCATCTGCACAGCCAAACAACAGCAGACCATGCTGAAAGGTGATCAGCCAATCAGAATTCATCAAAGTAATCACTACAGCTTTCAATAAAATCAGAAAACTTTGCTTAAATGGGTCATATCATCATCATCATCATCATCATCATCAGTTAATTCGAAAACATACTGCAGAAAAGTCCGAAAAGTAACTAAGCTGCAAAAGTGGCACATTTCAATGCAAATAGTTTTGTGGATCTGCAACAAAGTAAAGCCAGTTCCGCAAAGACACTGTTATTGAAGAATAGGGCTGTTAAAAGTTATATTTATAATGCAAACCAACAGCTCTTAAACATTGACTGACAAGATATAAATGGACTTAAGGGATTTAAAATGAATAATAAAAATAATATAGAAAATGACCCCTTTAAGTAATCAGTGTACACACTTGACAATTAAATTAAATAATAATAATTATTTTTTATTTAATAATAATAAATTATATACAGGTCAAAACTTTGGGATAATTTTTTTAAAGTAATTAATACTTTTATTCAGCATTAATACTTTTATTTATTGTAAAATTTTACATTGTTACAAAGGAGTTAATTTTCAAACAAATGCTTTTCTGTTCATCAAAGAATCCTGATTTTTTATTTTTTACCGTTTCCACTTAAATATTAACCAGCACAATAATAATAAGAAATGTTTCTTGAGCATCAAATCAGCATATTAGAATGATTTCTGAAGGATCATGTGACACTGAAGACTGGAGTAATGATGCTGAAAATTCACAGGAATAAATTATGTAAAGTACATTAAAATAGAAAACAGTTATTTTAAATTGTTATAATATTTCACAATATTACTGTTTTACTGTGATTTTGATCAAATAAATGCAGTGTTGGTGCGCAGGAAAGTTATTTTATAACTTTTTCCAATATTTTCAATATATTTTAAATATTCTTTCTTACAGACCCCAAACTTTTGAACGGTGAGATATATATATACTATATTGCCAAAAGTATTGGGACACCGCTCCAAATCATTGAATTCAGGTGTTTCAATCACTTCCATGGCCACAGTTGTATAAAATCAAGCACAGAGGCATTCAGACTGCTTCTGCAAACATTTGTGAAAGAATGGGTCGCTCTCAGGAGCTCAGTGAATTCAAGAGTGGTACTGTGATAGGTTGCCACCTGTGCAATAAGTCCATTCGTGAAATTTCCTCACTACTAAATATTCCATGGTCTAGTGGTATTATAACAAAGTGGAAGCATTTGAAAACAACAGCAACTCAGCCATGAAGTGGTAGGCCACGTAAAACCACAGAGCGGAGTCAGCGCATATTGAGCGCACAGTGTGAAGAAGTTGCCAACTTTCTGCAGAGTCAATAGCTACAGACCTCCAAACTTCATGTGGTCTTCAGATTAGCTCAATAACTGCGTAGAGCGCTTCATGGAATGGGTTTCCATGGCCGAGCCGCTGCATCCAAGCCTTACGTCCCCAAGTGCAATGCAAAGAGTCGGATGCAGTGGTGTAAAACACACCGCCACCGGACTCTAGAGCAGTGGAGACATGTTCTCTGGAGTGACGAATCACGCTTCTCTGTCTGGCAATCCGATGGACGAGTCTGGGTTTGGCGGTTGCCAGGAGAACAGGACTTGCCTGACTGCATTGTGACAAGTGTAAAGTTTGGTGGAGGAGGGATTATGGTGTGGGTTGTTTTTCTGGGGTTGGGCTTGGCCCCGAAATTCTTAATTGCTTCAGCATACCAAGACATTTTGGACAATTTCATACTCCCATCTTTGTGGGAACAGTTTGGGCATGGCCCCTTCCTGTTACAACATGACCAGCAAGGTCCATAAAGACATGGATGAGCGAGTTTGGTGTGGAGGAACTCGACTGGCCTGCAGAGTCCTGACCTCAACCCGATAGAGAACACCTTAGGGATGAATTAGAGCGGATTGACTGTGTGCCAGGCCTTCTCGTCCAACATCAGTGCCTGGTCAAAATGGTACAAAAAAAAAACATAAACACACTCCTAAATCTTGTGGAAAGCCTTCCCAGAAGAGTTGAAGCTGTAATAGCTGCAAAGGGTGGGCCAACTCCATAAACCCTACGGATTAAGAATGGGATGTCATTAAAGTTCATGTGCATGTAAAGGCAGACATCCCAAAACTTTTGGCAATGTAGTGTGTGTGTGTGTGCGTGTATATATATATCTCTATATCTCCATAATTTAGGTATAAATAAGGTATAATCGATGTTTGTGGAATTGATGAAAACATGGCTACAAACTAAACGCAGTCATGTGTTTTTTTAATGTTTCCTCTCTGCAGTGTTGATAGATGGAGTTGAATGGAACGATGTGAAGTTTTTCCAGCTGGCGGCTCAGTGGTCATCCCACGTCAAACACTTCCCACTTGCCGTCTTCGGACCCTCCAAAGGGCCCTACTGAACTACAGCCTCACATCTTCACTCCTCTCTGCTACGGCTGCCTTTACACTCAGTGCTGCCTGATGTTTTTATTTCAAATATCTGCTTTTTTCACGGTTTGTCTGTTTTTGTTTTGTTTTTGACATTTGATTGTTCTTTTATGAAAGACTTGATGTAGTCTTGGAAACAGGGCATATTTTTTGATTACTTATGTTGAGCTTTGAAAACCCTCCAGTGGTTATAGTTAAATGACTAATGTACTGAATCTTTAAAACTGATTTAACTCCGTAACTAGTGAGTTTTGTGTCACTCTGTAAAGCTGTATCCACACATTTCAGCATCATTTCAGCAGCCAACACACTTGTGGGAGAGCAAACCAGCAAAAAGGAGAAAGGAACGGTGCTTTTGATTTATTAAAAGGACATACTCTGGACTGGACTCTGCTTTGGATGGATTTTCCATGTGGCTTAGTCCCGAAGACGGCAGAAGCATTTCATCCCTCTCTCTCACTCTATAACCTCAGCGAGGTCAGAAAGTCTCCCGAAGGTTAATTGTGTCTCTCTATATGTGTGTGTGTGTGTGTGTGTGTTTTGCAGACTTAACCTCGTTATATGTGGTTAACTTTTCTTTTTTTTTTCTGTAGGTTTGTGTGTGTGAATGTATTCACTGAAGGTACTGAACGCTAAAGCACTTTTAAAACATTACTAGATTTGTGTTTTTGTTATGATGCTTCCTGTGTTGCACAGCGCTGTTCACTCCAGCTAAAAACTGCAGCAAAGCTTTGTGGGAACTTTGGAGACAGAAACTGGACTGAGTGTCTGTGTCTACATTAGATGGACCACTATCACACCTGTGTGCTGCACTCTTAAAAATCTTTTTTTTTTTATGTAACCGATTTTTAAAATGAAATGTATGTTCTGTTTTGTTTGTTGGCTTGTTTGAGGATGTCGAATTTTCCCCCAGATGCTGTATTGGATTTAATTGATGTGCCTAGAACATGTTCAGGTCATACTTCACCCCAAAATCAAAAGAAAAGATTAAGAAATTATATTTGGATTTGTAGAAAAAATATAGCCTATTTTTAGGGCAAATAATTACATTTTTAACTAACAAATTATTCAAAGTATTTATTTTATTATTATAATTTTTATTTTTATGTTTTTGCATTGTAATGACATTTTCATGACAATTAAGTAAATGTTCACATCATGAAACAATTTGTACTATCTTTTATTAAAAAAAACACATCTTATAACAGTATTTTATACTGTAATACACACATAATAATGGGAACATTTTCAGTTAGTTAACGTCTGTTAATGTATCAGGTATGAGCAATATTTTTACACATTTATTAATCTTGGTTAATTTCAAAAGTTTTTACATGTATTATGAATTAACAATGTAAAATAAGATATTTAAATTAACATTAACCTAGATTAATACATACTGTAAAAATATGATTCATGGTCAGTTTATGAGATCAAATGTGTTAATGAATTCAACTTTGTGCTGGCAAAATTCTAATGAGAATCACTTTTGAGAATAATGAGCAAACTAGAAAAGAATTAGAGTAATGACACTTGATTGGTCACTATTTAGAAAACCGTAATGACTAAAAAAAAAAAAGTCTTCTGATTTTGGACTGAAATATGACCGGCATGTTTCGTGAACACTAAACGATGGAGCTACATAAATGTCACTATCTTAATCTCACTAAACGTATCATAAGAATTACAGTGTTCCACAGCCTGTGTGCTTAAACTTGCCTGTAGGTGAGATGAGCATGTGTAGATACTGATGTCTCAGTGTTATAAAGGTATTAGACATGCCTTTTTCATAAGGCCTTTTAGGGCATCTCTGAACTATCTCTTAGTCTCTGCTTTTAAGGATGGAGAGATCGTTTAGTCCTCATTACTCATATAGAGTAGATTTAAATCAAATTATATTGTGCCTCACTTGCTCCTTAGAAAGCCAAAATATGTCATAAAATAAACAAATCCAACCCATGAGGGAACCATCCCATACTTCAACTCAGACTCGCACTTGTCACAATTAAAGCAAGCTAGTGGCAAACCTGTGCAATGATGTCAGTGTTGCTCTATTTATGGTCAGCAGAGGATTGGTGCAATTTAATGGAAATATTTCATTCTTGTCCAGACTAAAAGGTTCATGATTTATCATACACAGTATGTAAGGAGCTGTGCTGATGATGTCAGCTTATAGTTAAACTGTCTGTTTGCCGTTTAAATGTATACCTGCCATTAGTATTAGGTTTTTTTTTTTTGTTTCGTTTTTTTTTATACACAAAAAAATATTAAAAAAACTTTTAGCTTTTTAATTTAAATGTTCTGCTCCAGTTATGGGGGATTACTCAGATAAATTTGTATTTGTAAGAAAAACTGTTGGAAAAAATACTACCACTGTAATTCCTTAACTGGAATTTAATAAAACTACACATACTAAGATGCTTTTGTTCTGGTCTCTGCTTGTGATTTTTTTTTTAATACTTGTTGGACGAATATCAAACAGATCAAGACACCAAATATTCATCCAAATCTCAACTAGAAAATGCTGGCAGCTCTAAGACTTTTAGGAGAAATATTTTCTCTGAATATCACAAGATTTAGAATGCTGAACGTTTTGGGATGTCTTGTTTGAATCTGAATGTCAAAAATTAAATATGAATCTGAATACTAAATAATTAAATATGGAATTTATAATTTAGCAGATTTATTATATAATAATGTGTTAATATACAATTTAAAAAATAAATTATCTTTTGATATGAGAGTAAATGTATTTTTAATTTATTTTGTTTTTGCATTTTAATGATTACGTCCTAATAGTATTACAATATTGTATACATAATTTATTTTGACATTTTAATTTGTTTCATATTTAAGATGTTATATTAAAATAACGCTGTAAAATAAGACTGTATCTAATAAACCCAGACTAAAGAGACTTATACATAAAGTCGTCAAAAAATATTTTATTTTTATTTTTCATATTTTACATTTTTTATGTTTTTTGTTTTGTTTTTAACGCACATTCCCCTAGCAAACTGGTAGCTGCTACTATAAAAAAAAAAAAAAAAAAAACATACAAAAACCAAGCACTGTATTAAGAGAAATACAGATTTAAGATGCGTTCACAAACAAAAGCTGAAACAAATGATATAACATTCAATCAGAAAGTACAGCACGGGTTCTGATCCGGTCGTGTGACGTCATAGCCCTTGCACCGGAGCAGGAAGTGCCGGCGGTCGGTGGGACTCAGTCTCTAAACAACCTTCTGTTTTTGCTGCGCACTCTCATGCTTTACCTAGCAAACATGTAACAGTACATCCTCAAAAGGAACCAGAATCCACCGAACTAGACCTGAGCTCAAACCCATGACGGCCGGGACACTCTAGCGCTGGCATTGAGACTCATTTACCGGAGGAGAGATGAAGGAGTTGCGGGGCTGCGGCATGCGGAGCGCCGTCGGGTTCCTCTCCCGCAGGACGATCGGCGGACAGCCGAAGCTGAAGGATGAGTTCCAGCGGCGCAGACTGGCCGGCTGCAACAGCCTCTACAAGAAGGACATGCTCGGCCACTTCGGCTGCGTCAACGCCATCGAGTTCTCCAACAATGGAGGCCAGTGGCTGGTGTCCGGTAAGATCCTCCGGTTCTGCACGCTGATCTTTCTAATGTGGGTCAGCGAGAGAGAGAGAGAGAGAGAGAGACCAGAGTCTCAAACGGACTAGCCTTTAGAATAAGCATTCAGAATAAAACGTGCATGCACATCTCACACAAATGAAGCCTTTGACTTGAGTTCAGACTTGATTTGACATCTTCATTTGTCAGTTTGTGCTAGCATGTTTTAATTGTCTGTTCATTGCAAATAAATAAACGAACAAGAGTGTTCCTATCAGTATATGTTAAGGTGCACTCAGTAAAAATCTTTTACACAAAGAAATCAAACCAGTATAAATAAAAGTATATTACATAATGTACCCATGAGATAAAGGTCAGTCTTCTAGAAAAAGCTTATTTATTCTACATGAAGTGGGTCGCCCCTCATGGGTGTAACCATGTTGACATCACATGACCAGCCTTGTCATGCAATTGACAAAAGTTACTAATAATTAACTAAGTTGTTACTAATAATAAACAATAAAAAAGATCTACCGTGCCTTAGTTCAAGGATAAAACGGCAAGACATTAAGTGCTAAGTGCGAACATATTAGGGTCATAGCCTGTCCAGGACACAGTCATTGGCATTGCACATAAAAACTTACTGGAATTGAATCCAAAAATGCTTATTAACTTCTTCACAATCTTCATCCATCCAGGTTGATGGGTGTCTATTAGTTCGAATAAGAGCCAGATAAACCTAAACAAAAACGCACTTTTGCACTTTTAATGGCCATTGCAGACGGTTCAGACTGTAGAAGGGCCTCCATAGTTTCCGTCGTACTCTTTTCTTTTTCTTGCTGACTCATTAATTGGTTGCAGCTGTTGCTGATTTTTTGGCTTCACATATTCATTCCTGGTCGAGTCTTTATTTTTGTCCTTTGTATGTTTTTGCACTTGCATATTTTCAGTCTTTACGTTGGTGAATGCGCAGAGCTCCAGAGAGTTCCCATGCTCATGGAAACCAGGAAATATAAGGCAGTTCTTAAATGGTGGATTCAAGGCTTGGAAAAGTCTTGAAAGCAATTTGCACTGACATATCTTAAAATATGTCAGTGCCATTGTTTTGTCTCAAGATGCATATCAGTAATGTTTATAAAAGCTACTTAAATGCCCTTATTGAACAAAGGTTTAAACCTGGCTTAATCTAAGCCCTGTCTGTGAAACCAGGACATGTTAAGAGATTGCTCTCTCTAATTTCATTCTATTTAAAAAAAAATTTTTAAACCCCTTGTCCAGTACTAACTAGAAAACTCATGGGTCGGAATACTGAGAGGTGATAATGAAAAAGTAAAAGTATAGTGTTCTTTCCTTACACAGGTTTTGTACAGAAATGTAGATGATGCCTGCGGTCAACTTTTCCTTGGTTTCACTGCAAAACTAAATGCAAAACCTCAAACCTTCTGGTTCATTTTGCACAACAGATGTGACACTAAAATAGCAGCAGGATGCTATCAGCATGTTTAAATGACAAAAACACATTTGCGACAAGAAGTACTCTTAAATAAAACATGTCAATCTGCATAGTGTCACAATTGACTGTGATTCTTACGATTCTAATATTGTGAAACATTATTACAGTTTTTAATTTAGTTTATTTTTAATAAGAAAAGCTTCTCAAACATTTCTGTGATTTCTGTAAAACAGCCAGATTGTGCGCATATAACCCTACAGTTGAAACCGATTGGTCGATTACTCGGGAGAATCTATTAATATGTTTTCTGTCTTAGGTGGAGATGACCGCAGGGTGTTGCTGTGGCACATGGAGAAAGCAATACACTCACGGGCCAAACCGATCAAGTTGAAGGGGGAGCATCTGTCCAACATCTTCTGCCTGGCGTTTGACAGCACCAACAAACGTGTTTTCTCAGGAGGTAAAACAAGCATCTGCTCAGATTCATGATGCTGCAGCTGAAACAGAGAGGAGATCAGATGTCTAATGTTTCTGTCTGTCTCTGCAGGAAACGATGAGCAGGTGATTCTGCACGATGTGGAACGTGGAGAGACGCTCAACGTCTTCTTGCATGATGACGCGGTGTACGGTCTGTCCGTCAGTCCTGTTAACGATAACGTCTTCGCCAGCTCTTCTGATGACGGCCGAGTTCTCATATGGGACACACGGGAACCTCCACATGGAGGTACACACATGTGAAAAGTTGAATTTCTTAGTTTTTGGTGTGACTCCATTTCAGGATGTACACTACCCTTAAAAAGTTTGGGGTTGGTTAAGTTTTCACCAAGTGCTCGCCAAGGCTGCATCTATTTGATCAAAAATACAGTAAAAACTACCCTGGAAATCCAGAGTTCTCACGAGAGCACATTTTGAATTTGCTCAGCGAGTTCCTTTGGCATTGAGTAATGATGCTCATTAACTATGCCCTTGTAGCCGAGCTGCACCAATCACATCGGTGTATCTGATATAGGCGGGCCAGAGGCGAGCTAAACAGATGAGACAGCGCAATCACGACAGTGATTGGTCGTAGTGTTATCCAATTGCGTGCAGTGAGATTTTCAAATGCATGCTTGGTGCCGCCCCTCGAGTTGGGCGATTTTCATTACTCGATGCCAGACCCTTAATCTTTCAGATTTGGGTCTGGATTTCCAGGCTAAGTAAAAACAATAATAATTGTAAAATATTATTACATTTTAAAATAACTGCTTTCTATTTCGATTAATTAACAAATGTAATTTCCTGTGATGGCAAAGCTGAATTTTCAGCATCATTACTCCAATCCTCAGTGTCACATGATCCTTCAGAAATCATTCTGATATGCTGTTTTGGTGCTCAAGAAACATTTATTTGGAAAATTGTTGTGCTGCTTAAACCATAATGTATTTTTTCAGGATTCTTTGACGTGTTCTATAACCTCTGTTCCATCTAAAGCATGAACTGTTCTAGAAACCCTGGTTTACTCTTATTCTATTGTGTATTTTAGAACCGTTCTGCTTGGCCAACTACCCATCGGCGTTTCACAGCGTGATGTTTAACCCTGTAGAACCCCGTCTGCTGGCCACTGCAAACTCTAAAGAGGGGGTGGGGCTGTGGGACATCCGCAAACCCCGCAGGTGAGATGGAAATCTATCCAAAAAACACACGCATAACTTTTTTTCTTTCAAAGGCCAAAAGAAAATTTGAAAGGGGCCAAACATTTTTCAGAGTAATTATCAGATATCCGCATGTTCACTTTTCACTAAATATTTTGACACTGATGCCTGTGACCTAAAAGTAGACAAAGAGAACCCAATCAAACCAATGAGACTAAATATTATACTTCGTCATTCAATATTACACATCTTTAAGCTCTAGGATTAACAGTTCATTTTAAGGCGAATTTAGGCTCCATCTGTTCTGAGATGTTTTCAAACAATGGGATGACAACCAGGTGTCATTGTGTGCCCTGTTTTGTTTAAAGGGGTGGTATAATGCCCTTTTCACAAGATGTAAAATATGTCTTTGATATCCCCAGAGTGTGTATGTGAAGTTCTAGCTCAAAATACCCCACAGATATTTTTATATAGCATGTTAAAGTTGTACATTTTTGAGGGTGAGCAAAAACGCACCGTTTTTGTGTCTGTTCCTTTAAATGCGAATGAGCTGCTGCTCCCGACACAGAGGGCGGAGCTTCAAGAGCTTGTGTCCTTTTACCTCACACAGACATGCGCTGGAAATTTCTAAAACTTTTAGCCTTTTATGTTCAAACCGAAGTCAGAAAGATGGAGAGACTCAAGAAGAAGTGACAACATGTAGACCAACCTTGACCAACCTGAATGGTTAGTTGATTAATTTATGTAGCTTATGTGTAGTTATCTTCTAGTCATTGATTAGCATATTCTGTCTTGATAATCTATAAATCACGTTCCCGGGGGCGGGGTTTATGTAAATTTTAGGGTTAGTGATGTCACTAACCCGGGAGGAAGCTCCTGTAGTCCCTACCAGCCGTTTGTTGTAGTCCTTAAAAAGCAATTTCTTTCAAATAAAATATTTCCCTTTGCTTTGAACTTTGAGCGTCGTAACTTTGGAGATGTTGTTTATGCTCAAACAGCAACATTACACACTAACTAAAGTTACAAAAGTGAAATCATAATCAACCACCCCTTTAAAGAACAGGGATCTATCAAAGTCTGATCTTCACAATACGTGTCTGTGGAAGTGTATAATGGCACAGACAAAGGAGACTTCTGAGGACCTCAGAAAGTTGTTTCTCATCAGCCTGGAAAAGGTTATAAAACCATCTCTAAAGAGTTTGGACTCCACAAATCCACAGTCAGACAGGTTATGTACAAATGGAGGAAATTCAAGACAAGTGCTACCCTCCCCAGGAGTGGTCAATCAACAAAGATCACTCCAAAAGCAAGACGTGTAATAGTCTGCGAGGTCACTAAGGACCCATGGGTAGCGTCTAAGCAACTAAAGGTCTCTCTTACGTTGGCTGATGTTAATGTTCATGAGTTTTGCTTGAGGACATATTGCTATCATTGATGGAACAATTCATTTTGATACCAGCGAATTCTAAAGGAAAATGTCAGGATTTCTGTCTGTGAACCTCCAGAGAAAGTGGGTCATGTGTGCTTGGGGTCGTTGTCATGCTACAAGTCGTACCAAAGAACGGTTAAATAACCAACTTTTGGAATGGCCAAGTCAAAGTCCAGACCTTAATCCCATTCAAATATGGTGGAAGGACCAGAAGCAAGCAGTTCATGTGAGGAAACCCACCAAACATCCCAGAATTGAAGCTGTTCTGGTCTGTGGAATGGGCTAAAATTCCTCCAAGTCTGATCAGCAGTTACCAGAAACGTTTAGTTGTAGTTATTGCTGCACAAGGTGCTTACGCCAGATACTGAAAGCAAGAGTTCACATACTTTTGCCACTCACCGATATGTAAAACTGGATCCTTTTTTTCAATAAATAAATTTCAAAGTAAATTATTATTATTTTTTTTTGTCTCATTTGTTTGATTGGGTTCCCTTTGTCTACTTTTAGGACATCTGATGATGTTTTGGGTCATATTTATGCAGAAATATAGAAAATTCTAAAGGGTTCACAAACATTCAAGCACCTCTGTACCTCTAGCTTTAATCATTTAAACAGGCGTGCGGTGTGAATGTTATTTGTTATCATGGGTGCCGAAAAAAATATGTGCTTCTTACTCTCTTCTTATGCGTCCAATGTGAAAAAAGATTTCCAAACTTCATATTTTTGACAGTATCCAAAGCAAAAATGGCTTATGCTAAACTTTTTCCATACTTTTTCCATATTCAATTTTTATGTGCACAAGTACAGAGCCATTCAAAAGTTTAAGGCCAATACATTTTTTTCTTTTTTTGTGTGGAAATTCATACTCTTAAGGATGCAATAAATTGATCAAAAGTAATGGTAAAGATATTTATAATGTTAGAAAATACTTCTATATCAAATAAAGGCTGTACTTTTGAACTTTCTATTCATTCGAGAATCATGAAACCACGGTTTCCAAGAAAATATTAAGCAGCACAACCGTTTTCAACATTTATAATAATAAATGAGAAATTACATGGTGATCAGGACCTAGCATCATCCTGAAGAGGTTTCTTTTGAGATAATAACCTACTAACTACTTACCGAATATGTAAATAAATGGACCTAAAATATTAATTTGAGTTGAAATTATTTTATTATGTGTGGAAAAAAAGAGAAAAGAAAGTAGCACAGTGTAGCAGAGTTGGCTGCCAGAGACGATATTGAAATATACAGTTTATTGTCATTATTCAAACATGTTGGGCTGCGATTGGCTAATCAGAATCAAATTTTACAGAGAACAGTGTTTATAAGCAAAGCTAAACAAGGGGAACTAGGGTTGCTGAACTATGTTTGGTAAAAGATTGAACGCATGACGCTTCGGTCCAAATATGGACTGAAATCTAGCTGACAAGGCCAGCTCTATCATCATAGCTGTCTGCTGCACTGCCTGAGACCAGCAGAGGACAGCAGAGCTTGTGTAAAGATGTTCTCCGTTTGGTCAAGTGTTGACACGATCTCTTAAAATGCCCCTTTAATGCTATTTTAAAAGCACTTCAAAATAGCATAAATATGGATGATGATCTTTTATAATAAACGATTTCCTTTGTAGTTGATGTGTGTCTCTCTGTGCTGTAGTTCTCTGTTGCGGTATGGAGGGAGTTTGTCTCTTCAGAGTGCCATGAGCGTGCGCTTTAACAGCACGGGGACGCAGCTGCTGGCTCTGCGCAGACGTCTGCCTCCCGTCCTGTACGAGCTCCACTCCCGTCTGCCCAGTTTCCAGTTTGATAACCAGGGCTACTTCAACTCCTGCACTATGAAGAGTTGCTGCTTCGCCGGAGACCGAGATCAGGTTAGATAAACACTTGGGATGTGCAAAACTTGGATGCCAAAACCATGTGGGCAAAAACTTCTTTCTTCATTGATTGCCATCCAAAAATTTAAGTACCCTTTTTTTGCAAGCAACATATACACATATACATATACAAAATGTTAATATTATTAATTTCTTTTTTATCTAGCACAGATGCATTAAATTGATCAAAAGTGACAGAGATAACATTTATGATATTACAAAAGATTTTTGTTTTTAAAACTTTCTAATAACCAAAGATTCCTGAAAAATATTATCACAGTTTCCACAAAATATATTAAGCAGCAACACTGTTTTCAACATAGATAATAATAAGAAATGTTACTTGAGCACCAAATCCGAATATTCGGATGATTTTTGAAGGATCATGAAGACTGAAGTAATGATGCTGAAAATGTTCCATTACAGGATTTAATTACTATTTTTAAATCTATAAACGGTTCTTTTAAATTGCAATAATATCTCACAATGTTACAGTTTTTGATCAAATAAATTCATCCTTGGTTAGCATAAGAGACTTCTTTCAAAAACATTAAGAAATCTTACCGACGCCACACTGCAAAGTGCAAAGAAATAAAGTAGATATTTCACCAATTATGCATTTTTCGATAATAGGGAGGTAACCAAGATGGAAAGGTATTCATGTTCAGCTGGTCATGTGATCTCAACGTGGCAGCCACCATGAGACGACCCGCTCCATGTTTAAAAAAAAAAACTGCGTTTATTCATCTGCTGATTTGACTGTGTCTACTGAGCCTGTGTCTCACGCGAGTGCACACGTCATATTTTAAGAAGTGCTATTTCTTTCTTTTGTTTTATGTTTAATAATTGAGTGCATCTGCATAATTATGCTGGTTTAATGTCGTATCCATCAGACCGAGATCAGACCGGTTTCTTTGGGATTCACTAGTTTGGACTCTTCAAAAACAGCTAGTCTGAGCATAACAGAACGAACTAAACCAATACATATAGCTAAACTCATTAGTTATAATAAAGATCATCTGTCTTTCTATCTATTTGAATAACTGTCATCTACACACACAAAGCTGAGTGAACAACTTGCGACTAACTTAACCAGTCCCTTTATTATGTCTGATAATGGGTGATATAACAGTGTGTTTATGTGACTGCTGGTCACTGATAGCCCAGAAGTTTCTGAGTTAGCATGTGTGTACGTTTTTGTGTGCATCTGTTCGTGGGTTGGTGGACGTGTGCGTGTCAGTGGGTTGTAGATGCTGTGTGTGTGTGTGTGTGTGTGGATGTGTTCAGGTATGTTCAGTGCTGGAATGTTGGGTAATGGCTTGTAGAAGCTTGTTTTATCAGTGTTGAATCTAAAGATCAGCAGATGCTGCTCTGTCTGTCTGGCTGCGTTTGTGTGTGCGTCTGTCTGTTCTGTGTTTGGATTTTTTGTATGTTTGTCCAGCTGTTTCTCCTCTCTCTTTCTGTCGTACACCTCCTTCTACAGAACAGTGGATCCTCCTCCCTAAATCTTCTCTATCCTCTGAAAAGCTCAGTCTGTGTGTTACAAAAAAAAATTATGTAAATGTAAGATGTCCCCAAAGGGAGGTTTGGTTTTCTATGTACATTTTTAAACAAAATTTATAAATGCATTAACAATACCAAGTTTGCAGTCAGTAGGGTTTCTTTATATTTTTAAAAGAAGTCTTGTTGCATTTATTTGGTTAAAAACAAAAGTTTTGGTAAATATTATTACAATTTAAAATAACTGTTTTCTATGTGAATATATTTTAAAATGTGTCTATATTCCTGTGATGGCGAAGCCAATCATTACTCCAGTCTTCAGTGTTACATGATTCTTCAGGAATCATTCTAATATGCTGATATCTTTACTTTTTCTCAATTAACTTGCTGAATTCATTTCTGGTTCCAAACTTTTGAATGGTATTCTATGTTATAGTTTTTATTTGAAAAAAATGTTCATGTTTGTGTGCAGTAGTTCTACTGAGCCTTAGTGTTGTTCGAATATATAATTCTAGAAACTTCTTTTGTGGAGGCAGATCATGTCATATTTCTCTAGAACTCTCAGACATATATATCTCTGTGTGTTTTCAGTACATCTTGTCTGGCTCAGATGATTTTAACCTTTACATGTGGAGAATCCCCAGTGACCCTGAAGCAGGTAAACACACACACTCATGCACAAGGTAATCGTGTCTAATGTTGTTGTTGTTGTTGTTTATGGATACATTCTCTCTCTGTCTCGGCAGGAGGTCCGGGTCGAGTGGTGAACGGGGCCTTTATGATTCTGAAAGGTCATCGGTCCATCGTGAATCAGGTCCGCTTCAACCCTCACACGTACATGATCTGCTCATCCGGTGTGGAGAAGGTCATTAAGGTTAGTTTTTTACTTTCATACATACATTAAATGATATTTAGCATCAGAACAAACAAAGACAAAGTAAATTTTGTCTTCATTTACACACCCTTATGTTGTTCTAAACTTTTATGACTTTCTTTCTTCAAAGGAATACAAAAATTAATGTTAATGCTGCTCTTTTCCATACTATCAAAGTGAATGGTGATGGGTGGGTGGATTTAAACGACTTTTAAAGTAATAAATATGGTTTGTGTATAATGTTCCAAGTTATTTGAAGTCAAATAATAGCTTTGTGAGGAACAGACCACAATTTAAGTTGGTGTTCATTGAAAATCTCATTTGAAAACACCACTGGTTCATGCGTACACTACCATTCAAGTTTGGTGGTCAGTAAGATTTTTTATTTTTTTTAAGAAAATAATATTTTTATACAGTAAGGATGCATTAAATTGATTAAAAGTGACAGTAAAGACTTTTACATAGATACAAAATAATTCTATTTCAAATAAATGCTGTACTTGTGAATTTTCCATTCATCAAATGGTTTATTAGGCAAAACAATTGATTTTCAACATTGATGATAATAATAAGAATTTCTTGAGCAGCAAATCAGCATGTGAGAATGATTTCTAGGGATCATGTGACACTGAAGACTGGAGTAATGATGCTGAAAGTTCAGCTTTGCCATTATAGGAATAAAGTTAAAATGTATTCAAAAAGAAAACCGTTAATTTAAATGTATTATAGTATTTCACAAGATTACTGTTTTGACTTTTTTTTTTTTTATACAATAAATGCAGCCTTGGTGAGCAAAAGAGACGTCTTTCAAAAAACATTCACTGACCCCAAACTTTTGAACGGTAGTTCATGTTGTGGCTAAAGTTTTAATATGCAGAATATTCAAATTAGGTTTGAAAGCTCCCTTATCACAAACATCATATATCTTCATAAATTACAGTCCACAAGACATTTCGACAATTTTTTTAATACTTTTATGCTGTATTGTTATCGTATTTGGAGCTCAATAGCATCCGTCCCATTCATTTTTACTGTATGGAAGAGAGAAGCATAAACATTCTACCTTCCATCTCTTTTGAAGAGAAAGTCACACAGGTTTGAAACAACATGAGGGTGAATAAATGGATGAAATGAGTAAACTATTACTGCCTGACACGAGCAGACCTGCCGCACACACACACACACAGAGGAAAAGATTCTGCGTGTGTTGGAAAGATTATCATGTCTGAACTTGTGTCTCTGCTACGTTAAGTCTTAAATGAATTTCTGCTGTCGCTGGTTCAGCCACACCTAAAAACCCTGAAAGCACAAAATCTGGGCATGATTTTACCCGTCTCACTCTTTTTACCTGTCTCACTGTCTTTTCTCTGGATTTTGCATTCTGCATTTTTTGGTGTGTTTTTTTCCCAACTGTCATGTTCTGTGTGAATTTTTTTCTTTAGTGTTGTCATGTGTTGTTGTGTGTGTGTGTGTAAGAGTGAGACTGTAGTTTATCTTTTGCTGGTGGTTCTTGTGAAATTTTTGGCAGGCAGTAGATGTTGAGTAACACTTGCACACTGTGGGCCTGTTCTCACACACTAAACTTGATTTTGTCAGAGAGCATCATGGCTGTTTTTATATAACACGCAAACAGACAGACATCTGCTGTGTTTGTACAGCCATAGATGTGGGCTACAGTGATTTATACATGTTCAATTTTGTTATAAATCTTGAACATATCTGGGATGTTAGGCCTGTTTTAGGCTCATGTATGAGCAGCGAGTAAGCAGTTGTGCATTCACACTGACAGCACATCAGTTTCTGAAGGATCATGTGATACTGAAGACTTGAATAATGGCTGCTGAAAATGCAGCTTTGCATCACAGGAATATATTACATTTTAAAACATAAAAAAAAAGTTTTTTTTAACTGATTCTTACAAATGTATTTATAAATAAATATGATTTATATTATAGTAAATAATATTATATTGTGCTCAAGAATAGTTTTTTATTTGTATCTTTCTGTATGCTTTTATTTTGCTCAATGGCAATATTCTCTTTAAAACTGCTTCTTTTCTCTTTTTAAGTTTTATAAAAAATAAGTTTGTGTTGAATAGGTATGTCTATACAAATTAATAAATATAGGGGGAAAGACACACTGCCAACTTAATACAAAGTAAATAAAAAACTTTTCTTTAGTACAATAATATCAAATTTAATATTTTTCTTTGACAGTACCTTTAAACTTTAGGAAGAAGATCCCTTGTAAACTTGTTAATATGGGCGAAATGAAAACATGTGAAATGATTCTTATTCGTACCCCTCTCTGTCTGTAGGTATGGAGTCCGTATCAACAACCAGATAGTCTTGGAGATCTGGAAGGCCTGGTGGAGGACAAATCTCGCTCTCTCTACACTCATGAGGAATACATAAGCCTGGTCCTCAACAGCGGAAGTGGCCTGTCACATGATTACGTCAGCCAGTCAGTGCAGGAGGACCCGCGAATGATGGCTTTCTTCGACTCGCTGGTTCGCCGTGAGATCGAGGGTTGGAGCTCAGACTCGGACAGCGATTTGAGCGAGGGCGCGATTCTGCAGCTGCATGCGAGAACTCGACGGTCCACGCGCTCCACACGATCCATGCCACAATCTCCTGCTAATGTATCCGCCACTCACGTCAGCGACTCTGACCACTCCTCTTCATCTTCATTGGCTGGACCAGAAGCGTCCGGGAGCGAGCGGACCGATCAGGACAGGAACGGGTCGCAGAGGAGCCGGGCGAGGCCACGTGCATCTGCGTTTCTGCTGGACCTTGTGAATGAGGACTCCGATTCCAGCGGGTTCTGGTTGGATCCGATGCCCCGTCCCAGATCTCCTAGTCCGCATGAGAACTCGAGCCTTTCTAGCCACGCCTCCTCAGCAGGCGTGGCCTCCAGTTCTAGCTCCTCCCCCAGCTCGTCTTCTAGCTCCTCCTCCAGCTCAGACGGAGTTGACGAGGAGCTGCGCAGGAGCAGGATGCGACAGCGCAACGCAGCCAGGTGGAGGCGCAACATTGGCCTTTCTGGAAGAGAATCTGCTCAGAATCTTCACGGTGCGACAGATTTCTCCAACTATCCCAGCATTTCCGTCCATGATCAGTCATCACCCTCTTCGTCCTCAGGCGACGAAGGTCGACCTTTCAGGAATCGTGGAAAAGCAAAGCAGAGCGGACATGTCTCAAGTCCCACGCACTTATCTGACAGACAGTCACAATCGCAGTCCAGGAGCAGGCGCCGCATCACTTCCTCTTTCTCGGCTGGTGACGCCCCTGTGGAGAGGGCGAAATCTCGAGTGGGCTTTCTCGCAGAGTCCGGGGAGGAACTAGAGCGAGGGAGAACTAGCGGGGAAGAGTTCAGTGTTGTGGAGGAAATAAACGCGACACTCAGCAGTCGCGCCACAGCGGCTGGGGTTAACGGACGTCCACACGCAGATGAGAACCTCGCAGACTCTATTCACCCAGAATGCTCTGGGGCAGACACAGAACTCAGTAAGAACTCTGGCGACTCCAGGACCCAGGGGGAGCCCTCTGGAAGGGAATCCGCCAGTGTTGCTGGGAAACGGACTTGTTCGGACTCAGGAGACGAGGAGGATTCTCCATCGGAGAAGAGGGCGAAAATGTGGTGATGTCACAGCTCAACTAACTGGCTCAGAGTCAAACTTATTTTGAGTTGTTCATCTTTGGACTCTTTCAAGTTCTTTTGGTTTCATTTCTGAACCAACTCCTTTTATCTGATGTCACACCACAGGGATGACACTAAAAAAAGATATTAGTGATATTAATATGTTATTGGAAGAAAAAAATAACTGCATTGCTTTTGGTTTCATAATGTTTTAGTTCCACTGAACCTGTAACCTTTATGTTAGGGGTCCTGGTTTGGTTTTGGGCTGTGCGAAGAAAAGGGATTTGAGAGCATTTCTATAAGAATGCCTGTTGTGAGTCTGTATCAGTGGAACTTGGGGGAGTGGGGATGGGGGGGGGGGGGGGGGCAGTGTTTCCATGGTAACCTCATTGAGCAGCAACTGTTTGAGTTGTGCATTAAAGTTCTGTTCCAGTGTTTCCATAGAAACCGCCTTGTGATATCTCACCTTCATCATCGTACACCATTCTAATCATCATCAAACAGGAAGTAGCCTGTTGTAATTTCTGGTTGAGTGTTCTAGAATATTCCAATGTGAGAATGGTCACCATGGTGATGTATCAGTATCTGCTCTCCATCTGTCTAATGGAGCGGATTGCAGGGCCAAGTGAAAGATTTATGAGAACATAAATGATAATGTAATTGGTCAGCAGGGGACTTGTTGTCTTAAACTCTTCCTCTACAGTCAGCTGATTGATGGTACCTTGAAAATTCGACTAAATCGGGTATTTAAACATCTAAAGTGAGATTCAGAATCGTAGGGAGTGTTTAAGCACAACCACTTCAGTACTACTCAAATTTTAGCATCAGTGGCCGGTTACATAAACTGCTGAGACTGGTCTTATAAGTTAGTCGTCAATTTCTTTCTTAAGAATGTTCCTAACTTTAAGTCAGTTACATAAAAATGCAGATTGGGTCCAATTTGATTCTGAAAAGTTGGATTAATTATTATTAACCCTAACTAACTGAGGATTGGTCATAGTTTTTAAGAGACAGTTTTAACATAATGGCTGTGTTGATGTAATCCCTGGATTCACTAAAATTCACCGGTTATTTTATGCAATCAGTTTAATTCACCGCAGAAGTGGTTATTCTGTACTGTATATACATTATGCAAACTATGAAAATAACAGTATCATGACAGGTTACTTAACCTGAAAGAAAATATATGCAGAAATTCTAGCATATTTATTTTCATATCTTTTAAAGAGAAGCCCTCGGTACATAATACCTTTCAAGTGTTTGGGGTCAGTAAGATTTTACATGGTTACCAAAAATTATATTGCAAATAAATGCAGTTCTTTTGCTCTTTCAATTCATCAAAGAATCCTGGAAAAATGTATCATGGTTTCATCATAAAAATATATTGAGCAGCACAACTGTTTTCAACATTGAAAATAATAGGAAATGTTTCTTGAGCAGCTAATCAGTATATTAGAATATTTTCTGAAGGATCATGTGACACTAAAGACTGGAGTAATGATGCTGAAAATTCAGCTTTGCCGTCACAGGAATAAATTACATTTTGAAATATAATAAAATAGAAAAGTAAAAAAAAAAAAAAAAATCACAATATTTCTGGTTTTACTGCATCAAATAAATGCAGCCTTGGTGAACATATAAGAGACAGATTTCGAAAACATAAAAAAAAAAAAAAAAAAAACTTTTAAAGGATATACATGTAATGTATATGTATACGATCCCATTATTCTCAACCCCTAATCTGTGACTCAAGTGTAGTCTATTTTATGACTTTGCGGACCATTAATAATGAACTAAATGCGTCAAACGAAGTGAACTCTTACAGATATCCCCTGATTGTTTTACAAAGAGAACAGAACACTTTGTTGGAGCCATGTGAATCAAAATGCAGTTATTGAGTTTGACATAAAACAATTGCAGAACAGTTCCTGCGGCTGATGATGAACAGATCAAACTCGTGGCATCTAGAGAATTCACAGAATCGCTGTATATGTTTAATGCAAGCCCTTGGATGAGAAACAGGTTGTCCTTTAGGAAATGAACTACAGCTTTTCCACTGGCCACACACACACAGTCAGGCGGACATGGTCTTGCTCCGATGAGCAGTTCGAGGCAGCCATAAATGGACTTGTCTCTGTTGTTGAACACGATAAGGAAACTCCACCCAGCGGTAAGAGCTACTTGACAGTTATTTGGTTGATGTCATTCAGGAGTATGGTTACTGGGACACACCCTCAGTCTCCTGTAGAAGTGTGAATTGTTCACACATCATGACCCCTGTTTTGCAGTGAATCATCTTAAGAATTGTGTTCTAGTCCTCCAAACGGCAGGCTGCTTTTACTCACCTGTGGAATCAAGGTTTCATGGAAACGAGGCTTTTGCTTGAGACATTTCTCATGACCAGGGCCAGAAATCAACCAGTTTATTTAGATATAAATGTGGGGGCATCATGTTTTTCATACATGTATAACTATATTAGTTGTACTAGGTTTAATACCTCTTTTTTTGGGGTTAGGATATCTTGTGCCTTATTACAGTTTTTCTCTATCGCTTTGGTACATTTCTTGAATCATCCTTAAGATTTGAAAACGAAGGTATAGCAAAATTGTAGCAATCCTTACAGTGCCATCACATATAACTTTGTGCAAACTAAACAGGTAATTTAAATAAATACAATTTTAGTAGAATTTTAAAGAACACAATACAATGATAACCAATATACAGTACAATATGTCAATAAACAATATGCCATAATCAATACAACACAAAAACAATACACACAAAACCAGTGCAAGCAAGGCGAACAGTCACATATTGCACAGAAATATTGCACAGTAAGCTACTGCATGATATTCCACACAATGAAAGAGAGGTAAGTGCAACAGAATGTAACCAAATTGGAATAATATAGTGTAAACATATAGACAGGGTGTTGTTAACCTTGTATAGGATGAGATGTAACATGCCCCCTCAGATTGGTGCGTTTCTCAGTTTATATGTGTGTGTGTGCTGGCAGTGTTCAACTCCCGCATGGCGCTGGGGTAGAAACTGTTCTTGAGTTCATTGGTCCGTGATTTGATGGACCTAAAACGTTTACCAGAGGGCAGCAATTCAAACAACTGATGTCCCGAATGGAAAGGATCCTTTAAAATATTTCCTGCTCTTCATTTATGTCAATGAACATATCAATGCCATCAGAATGACAAGTCCTTGCGTCATTGTTCACGAAAAAGATAGTCAAAATGCTTAGTCATGTTGTCAATATAACAGTGGACTCTATCAGTATTTTCAGATGTAAACTATATGATTTTGATAACAGTGATTGAAAATGCACTAGACTGCACTTTATCTGTATGGTGTGTATACATTTATACAGTATAAATGTACACATTACTCTTGACTGGACAGGATTCACAGTTTCACTTTTACTGTTGGTCTGTCAACAAATTACAGTACAATGTCATGCGATTTAAAGAAAAAGACAAGACTATACACAGTATATATCACTCACTCTGTACATTTGTGTTACATGTGCCTCTATGAAGTATATTTACTGTATGATGTAAAATGTAAGTGGACTACTGTAATATAGCATTACAGTATTGAACAATGTCTGATTGAGGTCCCGGATGTTCTCCCATGAGGTCATGATTGAGAACATGGTCCACAATGGCCTCTTCTACCTCTTCCACAGTTTTTGCCTCCATACTCTTCCACCATACATCCTTACTCATCTTCTTCTTCCCAGCGGCTGACCCTTGTTTGTTTCCTGGTTGTTCTTCATTGTCAGAATTTGTAACACTGTGTTGTGCTCTGTCTATATATTCTTCCCAAATGAAGCTTCATGAGATGCACCTCTGAGCTATTTTAGAGAACTGGTTGATCATTGGTTGATTAAGCCCTTTACATTTCCCTTCATTAGTGAAACAAAGTCTAATAGAAATGTATAGAAAATATGATTGACAGCTTATGACAGCTAGTTCAACCATTCTGCATTTAATTAACTAATGCGTAGATGTTTTGATGGGTAAGACTTGATCAACATGAAATAAGCAATTGATAATGTAGGAAAGTTGTGATCTGAGAAATGCACAAAAGCGACTGAGAAAAACTAATAGCTACTTATTTTAGTAACAGCTATAATTGTTCAGAAGAAGAATATATTTCATTTTTCTCATTTGAAGAATATCACTATGATTTTATATGGTCAGAATACTGAAAAAAAATGTAAACTAAACCCACACTATTATTATTGATTTAATTCATTAAAAGAAATACTGACGTGAAAATCCTTTTCTGTGTGAGAGGGCTGATGCGATGATGATGTTTCTGCTCAGCTGTCAGCATCTGATCGTGTTTTGTTTTAGTTTCTCTATCCTGTAACCTTGTTCATCTCGTTTTGTCTGAATCGGCTGTAACTATCAGCAGGAAATGAATGATGTGTACCCGCACGCCTTCTTAATGCCCTTGTGCACATGATGAGGTTGGTTATTCTTATACTTTTAAATCAAATAGGCCACTCAGAAAACTAAGATAAAATTTCACAGGCTTGCCTTGATCCAGGCAGCCAGCATCTTATCAGGAACATTGTGACAACAGCTCTAGATACTGTTGAGTTTCACACTCAAAGGGGGCAGGGGGGTGGAAGTGCCAGCTTGTGCCGGATTATAGCCGGAATGCTTTCAAACTGTCCCAAAGATCATCCATATGAACAGAATCGCCCTCCATAACATGCTCTACTGCAATGCTTCATATATGTTTCACATGGGGAAACAATGAGGAAAAAGTTATGTGCTTGTGTGAAAATAGTTATGTAGAAAATAGAAAGTTTGGCTAGATAGACTATCTGATGTGTTTAAGTGTGTGTGAGAGAGTGTATGTGTGATCCATGTTTACCCTGTGCATGTAAATTAGACCTTCTGTTGTGAAATATCTTCAAATATTTGTCTGGTGGACCAAGAACACTGATGGCCATCCATTACAATTTTGTCCCAGGCCCTTTGAATTTAAACAGCGATCCAGTGTAGTGGAGTTTGTTTTAGTAATTTAACAGCTGTCTTGCCTCTCTCTGGTTATGAAAAGTGTGACATAGTTTTAGTCAAATGATTAAATGACCTGTGGCTCCAGTTTTGTTGATGTTGGTTTTGATAATATCAGTGGTTATGTAGATATTTAGATGGCATATTAATCATTTGAATAATTTCTGAGTAAATAAATATCTGAATGTGGTCCAGAGTAAACATTTCTCTGACTAAACCCAAAGCCGATCTTCATGATCTTTATAGAAAGTGCAAATGACTGCAACAAGTGTTGCGGAACAAAGGGGAAATAGGGAGCTGTTCCTTTAATGTCGTAAGGACGTAAATTGTAGTACGAGTGGGAGGGAATTATGGGTAGAGTAGTCCGGAACACGCATGGTCGTGTGTACAGCATGGAATAGAGCGGAGATGCATGTTTCCTTGTTTTTCTGTTGTTTCCGTTAGAGATGCGCTGAGTATTTGTGTTCACTGCAACATTGTGGGTCATGTGGATGCATGTCGGAGAGACCAATAAAGCAGCATACTCAGAACACTTTGTATAACTCATCATTTGCACGGACTTGAGGAACTGGTAAACTTTTACGCACACACATACGGCTGCAGAGACGGAGAGCGCCGAAGTGAAAAAGTTAACATTGGGGGCATCGTCCGGGATCTTGTTCGTCGCATTTGGTGAGTTATATGGACAATCTGTAAACGGAAGCAGATGTTATCAGAGAGAGAGAGAGCAACATGACAGATCGTGAGAGAGCAGGGATGACGGGAAAATACTCTCATACAAATAAGAGCAGTCAATTGAACGCTATGTCTGTAATGACGGGGAATGAGGAAAAACGGACGCACATCTCATTCGCGGATTGGTTAAATGAATTGGATGTTCAAGTGTCCAATAGTGAAAGTAAAAATAATCCGTTCAAGCAAAGTTTTGTCCCTTCCCCTCAATCAGCTACAGTTAACGGATCAAAAATACCACCACAGACCATGAGTGAAACCAACCCCTTCAAAAGTGTTGTGGAAAGTGAGTTTACATATGACAGTGGGATTGACACACCATGTTACATACAGAGCACGCCAGCAAATCTGAACTACTACCCACAAGCTGTGTACAAAGACCTAACTGCTAAACCAATGTCACAATATATGTCACCAATGAATCGCTTTCCACATGAGAGTGGTACAGTCCAGCATAGCGTTCATGAGGCTAAAAATAAAACTGCTTATATGCATGCTGATGAGAGTTGTTTTCCTGAGTTTATTAGACCCAGCCTGCAGGGAAGAAAACCATGTCAGGCATGTTACGATCTATCATCTGACAGTGGAGAGGAATGCAGTAGCCCAAGAGAAAGAATCCCTACTCTCCGACCAGGTCAGTTTGATGGTTCAATGTCGTGGAGAGAGTTCCTAAATCGTTTTGAGGATTGTGCCAGAGCTAATCACTGGTCTAAAAGGACAATGACTGTGCAGATGAGGTTTTGTTTGGTCGGAGCAGCAGGTGCTGTGATACATAAAAACCCCAGGTCGGGTAGATGGGATTACGTTCGCATTGTGGAGGAAATGGATGCCGCGTACGGGCCGTCATCCGAGCATGCAGCTGCCATTGGGATAGAGCTGAGGCAGAGGGTCCGCAAGGCAGGTGAGCCGCTACATGTGCTAAGAGATGATATCTATGAGAAAGTCTCCATTGTCTATGCAGATCGCTCTGAAAGAGAGCAGGACTCCATCAGCGTTGAAGTGTTCACTAACGCCATGGGGGACGCTGACATTGTGCAAAGACTGCTGGAAGAGCGCCCACGTACGCTGGGTCGTGCTTACGATATTGCTCATAGATACGAGACCACACGACGAACTGCCGCCAGTGTAACACAACTCATGCAGTCAGCCACAAGGCCAATTGAACGGAGAGCCAGAGCTGCAGCAGTCCGCGAATGCCCCGAACCGAGTGAAAGTGAAGGAGAGGGTTCAGTGTCGCCACACTCTGATCAGAGACAGAAAGCATTCAGAATGGAATCCAAACCGCACCAATTAAGATTCAACAAACGAGGGAAAATTAATTGGGGAGAGATTGTATGCCACAACTGCCAAGGCATTGGACACATGAGACGGAACTGCCCTTCACCCAGGCTCGATCTGCCCCGTGTAACTCCAGTACTACACCATTCTGCTGACATCCAACCTACTTCCACCGTTCTCCAGGTAAAGGGCACTGGTCCTGAGATGTGTATACACACACTGTTATACAGCATGGAGCTATGTGCTCTCTTGGACAGCGGAGCGAGAAGGAATGTGCTACCCCGTCACTGCTATGAGGCTATTAATGAAGGAGTTCGACCCCCACTTGAACTATCGACAGTACAGGCTCTGCAAGGAATAGGCCCTATAAATGTGAATGTCCTTGGGGAGGTCCACGTGCCGATACAGGTCGGAACACACACGGTCAGCGTTAACTTCATTGTAGCCGATGTAACAGAGGACACAGAAGCAATTCTTGGACACCCGTTCCTGGAACAAGCACGAGCACGTCTCGACTTTGGCAGTCAGAAAATTGTACTGTTCGGGGAGCAGATACCTTACTTTAATCCCAAAAATAAACCCAGGGTACACGTTGTCAGAATAGCACGCACCGCTGTTCTGGAAGCAGGACGTGAATATATCGTGCCAGGAAATCCACATTTCCGAGAACATGTGCAGGGCATTGTGTTACTGAGTCCAACAAAAGGGTTTATGGAGAAACACAGAGTGTTGGTGGCACGGATTGTAGTTGATGCTCATCCCAATAAACAGATTCCAATAAGACTGTATAACCCAGGCACCGATGCCGTGCAAGTAAGGAAGGGGGCCATTGCCGGGTTTCTACAGCCTGCAAATGTCGTAAAGGTTGCCAATTCTGAGCTGCCAACTGCAAGCACAACCACCGCAACTGTTCCAAGTCATTTGCAGTCTTTATATGCTGAGAGCATAGTGCATCTGGGGAAGTCAGATCAAGAAGAACTAGCAGAACTCCTGAGCACTTATGGTGACGTTTTCTCGGCTGGACAGATGGACCTTGGTCGCACCAACCTGGTGCAACATGACATCCAAACACGACCATGTCCACCGGTAAAACAGCAGCCCCGAAGAATGGCCTTTGAGAAACAGCGCAGTGCAGACGAACAGATCCAGCAAAACCTTGACACTGGTTTAGCTGCCCCTAGCCATAGCAGCTGGGCTTCGCCAATTGTTATGGTCCGGAAGAAAGATCAGTCCTACAGACTGTGTGTGGACTATAGAATCCTGAATGAACGCACTATTAAGGATGCTTACCCCCTTCCGCGAATCCAGGATACCTTGGACACTCTGTCTATGGCAAAATGGTTTAGCACCCTGGATCTAGCTTCAGGCTATTGGCAGGTGGAGTTGACTCCAAGGGCACGGCAGGCTGCTGCGTTCTGCAGCAGGAAGGGGCTATTCGAATGGAACGTGATGCCATTTGGGCTGTGCAACGCCCCAGCGACGTTCCAGCGCTTAATGGATCGGGTCCTGGCTGGACTACAATGGGAAATTTGCTTAGTCTATTTGGACGACATAATTGTTCTGGGGAGGGATGCCAAAGAAATGATTCAGCGCCTAGCACAGGTATTCGAAAGGTTGCGCCAGGCCAACCTCAAGTTGAAACCTGCTAAGTGCTGCCTCTTCCGCCGCCAGGTGATCTATCTGGGTCATGTAGTTTCAGAGGAAGGCATCGCCACTGATCCTCAGAAGGTGGAAAAGATTCGAGAATGGCCGCAGCCTACAAGTGTTAATGAAATCCGACAATTCGTTGGTTTAGCATCTTACTACCGGCGCTTTGTCAGAGATTTTGCCACAGTGGCCAAGCCCCTTCATGATCTGTTGCGAAAGAATGCCAGATTTCAATGGACCCCTGAAAGTAATCAAGCATTTGAAAAACTGAAAGAGCTACTCACCACCGCTCCTGTTCTGGGGTATCCTATGGATCATGGCGACCTCATTCTCGATACGGATGCCAGTAATTTTGGAATCGGAGCTGTGTTATCCCAACTCCAACATGGCGAGGAACGCGTACTAGCCTATGGCAGTCGAGGATTGACACTAACGGAGCGGAATTACTGCACCACACGGAGAGAGTTGTTGGCTGTAGTGGATTTCTCAGCACATTTCCGTCAATATCTTTTGGGCAGACCTTTTGTCGTGCGGACAGATCATAGTAGTCTGCAGTGGCTGATAAACATGAAAGAACCAGAAGGACAGTTGGCTCGGTGGTTGGAAAAGCTTGGAGAGTATGATTTCAAGGTTGTGCATCGGCCTGGGCGCCAACATGAAAATGCAGATGTGCTATCCAGGAGACCATGTCGTTCAAATTGTGCCTGCAGCCTTAAAGAACCTTCTTCCAGTAACCCTCAGGTCTGTCATCAGGCAGTTCAGTGTGATCTTGACATTGGACCTGGAAATGCTAATCCCGAGTTCTGTCCAGTGGGGGTAGTGCAGCCTGTCATGACTGCAAGTACTGCTCCATTCCTAGGGTGGACTGCTGAGGAACTTCGCTCCGCTCAGGCAACTGACAGCGATATTGCCCCAATCAAAAGGTGGATGGAGGAAGGTGGGGAACGGGCCCCCTGGGGTGATGTGTTGCCTTATGGACCGGCGACTAAAGCTTACTGGAGCCAGTGGAAGAGATTGTATCTAAAAGATGGCATCTTGGTAAGGCGTTTCTACCTGATGGAGGGCCCAGAGTTTTATCCTCAAATTATCTTGCCAAAAGTCTTTCGGAAGGATGTCATGCATCAGATGCACGATGGACCAGTGGGTGGACACTTCGGGGTGGAGCGGACGCTGTCCCGATTACAGTCACGGTATTACTGGTACCAGATGCGGGAGGATGTTATGCTCTGGTGTCGCACGTGTGCCAGCTGTGCTGCGAAGGCTCGACCCACAAAGACCCCGCAAGCGCCAATGGGCACTGTTCGGGTGGGGGCTCCCATGGAAAGGATTGCTGTCGACTTGATGGGCCCCATGAATGAAACAGAACGATTCAACAGTTACATTCTTGTGGTGCAGGACTATTTCACTAAGTGGGTGGAAGCCTACCCCCTGCCCAACGACCAGGCGGTCACTGTTGCGGAGGTTATAGTTACTGAATGGGTCTGTCGCTACGGAGCACCGTCGACACTGCATAGTGACCAAGGCTCTAACTTCGAATCTTGTGTTTTCCAAGCGATGTGTGAATTATTAGGAATTGAGAAGACTCGAACGACACCTTTCCGCCCCCAGTCGGATGGACAAGTGGAGCGATTTAATGCCACCCTCCAGAAAATACTGGCTACCACTTCAGAGCGGTGTCACTGGGACTGGGATCTCATGGTTCCCATGGCTGTGATGGCTTACCGAGCTACCAAGCATAGCTCCACTGGTTTCACCCCAAACATGATGCTCTTCGGCCGGGAGTTGACGGAGCCTGCTGATCTAGTTGTAGGGCTACCTTTTAGTGAAACCTCAGCTCCCACTCCTCCACAATATGTTGCTGAAATGAGAGAAAGGTTGGAGTTGGCACATCAAATTGCCAGAGAGCAACTGGGTCGTTCCGTTGAACGTGCCAAAAAGCAATATGACAAGAATGTGGCGAGGACACATTATAGGGTCGGTGATGCTGTATGGTACCTCATAAAAGGGACTAAAAGGGTGCAAAATAAGATCAGGAAGTTCCTACCTGCGTATGAGGGTCCTTACTTCGTTCTAGGACACTTGGATGATATGGTGTATCGAATCCAGAAAGGTCCAAAGACAAAAGTGAAGGTCGTTCATCACGATAAGCTCAAGCTGTATCATTCCCGACAACCCCTGGAAAATAGCTGGGTGTTTAAAAGTTTGGAAGCCTGGCAACCCCAAGAGGTTCCTACTCCCAGTCTTGGAGCTAACTTTAGTGACCTTGACCTTGGCCTCACTCACCTCTTTGCAGAGGAAACCGTAAATGACAGCGGCATGGAGCAGGTGCCTGTACTTGATGTGCCAATGACTAAACAGGAGGATAGAAATGTGCAGTGCGGAGAAGGTAGCACGGTGCAACCAAGTCAACCATGGACTGTTAACGGCCAAATCGGGGGTAGGCCGCAACGAGTTAAGAGACCACCAAAGTGGTTTGGTGACTGGACAAACTGATGCTCGAGGAAAAGAGACTTTGACAAACATACCAACTGTTCTATTGTTAAAAGAGAATTAATGTTGCATTAATGTTTTTTTTATTTTCTATGTTGACCCCTGTGGATGTTATTTGTTGTGCCTATGGGTGAGTTCATCAACAACAAAGTATTATTATTATTAACATTTTTTTTTGTGTGTGTGTAAACGCTCAGCTGCTATTCCCTCCTTCAAAAAGGGCAATGTGGAAAAGAGATTCCATCCACTAACTGGACTGCTTCCAAAAAGGGACTGTGTGTAATTAACTTTTATGCCATCCTTTTTCCCATCCAAGCACCGTGCTACCCTCTGCCTTATGGACTGTTTACCCTGTCACATGGGGCTGGATTACAAAGGCTAGTATCTCTATTGAGTGGAGTATGCTAACATGGACTGTGCTCCATCAAGTGGAGTTGCCTCAGAGAAAAAAAAAAAAAAAAGAGAGAAACAGGAGGCAGTATGTTGGATGTATTTCTTTCTGTTTTTTGCACTGTGAAATGTTGATACATTTTATGTTGTTATGCAAGGGCTGCTGGATTGGTATTATAGTTAATTACCATCCAGAGTGGGGGTAGTGTTGCGGAACAAAGGGGAAATAGGGAGCTGTTCCTTTAATGTCGTAAGGACGTAAATTGTAGTACGAGTGGGAGGGAATTATGGGTAGAGTAGTCCGGAACACGCATGGTCGTGTGTACAGCATGGAATAGAGCGGAGATGCATGTTTCCTTGTTTTTCTGTTGTTTCCGTTAGAGATGCGCTGAGTATTTGTGTTCACTGCAACATTGTGGGTCATGTGGATGCATGTCGGAGAGACCAATAAAGCAGCATACTCAGAACACTTTGTATAACTCATCATTTGCACGGACTTGAGGAACTGGTAAACTTTTACGCACACACATACGGCTGCAGAGACGGAGAGCGCCGAAGTGAAAAAGTTAACACAAGACTATATTTTCAAAGTGGCATTTAATGGTAAATGAGGCATCCAGATCCTTTTGACACTTTGGTTTTCATATGTTTGTGCTATGGTTGCTTTTAAACCTTTATTTTTGCATGGAAGTGATAGTCAAGTGCATTGTCCATAGGGAGACATTTATGATGATATTATTCAAGATTTACTGAAGCCAAGAGCAGCAGCACATCCTGGAGAATCAACCAGTATCCATCCCAGAATCATATCTATTTATTGATCTACTCCTTGAAACAGCTTCAAGAGAAAGTGTTTCCTGTTTACATTGTCATAGGTCAAAAGTTGTCCCCAGAGCTTAGTGATCTAGATTGTGCAAACTGAATCCGAAGCTGAACTGGTGCTGCTGTTTAAAATCTTCTGAAATGGTTCTACAGATATACAGAATAACTTTCCGGTCATCGTTTTCCTGAGCGAATATGTGTTTTCATATGCCGAGCAAAAATAAATACTTAACGTGTGAGCGAAATATAATGATGGCGAACACATAAATAAGTGTGTCATAAGTTGAAGAAAAGTTTGATTTATTTTGGCGAGAAAGTGTTTTACTGCTTTGATTAAATAAGATCTCACTGTCTGTGCGCTCAGCATGTGACGTCACTTTCCCAAACATTCGCCGCTTGGAAGTTTGTCCATATATGGAAGAGCGATCCAGACTACTGTGAGTGCATAGTGCGCGGGTGTGTTTCTGACCTAGTCATACTTTTAGGGATAAAATTGCTGAAGAATGTTCCTAGAATTTTGCAACATCAGATAAAACTTTCTTTTAAGTCCTCAAATAGAGAATCAAACAGACAGACATATAGATATTTGAAAATAACAGAAATAAGGTAAAACACTATAGGCTATATGAATGTGTGAGTCAGGCTTCTGTCCTGGTTCATCCTCTGCAGAGAGGGACTTCTGTTCACCAGGTGGGGGCTTTACCCTACATGGCAGAGGCATTCCTTCCCAAACTACGGCCTTCTTCGGAATGTTGGGAGGATGGAGGCAGGAGGTAGACTTTGATCTGATGCCATGCACTGGGGGTGTTAAGTAGCGGTGTAAAGTTTTGTAGCTCTGACCAATATGAAATGTGAACAGTATTTATTGCAATACAATACATACATGTGTATAACAGCACAATACAGTTGTACAGTATGAGACAAAAATAAAAGTCAAATCACAGCTCAAGCTTCATTGTCATAGTGACACTTAAACAGACAGATGGCTGATAATATATAACAAACATAATAGCAATAATAACAACAGCAATATTTATATATACAACATTTTAGGAGATATAAATGCAAAATATAAAGCCAACATAGCAGCAGGATAAGAGACAAAACAGTAAAGAGGTAACTGTAATTCATTTCTATTTAAGAGTGAGCATGTGATGGGTCTATAGCTAATGTATTTATCAAAAGCTAATCAAATATTTGTTTGTATATGCCGTAGAGTGAGTATAAAAGTGCATCATAGATTTACAGAAGGAAAGAATGGGCAGTACAGTAAGATGTTCCAGGCTGTGCATCACAGAAATGAACTGCTGACCCTTGTTCATCCAATGCAGGGCATCAAATACTCATAAGGCGAACATCTGTTTGCGTCAGAGCACGCAATGGCTGTTCAAACATGCCCTGAATGAACAGAACAAATCATTTCGATCCTGTTCCAGAAATAACCGCAAGGGTTCAAGGGAGGAAATCTCATCATCTTAAACTTCACAGCTTTTCTTCCCCACAGTAAGATGTGATGAATATGAGGGATATCATTTGCCAGTCTAGGCATACTTCTTTGTGTCTAACCCATAGGTCTAACAACATACACTGTAAAAAAATATATTGCTGCCTTAATACTTAATTTTTAAGTATATCAACTTGGATGTTTAAGTAATTTCAACTTAAATTACATTAAACGGACTTAATAAATTAGATGAATCTTGTATAATTTATATTTCAAAAAGTTGAAAATTGCTTAACTTATTTTAAGGAGTTAAAGCAATGTAAACATTTCATAACTTTTTGATCATATGATTTTTACAGTGTACTGCCTTGATCTGAAGCAGTGGTAGCATCAATTTTCAGTCTTTTATCTAATCTATTCCCTTTAATTATAATGTTGTGAAAGTTTCAGGCTCATTTACCCTTTTGGGAAAATTAAGATGGTAGCTACATGTGTTTTAGAACATGGTCATCATTGGTTATTATCTGGTTAACTAAGATACTATGTTCCAAAAAAACAGCTTGACCACTATAAGCTGATAGTCAAATTGGTAGATGGTCTGTTGATAGTCCAAGATGGCCTATCATATTAGATAATGACCATTTTGAACAAGCTAGAAACCAGATACCATGTTTCAAAACACTGACCAGCTCAAGATTGATTTTCTAGCATGGATACTAATTATTAGACGATACTAATGTGAGTTGTCTTAAGATGTAGTATCCCCCACCACTTTCCATGAGCACTGTTACCTGAGACACGGTGAGATAAAACAGGGTGTGGTCACCTGGAGGGCATAGAGAAAACATTAAAGGAGTTTTAAGAAATTGAATACAATGATTTATTAAACTTTAAATAAATAAACACAAACATAAATTCATCCTGCAATTAATTCCAGTGGCACAAACCTACCAAAAAGCTTTTCTAATACCTACACCGATGCAGACAACCTACACCAAATCTATTAACGGACAACCATATTAACTAATCACCACCAAGCCTTTCAAGTGGGCGGGCTTTAAAGGTTTGCTTAGTAGCCAATCAGACGCCCTGCGTCTCTTTTTATTTTTTCCCGTTACTGTGAAGTTTTTGCTGCCGATGCTCGTGCTGGAGGTTCTGCCTACTCGCCACTCTGGATAGCGGCCGTGAAAAAACGGACAGAACGAGACAGACAAGGAGGCACGGACTTTGGGGAGAGTGAACGGTGCAGGGAAAACGAGGCAGCGACGTTAGTTTCGTGCCCTATCGTTTAAAGTGCGCACAGGAGTGTTTACTGCAGCGCTCTGTGGGAGAGAGGGAGAGAAAGAGAGAGAGAGACAGAGAGGGAGAGAGAGACCGGAGGACCGGAGAGAGAGACGGGAACAGCAGTTCAGAATGGATCACCACCACCATCAACAACAACATCATCAATATGATGGAGGAGAGAACGACTATATGCCCCAGGAAGATGACTGGGATCGGGATATGCTGCTTGACCCCGCCTGGGAGAAACAGCAGAGAAAGGTAACGTTACGCGCTATAATCTCTCCATACCACCGGTTTAAGATGCAATGGGACTTTCTGCAAACCAGCAGAAAAAAATACCATGCCGAAATGCAGAGATTTAAAGGCCCCGTCCGGAATCCGAGTCATTGAGTTGTGGGCTGCTGGTGAAACAGGCTTTGCATGGCGACGCATGCATGAATTTGTTTATTTTGTGTCTCTCATATTTGTTTGTCTCAAACCAAGCGAGTATAGAGCATCAAAAACTTGTTCGGTACTCTGTATAGTCTTCATTATAAGAAACTTGAGGAACATCTGTTGCGGGATTGCGCATATTCCTATTCACCATTCTGTCTGTCCATTCATTTGAGCGATTTGACGGCCCACCCCCGGCCGGACCCTGATCACCGGACACCGTGCGCCCACCGATCCTCTTCACCGCGCGCAACAGATGTCCGCCGCCCGCGACAGACAGCAGCCTTTGCTCGTGGATGCGGCTCATATGATCTGCTGCGCGCGCAGAGAGCACGAGCTCACTTTATTTACGGGGTTTTAACGTGTGACCAATATAGAGATGAGAGTCATTCTGGTTCCGATTCCCATTAACGATTTCAGTTCTCTAACGATTCTAGTGTTTTTGAGGAAGTAACGTTATCTTATAAAAAACATGCAATTCTTATAGCATTTACTTTCTTCGGCAGTCTGTTGACAAATAATGAGGTAATTTCAGATTACAACAGAACAGATATAACAAATAACTTAAATTTAGCATAAGGTAACGTTACTGTATGTTTACCCCGTTTTTAAATGTATTTTTCTATATAAAACAGATTGTATAATATGGCTTTTAACTACACGCTGCCATATGGACTAGTCAGTAACGGAACAAGTACAGCATAATGCAGGTTTTGATTCACTTTCGCGTTGACCACGACGAAAGTAATAATTTGCGGTTCAAATTCGTCAGATTAATTTTGGAACCTTTCATAATGATTCACAAGTCTTTTTGATTCACTTACATGATTTGTTTATTGGAGTTGCTTGTGCGAGAATCGAACTTCGCCGTGTGTTTTAGATTCACTTAAGGAACCGGTTCATAAGAGTCGTTCGTTCGGGGTTTAACGTTATACGGATTACTTTGTAGAATCATTAGCGGTGATGAACAGTAGTTGCTAGCAGACACTGTCAGAGTATTTTAATAGCAGTACAGTGTTCAGTGCTCATCGGCAGAAGAATGCACCGTTAACAAAGCCGAAAGTTATGAAAATCGCTTAGTTCCGGTATGTTTAACGGTCCTGATTAAGAACCGGCTCTTGGTTGCCAATTCTGGGCCCAGCTCCGTTAACGGATTCCGGTAGACCATTAGTTGGGGGAGGGGAGTGTTTATAAAAAATCTCTCGGATGTGATTTTCTGCACAGAAGTCTAAAAACTATTTGAAATATGAGTAACATTTGTCGCTCCCACACTCCTTTCTTCCCGTTTGGAAAACGGGGAGGAAAAAAGAACGAGTGCTGGAATCTGCTGCGGTTTGGGCTGGGCTTGTCAGGGAGCGAGTCTGCCCAAAAATGGTAATAACAGACCCCGTACACGGCTGCTGGAAAACTTTCCCGGGTTACTTTTTTTTCCTTCCTCGAAAGCTTGTAGACTCCTGAATGATGTCATCAGCTACCGGCGGGAAAGACTCATGCTCAGGTATGCGGGCAGAGTCTTTCACTTTAGCTCCTGCAACCATAAACCCATGACAAAACCATGTGTCAACCGTTTACACCAGCCCTGACATGCTGTTTCTACTTAACTGTTAAGAGAGAAATGAAAAATAAGTTTTTCATCAGTAGCCTAGTGCAGGATCATCATATTTAGAATTGTTTTTGCTACATTAACCGTTATATATGTCATAGTGGTGTGTATGTGTGTGTTTGTGTGGTGGGTCAGATGGAATTGAGAGAGACACAACTAGAAAAAGCCCTGAAGAGTTTTTTCCGTCTCGTGATATAGGCTAAGCACTACATTGATACACTCATTAATAACACACACGCACACACACGTCTGCTCCATACTGCCCATTAAACACCCTCTGTGACTTTAATGATGTGTGTTTGTGTGTGTGTCAGATAAATTGGTTATTGTTCTGCTTTCTGACAGGGCTGAAAGGTCAGTAGAGAAGTGAAGTAAAGTCTGTTCTGCACACACTCTCTCTCACACACACACACACACACACACACACACACACACACACACACACACACACACACACACACTGCAGGTATAGAGGGCAGCTCTCGTAGCCGTAAAAGACATACGGAATAAGTCAAATCTGGAGTAAATTTGCGTTGAGAAAGTGAATGCATGTGAGAAAACATCTGATTGGCTGCTGTTTATGTTTATGGGTTAAAGTATTTCAGCAAGTTCAGACTTAACCGATAGAATCAGAAACACATTTTCCTGTCCAATAACATCTGTGCAGGTTTGTAAGAGTTTATCTGCAACTTGAGGGGAAGAAAGACCCTCGGGCCGGGCAGGTGTGAGGTGATTCAGTTTAAAACGGCAGCGAGACCTTATGAACTCTCTCCTTTTTGCTTGGCCCCATCTGTGAGTTCAGACTTTCATTGTTTTGTTCACGTGTCCCATTCTGTCGCTTTTTAAGCCAATCAGAGAAGTCTTCAGTTGCCACAGTTAATTTTGTATTGCCACAAGAGAGTTTTGTTAGGGTTTAGTGAATGTTCTGTTTACATTTACACTACTGTTCAAAAGTTTGGGGTCAGTTGCTCACGGCCCACGCGAACGCTCCACTCATGCTTTAAAAAGCATTTTCAGTTTGGGTTTTCATCCAAGTGTACTCCAGAATTTCTGTTTCGGACCAGAAGTTTAATTTCGGTGCATCCCTAATTTGTGGCCATGTTCAACAGAAGTTTTACCACAGGCATTTGCCAAAACAACGTATTTTGGTAAAGGTTGAGACTCACATAACCAGGTGTCAGCTTTTTTGTATCATCATTATTTTTCATACATTCAAATAAATTGCTTGTTAAGTATATAGGGGATCAAAATGTCAGAGACTTACAACCACCCAGAACACCCTAGCAACCACTCAGCAGCTCCCTAGCAACAAGCCACTACATCCTAGCATTATGTTAGTGAGTTTCCTTTAGAAAATGTGAAAATCAGAATTTTGAACTGAAAGGGCTAAATTTGTCTTTCAGTGCCGTGCAGTGTGTGGATTGAAGTAGTGGGTTATTTTTAAGTGTTTCCTTACTGCAGTAGTTCAGTCTGCCTTGGGCAGGTTTTATATGGTTCTGTTTGCAAGTCTTGACTTCTCTGATAAGAAAGATGTAGATCTTCAGAAACAGGAAAAGGTTCAGCTCTAGTGAATCTGAATCAGTCACATATCATTGGGTTCTGAGATCTATATCTGACAATCTGCATTGTGTATTTTCTTGGTGTGTGTCTTTAGGGTGGTAAAGGGTTAACGTAGGCAAGCCTCCTCCTAATGTAGGCTTTTTCAGTTTAAAGAATTAAAGTAGGTCTGCTTGTCGCAATCAATCCTGTTTTTCTCCGTGTCTCACTCGTTCTCTTTCTCTCCACCTCTATTAGAGGGGGTAAGTTGAGGATCCCAAGGGGATACAGAGGCTTTTTTTTTTTTTTTGCTGGTTTGAGGTGAGTTCCCTGAAATCTGTTGCAGATCTAAGAAGAGATTTTATTTCTCTGTGGAGATACTGACATACTGACATACATGAATAACTACGTTTTAAACGTTGTTCATGCACAGAAAATCTACAGCATTCCATGAAACATGGTAAAATGCGAGTACTGCACTCTTATTGGTAGCTGAAAGCATAATAAAATTAGCCAGTATATCTAATAAACCAACACGTGAGCAGCAGGGTATGTGTAAAACTTTGTGAATGGCAGCTGCTTCAATTACGTGGAGTTCTGCGGGCACAGATGCCATGTAGGCCTGCATATAACACGTGATGTCCTTAGGCGACATTGCATGCCTGATTTTGTCCCTACCACTTAATGAAAGCTGGCATTTTCAATTCTTGAGCAGAAGCTTTCATTTAGCCAGTCTGTTGCTGTACCGAGTGACGATACTGCGTTAGGAATTATTTTTTTAATGCTCTACATTTCAATGTGGTTGTTATCAGTGGTAGAAAGCAATGGCGGCAATCACAGGCTATAACCATGTCTTGAAGATTGTGGGGGACCTAACCAATTTTGGGGGGATGGTGGGTAATGTGGCAATATCTGATTATTGGTGTGGACTTGTCCTTGTCAGTGTTTATGGTGGTTACCCAATATCTCTCCGATGCACACTCCAATTTATTGGACTTACTATCTGTTCTAGTAAAACAATGCGAACAAATGTGTTCAGTTAGCCTGGGTTTCCCCATGCTGCCTTGCACACAGCGCGATTTTATTCACGCTACTAGGCAGCCTGGATTCCATGGACCAGATTTTCGCCTCAGCAAGGGGATCAATCACAGAACGGGGGGGAGCAGCAAAACGATGACGACGTCTATGCGACACACCAAAGCAGTTTGTTTATATCTATGGATCCAACATGGCAGCAGACGCAAAGTTACCTTTCAATGCAGCCTTAGATAGTGTTCTAAGTAGTTTAGTCGCCATCGTGTACACATAAATCTCTGACCCATCGTCTTCTTCCTCGTCGAATTTCTGTCGCTCTACATACGTCACCTGGTATAATTGAAACGATTGGCTATGAGCTATGTACAGGCGCATTTGATAGACATTCGTAGCGCCCAATAAACGGCTCTGGGCATTCGTAAACCACGGCTCAAATGCGAGAAAATGAATGTGGTTCCCAGACGTTAGCCAGGCTAGTGTTCAGTTGCGTTTTATTAAAAAAATTGTGGGGCAGATTGAAAAAAAGTCCCAGAAAGTGTATAACTTGATTCAGAACAGTACGATTATGTACATTTTTCATGCAGAACCTAATTATATTACATTAGATAATCCATCACTATTTCTTGACATCATAACCAGCATGTCTGTGAACACACACACACACACACACACACACACACACACACACAGCTATCCCCACCAAAATGACATGCACAATGACGTCCATGACACCGTTTCTGCCATTTCCTGTCCTGGAGTTTGATGTGAGGACGTGATGAGGTACTTAATCCCTCGCTGTGCTCTTTCAGCCAATGAAAAAACAGCTTGAATAGAGCTAGAATAGTGTAGAATACTGCCACCTCATTTACTGGGACTGTGTGTGTGTGTGTCTGCTCGAGCCAGACCAAGATGCTGTGGGGATACAGTTTATTAATGTGTGTGTGTGTGCGTATTCTTAAAAAGTTTCTTTTATTGACTGTGTTTGGTCCTCCAGCGGCTCTGCAGTTTGCAAAGTCAAATATGTCAATTCAGACTTTTTATCTTGGGAAAGTCAAGCTCTTAATGCAAATTATCTCATTCCGCTCCTAACCTCATGATGCGCTCAAAACAAGGACTTTGTTCCTGGGGGACTATCTGACAGTTACCAAGAACCAGGCCTTATTGTTCCTCATATATGACCTGTGTAGATAATGAAACATTGCTATGAGGAGATGTGCACATAAACTTTGGAACTTTAATTAACGTAAAAGCAGTGATCCGAGCGAGTCAGCGTTTAGCTCTAAGTGAAGCCTCTGGCTGTGTTGATAGGATTATTAATGAGCCATTAAACTGTGTGTCTGGAAACATGAAAATAAGAGACAGGCTCACCTTAGGAGGGTGTAGTGTGTGTGTGTGTGTGTGGGGGGGGGCTAATGTGGAATGCGTGTGGAAGCGAGACAGTGGGCCGCGCGTCTCTGGGGCTGATCAGCACTTCCTGTCTGGAGGAGAAAGCCAGCAGACACCAACAAACAGCCCACTAATAGACAGATAGGGTGAGGGAGAAACAGATGGAAACTAAAGTAGATTTTTACATTTGCGCATGGGGTTGTGACGGTACCAGCATTTCAGTAGTCGGTACCAACACCAGTAAAAGTTTGCGGTTTTTCTCTGTACCACTTTCGGTACAAGAGCAAAAACTGTTGAATTAAATACAGTGTCCAATATTTCTCTCGTCTGTTGGTTATCAGTGACTACGTTTACACGTTTACATGTTCATTTATATAGCGCTTTTAACAATATGGATTCAAAGCAGATTTACAGAGATAATAGGAAATTACCGTAACAGATTGTTTAGGCTTTACAACAGCTCTAGGATAAAGTTATTGTCCAGCTAAAGTTAGTTTTGATTGATTGATTCACCTCCGTTGCGAAGATCATTAGTTATAAACTTAGGGGCCCGCTAACACAACACCGTTCTAACAGGAAAACCCTTAACACGCTCCGGACGCCCATCCGCACAAAACAGTGCCTGGTGTCTCGAGAACACACTCCCTGAAATAGGTTCAAAGGTGCAAACGATTATCCGTTATCTCTGCGCAAACCTCAAAAACGCAAACCCGCGAAAATGCAGACGTCACGCACATGCGCATTACGTGTTCAGTCCAAAGGTTTGAATATATATGTGCGCAGGCGTGTAGTCCTTATTTACAAATCAACCCTCAATAAACTACTTGCCTGGCCTTAAACATTTATAATACAGACATTTATTGTCGCGTCTGCGTAGCCACGCGATCTGGAATTATCCCGACAACATTTTATCTGTAGTGAGGTAAAGGGAAGAGAAGGAGGCCTTCACAGGGGATGGACTGGTTGACACTTCAGGACTGCGTTGTCATCGTGTCCAGGCACAGGTCCTTCATCAGATCTGTATACGCCCTGGATCCGGCGGACTGCGGTAAACCTCGGATAAACAGAGAGACTAATATTAGCGTAGACGCCATTCTTCTTATGATGTAACAAGTACATCAGGATTTATGGGGAGTGTTCCCGGTTCCGGCTGACCTAAACTATGCAGCCTAACGTTGAATTATAGAAGTCTATAATGTGTTATGTGTATGCTAGGCCAAAGAGATGTGTTTTTAGTCTAGATTTGAACTGACAGAGTGTGTCTGTTTCCCGGACAATGGGAATGTTATACCACACTGCACAGTATGCTGCATGCATGTTACCGGTGTTGTGCCGAAATTCGACTACCTGCCAAATTATTACCCCCCCCTCATTGAAGTCGCTACCTGATTGCCTAATCCTTACCCCACCTCTAATCCTAACCCCTCCCACACAACTAATCCTAAACCTACCAACACTAGGGGGGGAATAATTTGGCGGGGGTGAGAATTTGGCACAACACCGGGTTTGCCTTCGCTGCATGCGCACCGTCTAGGTGAAGATACGGAGCAGAGACTGCGCAGCGAGTTGAGTTTAGCGATTTGGAGAAGGGAACAACACACGGCATCCATGTAGAACTGAGCACATGCACACTTTGGTCAGAGCGGTACTACAGTTGGTTACTACAGTTATGAGCTTCATCGCATTAGTTTGAAAGAAGTATTGCATTTAAATGAGGTAAAGTTTAATCGCAATATTGCCAAAATCCCATTATAATCGCATTATTAGGGCGTGTGTATTAAACACACTGACTGTCAATAATCGCAGTTTCCTATTCAATCGAGCATTTAAATATGGTTGCCACAGAAACTTTGCGGTGTAGAGCTAGAGCAGGGGTCTTCAATGTTTTTCAGGGCAAGGACCCCTTAGGCAATAGAGACATGTAGCGCCAGGGACCCCCGATACAAAATGTGTCAAACAGTACTACGTATTAAGCATATAGCCTTCGATATTAATTGAAACTAACCATATTATGATAAAAAATAAGTTAAATTATGTTAAGACAGTAGATCAGAACTATGCACATTATTGTCGTCACTGTCTGTATACTACTTTTCATTGTTAAAATTGAGATTTATGCATCATAATAAACATGTTGTGGTAAGATTCACAATTCATTAGTTGTTTGCAGTTGTAAATATTTTAATGGATTTGCAGTCATACATTTTAATTTTATTATTTAACATTTAAATTTACTTGAACTTTAGTAAAATGCTTTTCTTTTCTTTTTTTTTAGGACCGACCGGTACCAGTAGTACCGGCACAGTTGACAACCCTATTTATGACAGGTGTGACAACGTGTGAGATGAGTTAAAGATTAGGCTAATTTTCAGGGTTAGGGTTTATTCAAATGAATGCCCTATCAAACACCACTAATGATAAAGATAAACAGAGAAACACACAGGCATTTCATCTGTTGAATGGGGATGATGTCATTGTCAGTGTGTGTGCGGTCAGCATTTTGTTTAAACATGTAACAGCTGTTAGACCTGTCACACGTGCACACCTGAGCAGGTAGAGCTGATGCGAGTGTGAGAAGCTTCATTCCTGTTGTTTTTCTCTGCTTCTCACACTGAGAAGGTCATTTTTATAGGTTATATCTGACATAACATGGAAATAATTATTATTAAATATTATATTAGACATATTAGATATATATCATTTAAATATTAAGTTATATATATATATATATATATATATATATCATACAATATTATTAAATAATAATAAACAAAATTTCTATTCTATTTTGTTTGAATAAATAAAAACCAAATTTTTTTTTGCTACAAGTTAATTTAGACATAGCAATATAATGCACGGTATGAAAAGTGGATGTTCAGGTTAAGATCTGTTGAAGATTATATTTAACAGTCAGTGTTAATAAATGATTAGTGTTTTTAAAAATAAACTTTTTAAGTGGGTGCAAAGGTAATGTAGATGTAATTTTTCCAGTTTTGGGTAAACTATCTCTGTAATGTGATGAACTACAACTGTGGTTTCTCTTCTAGGACACCTCATTTTAATTTGGGGGTTTGTAAGAAATGAAAAAGATGTCTTCGAAAAGATCTAGTATCATTTGTTTGCAGATGCCTCTTGGTTTCTGCTCCGATATGTAGAGATTTTTGAGTGCCCACAGGAGCCACCATATGCCATGCATGTGAGAAATTTTGAAGGTGGATCTATAAAAAACAGAGTTTACTCTCTATAGCAGTAAATAAACAGGTGATTTGCTTGGCTTATGGGGGAGTTTGTTTGTGTGTACGTGTGTGTGTCTCAGGGCGACTAATTGTTTGTTGGTTTTCTGGCATTTGTAGTTGCTATGGCAACCCCATGACGATGAACCGAGCTGTGCTGTATTTCACACCAGAGTGAGGAAGAGAGAGAGCAGGAAAGGAAAGAAAGAGAAGGAGTGAATAGAGGAGTAAATATGGGGTTAAAAAAGAAATATTTGTGGTCTAGGTGTGAGGAAATCTAGCAGTATTCCTGCTGAGTGAGCAGAGACCTGCTGTCTGTCTGACTGTATTTACATGCAGACATTTGCATGGCCATGCATGCATATCTTTATACATGTGCGTGTTTGAATGTGTCTTTTTGTTTTGTTCAGCAAGGATGCATTAAACCGATTAAAAGTGACAGTAAAGGCAATTATAATGTTGCAAAAGATTTTCAAATAAATGCTGTTCTTTGAACCTTCTATTCATCAAATAATCTTGAAAACTGGTGATGTTTACAAGTAATAATAATAATAGTAATAATAATAAATGTCTCTTAGGTTGAGCAGCAATTCAGCATATTAGAATGATTTCTGACAGATCATGTCACACTGAAGATAAGTAATGATGCTGAAAATTTTGCATTGACATTACAGGAATAAATACATTTTTAAAATGTATTACAAATAGAAAACAGTAGTAGTCAAATATTCGATCTGTAATAATTATGAAAAAAATAAAAATACTCCCCCCAATTTTGCTACATGTTGGTTTGCTGGCCGTAAATGCAGTGAATCCATGATAATCCTATAAGCACGCATGAAGTAATTACTGTAATTACGAGATACCGACTTTTTAACTTTTAATTACAATTTATAAACTCTAATTCTCTGTGAGTTCCGACTTGTACCATGTGACCGCTGCAGATTTATTTAGGTGTTGCCATGACGTAGAATGCCACGTGTTGTCATCTCGAAATTACGGTAATTATGACATGGCGTAAACAAAAAAATGTCAATGAGTTTTGATAACTTCCCTTTAAATAATTTTTTTTCTGAGACCATTGGCAGACATTTGTTTTAATCATAAACTCAATTAATTTTGATCAATTTCACTGAAAACAAGACTTCATATCTTGAGATGGGTTTAAAAACAGAAAACACAAAGCGCTGTAGCACATCATTATCTTTGTGTCTCTGCAATATATATACATTCTGTACATATTTGGCGCGGCCTGCTTTATTAGCTTTTTTTTTTCATTCTCTTGTGTTTCGCTTTTGTTCTGTATATTTTTGTTTACACACACACACACACACACACACACACACACACACACACACACACACACACACACACACACACACACACACACACACACACTGTATCAAGGTCCTGCCCCCTCTCCCATTCCAAGGACAGCTTGGAGGACAGATGTCAATAATGACGTTACACCCCGTTTTTGTAGCATCAGATAACTATCTAAAACCAACTGTATTGGGAAAACAAACATTTGCGTGATGAACTACGTAAAATGACAGAATTTTTTTTTTTTAAGTGTAATTGGATTTTTTTGTTTGATTCACGTCCCATTCGATTACAGGAGAGGGCGGGGTTAAAGACCTATGCTGCAGTCAGCCACCAGGGGGCGATCAAAACTCTTTGGCTGCACTTTTTCAGGACGTGTGCCTTGCGACACACTTTGCTCTTGAACAGAAGAGCATGTCTTATATAAACACCCCCATAAGAAAACCAGTCAGCCTAATTACACTGGACTTCCTTAAAAAACGATTAGTCGACTAGTCGCTTACACAGCCCGCCGGCTAGTTGATTTTGAAAACGTGTCGTTTTGCTACAGTGTGCACTTTCACTTTTGTCGCATCACTTACAGAAACCTATGGTAGCTCATCCTATCTTCATTGTTTTTTATAAGTTGTATTATTAATAAGTTTGTTAGTTATTCATAGTTTTTTGTCTTCCACATTTTGATTTGCATTACAGTTGCTGGAATATTGTAGTCGTGGCTCTTGTGTGTGTGTGTGTGCTCACCCTTGGGGATCGGCTGCATCCCATCATGTAGCAGTCCTGTCTAGCAGTCCAGATATAGCATTTTCTCCTCACCTCTTAAAGTTGGAACAATCTCCTGCTTTTACGTGCATAAACTGAAGGGTCTCTGATTCTGTTAAGTGGCACATCAGTCGTATTAGTGTGTGTATGAGTGTGTTTAGCTTCTGTTCTGCTCCACAGCTGTTTCTCATCAGCTCGCTAACATACCGAAGAATCCTGAAGCCACAGATACTCAGCGCTGCCATGACAACCCCTGTAGAGCGCTCACCCTCCTTAACTCTCTCTCTTGCTGTCACAATCGGGCATGGTTGTAAATGATTACAGAATTACCAAAGTATTCAAGTGCATGTATAACACAGGTGTATGAAATAAATAAACTGGATTAATGACTTTCTTGTGCTTTTTCAGGCTTTGTGTAGCACCTGCCACTCTGCAAATTCTTCTGTAGGGTTCCAACATTAGACCATTTTTATTTTCAACGATGTCACTAATCCTATCAGTCTGATCTTAACAATCTTGTGAACCTCTTGAACCTTTTTCTTATTTCATGTGTGAAGTGGATGTTTTCATACAGTGATAGTTTTAAAGCGACAGCAGCAAAACATGGTGTATTTAGATGGTGGGAGTGGAAAAAAAATTATGAAAAACTTACATTTTCAATTTAAACATTGACAATTAAAATAAATATTATTGTTTTATTGTGGACGTCATAATTTTTTATATGAGAATTAGAAAATTATTTGACCCATAAACCAACAAATAACTAAAATAAAATGAATGACAGTTTTCAATATCATTTGCCTTTTGATGTTTAATAGATTTAGTAAAGTGTGAATAATATTTTAAGTGACTATTTTGTATTTTCATATTTAATGCTGTTTTTTTCTTTGGTTTCCAGTATTTCTGCCTAGTCTTATTTGCACATTAAAGGCATTTGTTGCATTTAATTTTGCATTGTGTTTTGTTTTTTGTTTTCTTCTCAACTTTTAAACCACTCTTTTTCAGACGTTTACTGCATGGTGCAATTCTCATTTACGGAAGGCGGGGACGCAGATCGACAACATTGAGGAGGATTTTAGAGACGGACTCAAACTCATGCTGCTCCTAGAGGTCATCTCAGGTCAGTGACCTCTCAACGCAGTTCCACCTTGAACCTTCCCCCCACCTTTGAAAGCTTGTATCTTCTTTGATATTATCAAAGGCACTGTTTACACCTGGTATTAATTATGATGCGTTTTAGTCGATCGGATCACAAGTAGACGAGGCAGACACATTCCAGTTTACACCTCTTTTGTCCACTTTCAAAACACTTCTGTCCTGATTTCTTTGAGGGGAGGGTCTATGGGTTAGGAAATGTATGGTTTTTTTTCAGATCTTTCGAAATGAACGAAATAAGCTTGCGCAATTTACATATGAACACGACTGGAGATGACGGAAAAATATATGGAGAGCGTCAGGAATTGTCCTTGGTGTGTTTTTTTTGTCTTCAAACCAAACTTGGATCTTCAGCCAACAAAGCTAATAATAAGTTAATAAGACAAAGCCCATAATGTTTACGCGTGAGGTCAGTAGGCGGAGAGTAGACGGTCTTTTGTGGCTGTTCAAACATATTCAAACACATGAGCGTCGACACTACGAAAGCAATCGAGTCATATGTGTTTCCGACAACCTCTAAAAGTGGTCGGAAGTGGATAAGCTCAAAACGTTTTAGACCCCGTTTACACCTGTATTTAGCGGCATCCACTTGTGATCCCATCGACCGAAACACATCTTAATACCAGGTGTAAACAGGGCCAAAGGGCCCCTAGATCCAGGCTGAAGAAAAGTAGTGACTGGGCTTATGCCATAGCCAGCCCTAAAACAGCCTACCGCTTTCTATCAGAATAATCTTGATAGAATCACTTTTTAAAGCAAAACTAAAAACCTATGTCTTTGAGAAGGCTTATAATCTTAGAGTCAGATGGGGCTAGTTTAAGCTTCAACTAGATGTACCGCATGGCGGTACAAAATATGACCGCCGCTCAGGCCTGCACTGGCTTTCCACAAAAATAAATGACGTGGAGCAATTTGGCTGTATTGCGTGTTTATGTATATACCTAAAAAAAGTAGTAGTATGTGCATGTGTGCGCATGTGTGTTTGTGTGTGTGTGTCTGTGCATGTGGATTTGTATGTGTGTGTATGGGTGTGTGTCTGTGCGTGTGGATGTCAGTGTGTGTGCATGCTTGCGTTTGTTTGTATTCCTGCATGTGTGTGTGTGACAGTATCATCCTAAACCAGCAACCCTTCGCTCAACAGCACCATCTACAGGCCGATGAGTGTACAGTCACTAAATGTGCACATAAATGAATTTATTTTATACCCCCCCCATGGATGAAATTCTACGAAACTTAGCATACCCCCAGAGGATGTCAAGTTAATCATACACATGAAATATGGTGCAGTTCTGAACATCTCCACTGAAGATAGGGGCGATTAAAGCAGAATAATATTGCATTTTCATTTTTTATGGGAGGGGCGCAAATCACAAATGAGTGATTATGGGCTAGGTTGATGTGGGCCCTTAAGACCAACATACCATAAAAATTTCTTCATCCTCGGTTCCACGGTTCAGGTAGTTATTTAGGAAAAACTGCATTTTTGGGGTTTGGGGGGGGGCCCAGCGCGGGGGGGGAGTGGCCCCCGGGGACCAAACGAAATTTTTCCGTGAAAGTCTAGTGGGGCTACATGCCCAACAAATTTCATGTTCCCCGGTGTTTCGGTGTCCCTGGTATCGTTGACGGAAAATTCAGTAGATTGACGGGAAAAAAAACCAAAAAAACTTTGACAATCGATTATGGGCTAGGTTGATGTGGGCCCTTAAGACCAACATACTTTGCAAATTTCTTCATCCTCGGTGCCACGGTTCAGGTAGTTATTTAGGAAAAACTGCATTTTTTGGGTTTGGGGGGGCCCAGCGCGGGGGGGGGAGTGGCCCCCGGGGACCAAACGAAATTTTTCCGTAAAAGTCTAGTGGGGCTACATGCTCACCAAATGTCATGTTCCCCGGTGTTTCGGTGTCCCTGGTATCGTTGACGGAAAATTCAGTAGATTGACAAAAAAAAAAAAAAAAAAAACTTTGACAATCCCTATATGACCGCTTTCGCTAGCTATGCTAGCGGCGGTCATAATTATGTGTTTATGTTGTGTTTTACTGTCATACTGTTGTGCGCATTCTAGCTTTTTAATTGACAATGTTCAAGCACAATTGTAGTGTTCAATTGTAGTACAATTTGCATACTACAAGCTTGTTGATTACTGTCTGGAATAAGTGTGAAATAAATTTAATTGATCTGAGGGCATTGTGATGTTGTGCGTGATGTAATATTATGATTCAGGATATTTAAACCGTCTTTCTCTGTAGGGGAACGTTTGGCCAAACCAGAAAGAGGAAAAATGAGAGTCCATAAGATCTCCAATGTGAATAAAGCTCTGGACTTCATCGCCAGCAAAGGAGTCAAACTGGTTTCTATTGGAGCAGAGGGTAGGTCCCCCCCCCCCTCCAGCAGTGACCTATATACTGCAGGCTTCCAGGGTCATGGGTTCAGCATGTGGGATCAATGGCTATCAGACGATCTGCCTGTATGTGATATGTGCTTATATCTCATGTCACATGAAGTCCCTCCCCCTTCCCTTCCAATACAGTTAAATAGGTTAGACATACAGTACATACCTGACATATATTAGATCTATCTGAAAATGTGTGTGTATTTTTCCTGTTACCTGCTCTCTCTCTCTCTCTCTGTTTTTAATCCAGAGCGGCATTCCAGACAGATTAGCCATTTACCAAAGCCTTTGTCTTGGTTACATACTGTTACCGGTTTGTGTGTGTGTGTGTGTTTGTCTGGCAAAGCTGGGATACACATACACACAAGCACATACTGGGATGTGTGTAGAGTGTATTATGAGATTAGCCTAAGAAGATGGAGGGGAAACACATGCATGTTTACCTAGATATTTAAATGGGACTTCCCATATACAACTGTGTGTAAAAACAATAATAAAAACAAATAATTAATACAACTTTTTGTATATTTAAAAGTGAATACAGACTTAATATTATTTAGCCTTTATAAACCATTTTTCCTTTTGAGAATGTCTCCAAAATGCAGCTTTTCGGGACATTTTCAGCAGGTTTGTATTTAAAAGTATAACATAGTTTAACTCAATTTAATCATATCAAAGTAAACAATCTGGCAAAGCTGTTCTCCTGCACTTTAGACTCTAAAACCCTTCTAGACACTCACTAATGTCCACAGCCTTCTCACTTTACAGTCTTAATTATTAAAGGTTGTGTAATATTTAAGATATAATAGAATTATTTGGTGGAGTTGTGATGGTAGAGGGATGCCAGAGGAATTTTCACAGGAGTGAAAGCAGGCAGCAATTTATGGGTGATTTGTACAAAATCTGTCAAGAATATGTCTTGGTCACCCAGAAAATCAAAAGGAAAAAATAAACAATAATTATTTAAAGTAGATGAAGCAATTTTTTGGACCTAAGGAATTTACTGTATCATTACCGTAATGAAAAAAAATATATATATATATACATATTCTTGACATTTATATAAACACAGTATATATAAATAATGCAGAATTATCTGTATTATATAACCTGTCTATGATTTTGAAATGGCTTTAGTTTATAAAGTGATCTAAATGTTGAGCTGTTACAGTAAATGTGATGCTGGTGTGCGTGTGTTTGTTCTGCTCAGAGATTGTTGATGGAAATGCTAAGATGACTCTAGGGATGATCTGGACCATTATCCTCCGCTTCGCCATCCAGGACATCTCAGTGGAGGGTAATTATAAATATATATCACACACACACACACACACACACACACACACACACACACACACACACACACACACACACACACACACACACACACACACACACTTAAGTTTATAAGTGGTGCTTTATATCTTGAAGAAAAAGACAGTAGGTAGTTCAGTTGTGTGTATTAAATATCATGAGAGTTAACAGAATGACTAATGTATTAATTAGCATAATTAAATACGGTTCTGCTCTTTTGGATTTCTTGAATATTCACTGTTAAAAACACACGCAATGTCAGGAATGTGTGAGTCATTTAAATGACAACATTGTCTTTCCATTACTGAGATTACATTTGATGTGTGTGTGTGTGTGTGTGTGCGCAGAGACCTCAGCTAAAGAAGGCTTGCTGCTGTGGTGCCAAAGGAAAACAGCTCCCTACAAAAATGTCAACATTCAGAATTTCCACATCAGGTGAGCAGAGAGGAACATTAGTGAGAAACAGATTGAATGATGGGAAAAGACAAGAGATACTGCAACTGAACGCTGCGCCACAGCATCATATATTACCTTTCTCTGTCTCTGTCAGTTGGAAGGATGGATTGGGCTTCTGTGCACTCATTCACAGACATCGTCCAGAGCTCATTGATTACGGTAAACTGCGCAAGGTGAGGCATTACGAGAACCTCCGACCATATTTAGAGACCAGCAATATAAAAGACAATGACCAATGTTTTGATGTTTGCTTTCACTCAGGATGACCCAATGACTAATCTGAACACCGCCTTTGATGTCGCTGAGAAGTACCTGGACATCCCTAAGATGCTGGATGCAGAAGGTAAGACATTTAGAGGACAGTTTCTTTCTGTTCCATTTCACTGTGAAACTAGGTTAGACCTCTGTCTAAATATAGAGCTGTAGGAGGCACACAGGTATGTGTGTAGGTTGAATGACACCCCATTACTGCAGGTGCGATTGTGGACATTTAGCCTGTTCAGAGGGATTTTTAGGATAATGGGCTGTGATGTTTCGTGATGAGATTGTTGCAGTGCTTGATATTCATCATACATTCTGGTTAAGGTTTGTTTTAATCTCTCAACCCGAACCACTTAACATGCAGTCTGCAATTAAACTTTGTTTTGCTGATCATTTCAGGCTTAGGTGTGCTATCTGTTTCTAGCTGTTTTTGAGCGTTATACTTTAGCAAAAATTTTTTTAAATAAAATTCATAGAATGTTTAGCATGCAAGACACCGGTGATGTCATAATATGTGCATACTGAGTTGAAATGGGTCTTTCTTGCATCTATATGCATACTGAATGGTCTTTTCTGTCTCACAACTATTTCTAATTAAATATAAAGCCCCTATACACTCCAAAAATAAAACTATTTTTTAACAATGTTTTGTTTATGTCCCAGAAAATTATTTATACTGATAAATATTTTTTGAATATTTATAGTATATTTATTGATATATATTTAATATAGTACCCTCTTAAAGGGATAGTTCACTTTGAAATTAATTTTTGATATGTTTTAGCTTACCTCAAGGGCATCCAAGATGTAGGTGTCTTTGTTTCCGCAGTAGTTTCAATTTTGATATTTTTAGGTCAAACCGTTCTTGTCTGTCAGTCATATAATGCAGGTCTATGGTCACTGTCTCAAAACACAAGCACAGAGTCCAAATGAAACAATTCCCCATCATAAGTACACATTGATGGCCTAAGACACGAAACGAGCGGTTTGTGTGAGAAAACGAACAGTATTTATATCGTTGTTATCTCTTGAAAACAGCACACGTCCAAATGATCTGACGGCGCGGGCGGGTATATAGATATATACATAGATGTCACCTTGGCTACTGCAGTTCATTGGAACGAAACCGTAGCCAAGGCGACATCTATGTATATATCTATACCCGCCCGCGCCGTCAGATCATTTGGACGTGTGCTGTTTTCAAGAGATAACAACGATATAAATACTGTTCGTTTTCTCACACAAACCGTTCGTTTCGTGTCTTAGGCCATCAATGTGTACTTATGATGGGGAATTGTTTCATTTGGACGTGGGGAATTGTTTAATTTGGACTCTGTGCTTGTGTTTTGAGACAGTGACCATAGACCTGCATTATATGACTGACAGACAAGAACGGTTTGACCTAAAAATATAAAAATTGAAACTACTGCGGGAACAAAGACACCTACATCTTGGATGCCCTTGAGGTAAGCTAAAACATATCAAAAATTAATTTCAAAGTGAACTATCCCTTTAATATTTGTTTATTTATTCGAATATATCATATTAATTGTAATAAATAAAGGTTATTTTTCATTTGTAATAAAATCTGGAAATTTTACAGCTGTTATGTGTTTCCACAAGTAATATAATGTTGCTTTGGTGCCTTAATGAAACCAGCAGGATTTGCAACAACATTTGAATTACAACTTTACCATTATTCTTTTGTTGCTTGAAAGCACAAGGAAAATGCAAATCTTGTTTAAACTTGTTAGGCATTTTGAAGTTGGTTTCTTTTTAGGTTGATTATAATCAGGGCCGGTATTTGCCATCCAACCCCCCCCCCAAACGAGTTACTGTGCCGTGAAAGAGAAAAGCGAGCACGCATTTGAAAGCGATTACAAATGCACGCATTCAACCCTTCACCAAGGCTGAACATGATTTCGGCAGCCACTGAATACCCCTCCACACACACATATAAATGCCCTCCTGATTCATGTGCCCTGGTTCCGGCTCTGATTATGATGATCTCCATTCACATTAATAACTCTTTCTTTACACAGGAAGTCCCCTCGTATGGGCCTCTGAAGTATGTGACTGTGTGTGATGTGCTCTGATCATTAATTTTTTTCTCTTATTACTTTAATATCACCCCCTTCTTTCTCTGCAGATATTGTTGGTACGGCTCGTCCCGATGAGAAGGCCATCATGACCTACGTTTCTAGCTTCTACCATGCCTTCTCTGGGGCGCAGAAGGTATCGCAGGGCACCCCCCCCTCCCAATGTCATGAACTTCTACACTCACCCAATAAGGCCCTCCCTTCACTCTGTTTCCGCTCACTGGTTTTCGTGATCGCCAGTAGCAGTGATTACTGGATGTCGTGGTTTCTTGTGAACATGACTACACTCCTAACCGTCTGCCTCTTTCTGCCTCTTTGCAGTGCTAAGCTCCGCCCATCGGGGCTCATGCTCCTTCTACAGTTGCATGGGTCTTTCCACCTGTTGCATGAAGGAAATTAATTCTTATGATGAAGGCATGAGTGTGTCTCCACTTCAGTCTCCTAAAAAAATACCCAAGCATTCACGGCATCAATGAGACTTCCTGGAGACCTCTTCATGCCTTGTATCATTTCTGTAGAACTATGCCCCGTTTGTCTTTGTGTCTATGCAGTCTTTTACTCTGTGCTTTTTTTTTTCTCTCCCTTCCTCTCCACCTCCTTTTCTCTCTCTGTTCCCGCTCCCTCTTTCCCTGGGCAGATATCGTTAGTACGTTGCGTCCCGATGAAAAGGCCATCATGACGTATGTGTCATGTTACTACCATGCCTTCTCAGGCAAACAGAAGGTGAGCGCAGACCGACATCAGCCAATCAGCTTCCACATCAAAATCCTAGTCAAATCTAGACTGAAAGAGATGTGATATGTTGTTCTTCACTGAACCGAACTTCCTTGTGAAAAAGAAGTAAACATACTTTAGAAAGAGTTCTTAAGGAAATAATATACTTTCAAAAGAATATTTTGTAACTAAATGTAATATTTTTAGACTCTTGATAGCATGTGATTTGCAATTAAATGGAAATGTATTATAGTGTAAATTCATATTAAATGCAATTTAAGACCCACTTAAATTCATCTTAATATATCATTTCACAATGACTTCTATTGATTGTCTTTGAAATATGGTTAAAGTGTGCTGCTGATTGTACACAACTTTCTATTCTATTGTATAGGGCTGCAACAACTAATCGATAAAATCGATAATAATCGATTATGAAAATCGTTGTCAACGAATGTCATTGTCGATTAGTTGGTCTGCTCACGTCACGGGGAGCGTTACTGATGACGTCACTTTCATGACAACGCAGTCACGCGAAATGGCAGAGAGTAATCGGAGAGAAACATCAGCACGGCAAGCAAAAACTGTATTCTCATTATATGAAGATGTGAAAATGGTATAGTCTAGTTTAATTCAATGCTACTGTGTAAACAGCTTTGTTTACTAACTTCGGGACAGTCACACTAGATCTATTTTGTATCGAGCATCAGGTTGCGCAATCAGTTCGCTCGCAACATAAGTGATGGATTAAAATAGCGCTACCGCAGAAATAGGTTAAATTAAATGGTGTTTACAAAGTGAAGCACTAAATATAAAGGCAGTTAATAACAGCAGCAGTAAAATATTGTTTTTTAGTCACTGTAGTGTAGGGCTGCAACTAACGATTATTTTGATAATCGATTAATCGGACGATTATTTTTTCGATTAATCGATTAATCGGATAGGTTTTTTTTTATTCAATTTGATTTTTGTTTATAACTAAATAAAACCCTAAATCAGGGTATTTATGTGTAAAAGTGTACTTTAAAAAGTGCAAAAGCCACACATTGAGTTTTACTAATATAATCTTAAATTTTTACATTTTAAACCCCAAACACAAAAGTTTGTCCAGTTTTTAAACAGTAAAACTTCTTTAAATATCCAAAATATAAATAAACAAAACAAAATATTGGGTTGCGCTGCTCATATAAACTTCACATTATGAAATTAGGACACAAACATGTTTGTAATAAGATATTAAGCAGCAGATTTTGAATTCCAATGTAGAATGCGATCTGTTATTTCTTGATAACAGACCGCTGCGAAGTATAACACACCAGAAAAACAGAGCGTTGCTATGGATACAGGATTCTAACCGTAGAGACGGAACGGACTATTTTCTTTAGCGGAAGCAATACAATCATTTTTAAATCAAGAAACTCCTTTTTAAATCAATATTTTGTGTAAAATTATTGATTTATTTGGTGGGTAGCCATGTAATAAGCGGGATTATCCCTTACATAGTAGACAAATGCTATAAAAAGAGAGCGGAATGGAGGTACGCAGCTGACAACAGGCTTGATTAAAAGTACAGGAAAAATTATGTATTACTGCACAAGCATTCGCTGAAAACCACTGACTACAGTGACTAAAAAACAATATTTTACTGCTGCTGTTATTAACTGCCTTTATATTTAGTGCTTCACTTTGTAAACACCATTTAATTTAACCTATTTCTGCGGTAGCGCTATTTTAATCCATCACTTATGTTGCGAGCGAACTGATTGCGCAACCTGATGCTCGATACAAAATAGATCTAGTGTGACTGTCCCGAAGTTAGTAAACAAAGCTGTTTACACAGTAGCATTGAATTAAACTAGACTATACCATTTTCACATCTTCATATAATGAGAATACAGTTTTTGCTTGCCGTGCTGATGTTTCTCTCCGATTACTCTCTGCCATTTCGCGTGACTGCGTTGTCATGAAAGTGACGTCATCAGTAACGCTCCCCGTGACGTGAGCAGACCAACTAATCGACAATGACATTCGTTGACAACGATTTTCATAATCGATTATTATCGATTTTATCGATTAGTTGTTGCAGCCCTACTGTAGTCAGTGGTTTTCAGCGAATGCTTGTGCAGTAATACATAATTTTTCCTGTACTTTTAATCAAGCCTGTTGTCAGCTGCGTACCTCCATTCCGCTCTCTTTTTATAGCATTTGTCTACTATGTAAGGGATAATCCCGCTTATTACATGGCTACCCACCAAATAAATCAATAATTTTACACAAAATATTGATTTAAAAAGGAGTTTCTTGATTTAAAAATGATTGTATTGCTTCCGCTAAAGAAAATAGTCCGTTCCGTCTCTACGGTTAGAATCCTGTATCCATAGCAACGCTCTGTTTTTCTGGTGTGTTATACTTCGCAGCGGTCTGTTATCAAGAAATAACAGATCGCATTCTACATTGGAATTCAAAATCTGCTGCTTAATATCTTATTACAAACATGTTTGTGTCCTAATTTCATAATGTGAAGTTTATATGAGCAGCGCAACCCAATATTTTGTTTTGTTTATTTATATTTTGGATATTTAAAGAAGTTTTACTGTTTAAAAACTGGACAAACTTTTGTGTTTGGGGTTTAAAATGTAAAAATTTAAGATTATATTAGTAAAACTCAATGTGTGGCTTTTGCACTTTTTAAAGTACACTTTTACACATAAATACCCTGATTTAGGGTTTTATTTAGTTATAAACAAAAATCAAATTGAATAAAAAAAAACCTATCCGATTAATCGATTAATCGAAAAAATAATCGTCCGATTAATCGATTATCAAAATAATCGTTAGTTGCAGCCCTACTATTGTATGTCATGTAATGAAATTACAAATTTGTTATGATGAAGTTGTAATTTATTATATTTAAAACGTATTAACTTTAAATATCTAATAACACACTACAGTTAAAATTATATGAATGTATTTTTCATTTGTGTTAATATTAGAGCCCTGCACAGGCCTCAAATCTAGGCCCGAGCCCGGCCCTGGCCCGAGACGCTCAGGCCCTAGCCCGACCCGTGTCTGACAGCTCATCAGAATTATCAGCCCGAGTCCGACCCGAGCCCGTTTTTTTTTTTTTTTTTTTTTTCACAGGGGCAGACTGTCATTAAAATATGTCCGTTTTGTAAGTTATGTTTCTTTTCTTTTCATTTCTTTATTAAGTTAATTTAGACAAATGTTTGGAGCATTTAATTTTTATTTTTTTAATTTAAAAATGACGACCAAGCAAGCCGAGCCAACAGCGAGTAAAACATGTTTGATCAATTTAGCCTCTCAAATCAACGCTAATACTTTACTTAGCTACAATAAAATCCATAGATATAAAACACTTCAAGCATATCACACAGACAGTTAGTTTAATGTTTATTTATTAAACCACAGTGAGTAAATTTTTTTTTAAATACTGAGGCAGGCTCAGGCTTCTCGCAACAGCGCTCGCAAACGAAATGAGCAATAGCCAATCTAAACAAATTAAATAAATCAAAAACAAACTTGCAGGTTATCTTACCTCAAAAATGCACCACAGAACATGGCCATTCTTTTTTCCTGTAGATTCCAACAGTTAAACGAAAATAAAGTCCAATCAAACGAAAAACATCAGTAGTTTCCAACAGTTAAACGAAAATAAAGTCCAATCAAACGAAAAGTTAGTTGTCTTACAGAGCATCGTGGAGAAAAAGAATAGCATCCACAGTGGAAGATTTTAACCCAGTCCTCTCTTCTATCACTCGCGATTTTTCTCTTAATATTCTCCATTATTTGCACATGAGGTGAATCGTTGGTTGCGTTGGAAACCTTCTGTGTGCGTGCGTGAGACTGTCATGTCAATCATATGTCAGTGTAATTATAAGATTATGAAAGTTATGAGGTTATTAAATGTCTTTCTATGTTTGTTTTTCTATCGTCGACTTCTCAAAACTTTTTTAAATTAATGTCTAAAACTATAAAAAGAAGGATAACCCAAAAAAGTAAAAAAAAGGCCCGAGGCCCGGCCCGCATGTGAACTATGACGTGAAAATTGGCCCGAAGCCCGGCCCTAGGGGTGTAAAAAAGTCGGGGCCCGTCGGGCTCGGGCTGAAATGCAGGGCTTTAGTTAATATGTTAGTTAACACATACTTCAAAGTAACACTTAATTTTACATGAACAAAGTGCACTTTTTAAAAGTGTACTTAAGTGTGTTAGGAAAAACTGTTTAAGTTCGCTTATTTTAAGTGGCCTTTTTTTATTCATATTACATTTAAAAATATCTTTTTAAGATTTGAAGTACTCTACAAGTGATTAAATTAAATTAAGCGCACTTCTTTTTCACAAGGGCTATTATGGTGAGGTCAGTCTCTGATGTCACTGACGGGTCAGAACCCATCTGCTCTGAAACTTCATTGTGACTTCTTTCTCATTTCTTGTTTGGCTGTGAAATTTCTCTATTTCCTTCTTTGGTTTTGTGTCAGTTCTGGCTGTTTCCCGGGCAACCCTGCTCTAGTATTACATAACACACCTAGCTCTGTTTCTCCACACATCTGTACACACACACACACACACACACTGTGTCTCATATAGAAACCATCAAACTTCTTTACATTTTAGAATAGGTGTTGAAATAGATGTCCTGCTAAAATCACTGGGACAGTTAGTCGGTTCATTCCTATTCAAACATCTTTATCAATCTTTATTGTTCATAATTCCTTCTGTCAGTAAAGAGTTGGTCCAGAAAATTCACCGCAGTGAATCTTTTTAGGCAGACTCAAGAATCCGAGTCAGTTCATATAGATTCATGAATCTGAATCAGCTTAGGCAAACTCATGAGCCCAAAGCCCAGAAGCCACATAAGCAGCGTACACCACAAAATAATATGTTTGTGCTTTTTAATGTGGCACAAAGGCGGCATAAACATATCACGATTGGCAGAAACAATGCATCACTTGCTTTAAGGTTGTCAGATAGATTCAGTTCTATTAAATAATAGTTTTGGCTTGTATGAAACCAATCAATTTAGATGTTACCTTTAATCTATGTAACATACATACTAAATTTACTAAAATATTGAATTAACAAGGGGCAGGCCATATGTATTTTCCCATTTTGTGGACATCTTCAGAGCTTTCTGTTTTGTGCACACAGATTTCATGTGGGTCTTCTCACATGTTAAGTCACTTTATATATACTTACAATTCTGAATTAGTTTAGACTAAGTCTAAAATCTCAAAAGTTCATTCAGAGGAGCATATTTCTCAATGACAGGGTGAAAGTTACTACTTCATTGTGCTGATTCATCACATCCAGCTGGGTTTCCTCAACTCTGTGTGAGCGTTTCTGAACTGATGACTAACATCCCTCGATAAACAGTTTTTACAAGCTGGGTGTGTGTTCCCTGCACACTCAGATCCTGTCTGCTCTTATAAGGCACGAGTCTGATTGTAAACCCACCAAACAGTTCGGTATTCAACAAAACTTCCTCTGACACACCCACATCCACACCCATGTACCGTTATTGTGTGGATTGTTCTAAATGACTTTGTCCAGTAAGTGTATCAGGATAAAACAAGCTAATTTAATTAGAAAAGACAGAATTGTATTGTTTTGGTGATCGTCACAGACTATCAAATCAAACAAATCAAAAATCCAGGTTTGAAATGACCATGAGTAGATGATGACAGAATTTGTATATTTTGATGACCAGTTCAGTATTAATTGTACAAAACAATATCACTTAATTTTGGGATTTTAATCGTAATCAATATAAATTTAAAAACATTTATAAAGCACTTTCTATAATGTTTATTATATTTTATTTTCAACACAAAGTACAAATAACAAATCAATGTAAGCCTAGTAAAAAAAAGTTACTTTTCTATTTCATTTTTCTTCTGAACAATAGAAACTGAAAGAGCGTATGATGTTCATGTTTTTATTGATTTTTTTAAAAGTGAAAACTTTACTTTTGCACTATTCAACAGAAACTGCTGTGTATTTCACAGCTGATTTTCCAATAAAAAGCATAACATGGGTAACATTTCAGATTAGCATTCAAAAGATGATCATAAAGTTGAGAGCCACTGCATGAACTCTGTCTGTCACTGACAACGATAAACTGAGCTTATCATTGTTTTCTCCTCTTCCTTTTTGGCTTTTAGAATTGCAACTCACTTCCTAACCCCCACCCCCCTCCCCTCCAAAAATACACACATGTATAATTAAACATGCACAGAAGGGTTATATGATATTGACGTAGCGGTTGATTGCTTTTGGTAACGGTAGTAAATTAACTTGAGCACCTCATCACACTTAAACACAGAAAACCTTAACAGCGTTGCCATGGCGCTAATGTGGTTTCCACAGAAACAGAAGCAGATTCACTGTCCTTTACCCCCTCAGGCCGAGACAGCAGCCAATCGGATCTGCAAAGTGCTGGCTGTCAATCAGGAGAACGAGCAACTGATGGAAGACTATGAGAAACTAGCCAGTGATGTGAGCACACTCATTCATGTTCTGTCCTCTTCACTCCCATCCTCCTCTCGTCTCGTCTCCTCATCTCTCCTATCCTGTCGTCTCAACCTGTGCTCATTTAGGGCCTGTGAGAAGTTTCAGTCATTTAAACTCCGCTAATATCTAGCACATTTACTCTACAGTGTTCCTATGGTCATGGAAAACAGGGAATTTTAAAATACCGCTTTCCAGGCCAGGCAGTTCCATGAAAATTAAGTCAATCTTAAAAGATCTTGGAAATTTCTATATTGAATGTGAATTATTTTATGCTCAGCTATAAAATATGTAATCAGCTTTGTTAATCTTTTTGTGAGTGCAATCTCTAAATAAAGTAATAATTCCACAATAATTGTATACTGTATATAAATTAAAAAATTAAGATAAAGTAAAATAAATAAATAAAACCCATATCCTGTATTTCAGAATGACTGGAAAAGTCATGGAAATGAATTATTTAAATTATATGGGAGCCCTGTATCTAATTCATAATAAAAAAAACAATAAATCCCATATTTAAAACCCAATCTCATTATCTCTTTTTCTCTCTACCTCCTTTATCTCATTCTGTCTGTTCCCATCTTTTTCCAATGTGTTTGATCCTCTTTTTTCCCCTCTTTTTGTTTCCTCCCTTTTTTTTTTTTTCTTCTCTCTCTCTCTTGCTCTCTTCAGCTATTGGAGTGGATTCGCAGAACCATCCCGTGGTTGGAGAACCGCGTTCCGGAGAACACCATGCAGGCCATGCAGCAGAAGTTGGAGGATTTCCGGGACTACCGACGACTTCACAAACCGCCTAAAGTTCAGGAGAAATGTCAGCTGGAGATCAACTTCAACACACTGCAGACCAAACTCCGCCTCAGTAACCGGCCTGCGTTCATGCCCTCAGAGGGGAAGATGGTCTCGGTGAGAACTTAGCACAAGTACTAAGTATCAACCAAAGTTTTAGAGCATCCAACTCTAATAATTTGACTTGTAACGCTGGTCAGTAATGAATCGTCTGCATCTGTAGGATATCTCCAATGCTTGGGGAGGTCTTGAGGGAGCAGAGAAGGGTTATGAAGAGTGGCTACTGAATGAGATTCGCAGACTGGAGAGACTCGACCATCTTGCAGAGAAATTTCGCCAAAAAGCCGCCATCCACGAAGCCTGGACTGACGGTAACAGATAGATGAAGCAGAACGAAGCAGAAACACACAACACTCCCAATTTGCCTACTTATACTATGCCCTAAAAGTATGTACTCTTTTTGTGAAGGAAAAATTAGATACTTTTGAGTGTAGGCAAGAGTAGGCAAGCTTTGGGGCAAAATTGCATTTTGTCTCAACCGGCCTGTCAATAATCCTGTCACAGTTATCATCTTCATATACACCAAATTTTATTTAATTAAATTCACACAATTCTTCCTACCATATCAGAAAGAAAACAAATAGTACGTTAATTTGCCAGTCATGTGTAGGGGTGTATTTATTCACTATACGCACAGTTCCGTTGAATGTTAAATTACATTTAACTAAATGTGAGATTAGAATTAGTTTGTTGAAAAGAGTGTGACCTACTCTAACGGCTGATTTTGCCAAAAACTCATTGCTAGTGGAGGATTTGGCTCAGAACTACAAACATGAGTAAAAAAAGAACTACAAATATGGCAGATGATTCGTCTTGAATCGAATCATTCTGAATCTGTAAAAATCGTTCTTGAATCAAATCGCAAACTTTTGAATCGAGAATAAAATCAATTCGCTATGTACATGTTGTTGCAAATTAAATAAAACAGATAATATTAAATAAATATTTTTCATCAGGTTAGATAGTGATTATTAATAACTCAAACCCCTTACAGTGTGTCTCTACTAACAGTCGGTCTTGCGAACATCTGCCATATTTGTGGTTCTTTTTACTCTTGTTTGTAGTTCTGAACCAAATCCTCCACTAGCAATGAGTTTTTGGCAAAATCAGCCGTTAGAGTAGGTCACACTCTTTTCAACAAACTATGCGTTGGGACAAACTAATTCTAATCTCACATACTATTTAGGATGGATAGTATGCACTTTGGGATGCAGGGACATTCTTTTTCTTTGTTTATAAGAATTGAGTTCCTCATTCTCTCTAAGATCTTTGAGATCTTTGCTGATCTTTGCTGCTCCCTGTAGGTAAGGAGGAGATGTTGCAGGATAAAGACTTCGAGACGGCAACCCTCTCAGAGATCAAAGCTCTGCTGAAGAAGCACGAGGCGTTTGAGAGTGACCTCGCAGCTCATCAGGACAGAGTGGAACAGATCGCTGCCATCGCACAGGAGCTTAAGTCAGTAAACACACAGAAAAACCTGATTCAGACAATGCTCGTTGAAGTAGTTTAATAGCTTCACTCTCACACCCTTTCCCTCTCTTTAGTGAGTTGGAGTACTACGACTCTCCCAGTGTAAACGCCCGCTGTCAGCGGATCTGCGATCAGTGGGATTCACTGGGAGTTTTAACTCAGAAACGCAGCGAGGCCTTGCAGGTAAAAAAACTTGAAAAACACCTTGAATTTATCATTTCTATTCTGACCTGCAGAAAACGGCTGCATCACTTCTTTGGTGATATACTGTCTGCCACTGTTTGTGTTTTTGTGCTGTAAGTGCACTGCACTCATATGTGTGTGTCTTGGCTCTATCTCTTCCCTCAGAGGACAGAGAAACTGTTGGAAACGATTGATCAGCTGTACCTGGAGTTCGCCAAAAGGGCGGCACCCTTTAACAACTGGATGGAGGGAGCCATGGAGGACCTGCAGGACACTTTTATCGTCCACACTATTGAGGAGATACAGGTATTGCACATTAATCATCCATCCATTTATCCATCTGTCTAATCTGCCTGCCTGCCTGTCCAAACGTTGACGTAATGGTGCAATTCAGTCATAAAAACTGAATTTACTGTATAATGTGGAATGTCACAGAATTTATGCCAAAAAGTATGGATGAATGAATCAAAAGTGGGGCTTAAAGGGGACCTACTATGCAAAATTCACCTTTATAAGGTGTTTGAACACAGATGTGTGTCCACAGTGTGTGTAAACAACCAACCTATAATGGTAAAAATCCACCCAATATTTTTTTTTATAATCCCAATCCTGCCCTGAGTGAGAAGCAGCAGTCCGACATTATAACCGTAAATAAAACGATACCTGCTCTATCTCCATGCAACATATATTTTCTGCCTCTAATACATCCTAATACTGTTCACACACAAGCACCTATACAACAGTTTATAGATTAACACGACGGTACAGGCTAGTCGATGAGATGAATAAACGTAACTCCACAACAACTTACATAAATATACCACTAACCATTCAGAAACGTCCATGTACAGTCTAACAGTTGCAGCCTCTTCCTGAGTCTCTCTATCTGTCTCCGGTTCAAACATGTAAGGCTGCACTCGCTACTGGGTATTATCAGAGCCCGTCTACGGAGAGCCTGTCCACTCCCTATTAAGCCCTATTGTACCGAATTTTGGTTGTAGTACCACCAGAGTTCTATTGGGGGCGCTCGCCATGAGTGCAAAATGAATGGGAGTCAATGGGGCTAGACGGCTAAATTTGTCTCCCTCACCCGATTGCCGTTGAGAAATCTCAGATCTGATTGTAGATTTTGCAAGTTCAACATGGGTTTTAGGTCGAAAGTTGAATGAACGAGTACTTATGTCGTTTTGATTTCTTACAGGTTGAGTTGTTGTTGCCCATAACACGCTAGCATTCTGCTAATGACGTCAGCATTCTGACGTCATTGACATTTTGAAAGACTTTTTTAAAGCAAATAAGTGACTCTAAAAAATCTAACACCCAGCAATGTGTAATTTCTTTGCATCTCCTTTCGAATACAACATTCAAATTACTAGACAAAAAATTATATCCTGAGAAAAGTGGATTTTGAGGGGTATACCGCCATTGACCTCCATTCATTCTGCACTCGTCCTGTGAGCGCCCTCATATGGAATCAGAGTGGAACTGCAACCAGTTCAGAAGCCGGAAGTGTAGTGAGAGTGAAACTTCTCGCCATATTAGACATTCTCTGGTATTATTGACATTTTGCCTGAGAGAAATTCGGCTGTTATGTTGTTCCCATAGTATCCGAAGCACATGTACAGGATTGGCTGTCGTCTGAACGGAGGTGGGGAGCAGCAGCTCATTTGCATTTAAAGAGACACACACAAAAACGGCACGTTTTCCCTCACACCCAAAAAGGGGCAACTTTGACAAGCTATAATAAAAAAATCTGGGTGGTATTTTGTATTTTGAGCTGAAACTTCACAGACACATTCTGAGGACATCAGAGATTTATATTACATCATGTGAAAATGGGCATAATAGGTCACCTTTTATCAAATCACGAGATGGACTATATTCTATGACTATAAAATCACAAAAAGACAGTCTTTAAATATGAAATCAGCATGCGTGGTTTTGTGTGAATGAGCAGAAATGTATCTCATCTGTCTGTCCATCCATCCATCTGGTGGATTACAAGTGTGACTGTAAAGTGTTCTGGTGCATTTCATATAAAAGTTGATGTAAGAGTGAAAATTGAAATGTTGCAGAGGAGGAATGTTTCAGAAAGTTATAGCACCTCTCTTTTGTGTGTGTGTGTGTGTGTGTGTGTGTGTGTGTGTATCAGGGACTCAGCACAGCCCATGAGCAGTTTAAAGCCACACTGCCTGAGGCAGATAAGGAACGACAGGCCATCCTGGGCATCCATAATGAAATTGCTAAAATTGTGCAGACATACCACGTCAACATGGCGGGCACCAACCCCTACACCACCATCAACCCTCAGGAGATCAATGCCAAATGGGATAAGGTTTGAGCACAATTCTTCTTCAGAAAAAGAAAAGAAGAGAATCAGTTTTCAGACAAATATATGACGCATGAATATATGTTTTATATGTAAGTAAATGGGTACAAGAAGAGATGCTTAATTCACCTCCACACTGCTTTCTCCTAATCTCCTTTGCTCTCTCTCTCTCCTCTCAGGTGAGGCAGTTAGTACCCCAGAGAGATCAGGCCCTGGTCGAAGAACACGCTCGCCAGCAGAATAATGAGAGACTGCGCAGACAGTTTGCTAATCAGGCAAATGTTATTGGGCCCTGGATCCAGACCAAGATGGAGGTGGGACATGAGCTAAATTAACAGAAAATTAATCACATTCTCTTATGGTACTGTCAGAGAACTGAGAAAAGTCAAAAATGTTCTTGGTGAGTAGCTTAAATACACGGTCACACGTGTAGTTGATTTACATACAATACCATTCAAATGTTTAGGGTTAGGACGACTTAAAAAAAAGAAGGAAATTAATACTTTTATCCATCAAGGATGCATTAAATTGATCAAAAGTGACAGTGAAGACATATATAATGTTATAATGTTTCAAAATATTTCAAATAAATGCTGTTCTTTTGAACTTTCTATTAATCAAAGAATCCTGAAAAAATGTATCACGTTTTCCACAAAAATAGTATGCAGCACCGCTGTTTTCAGCATTGATAATAATAAGAAATGTTTATTGAGCAGCACATTAGAATGATTTCTGAAGGATCATGTGACACTGAAAATTCAGCTTTACCATCACTGGAATAAATTACATTTTAAAATATATTAAAAATTAAAACAGTTACAGTTTACAGTTAAAACTTTTTAATTACTTAATTACATTATATGTTTACATAGGATATATAAGTTATTATTTGTCAAATAACTATTTGGAGCAAAGTAGCAAAGTAGACACAGGACTGTCTAGTTAAAATTTGTATGGGAGAAGACAGTGAGATGAAGTCAATCATGGAAAAGAATGCATCCGATACTGCTAAATTAGCTCTGTAATATCATTTGGGTGGCCTCAGAAAAAATGTGTAGGGAAAAACCCTGGACACAGAGGCAGAGATTCAGGAAGAACTGTCTTTGTCCTCTTATTTTAAAATTGTTTTAATGTTTAATCTTCAGGAAATTGGCCGAATCTCTATTGAGATGCACGGTACCCTGGAGGATCAGCTGACCCACCTGCGGCAGTATGAGAAGAGCATAGTAAACTACAAACCAAAGATTGACCAGCTAGAGGGAGACCATCAACTAATACAGGAAGCACTTATATTTGACAACAAACACACTAATTACACAATGGAGGTATATACGCACAAAAACTCTCAAATACTTATTTCCAACCCCCCCTAGTGCATTTGTATGTTCCTGACATCTCTTTTCTTCCTCTAGCACATCCGTGTAGGTTGGGAGCAGCTCCTCACCACCATCGCTCGCACCATTAACGAGATCGAGAACCAGATTCTGACCCGTGACGCCAAAGGCATCAGCCAGGACCAAATGAATGAGTTCAGAGCCTCGTTCAACCACTTCGACCGAGTCAGTATAACACTGCACAGTCCAACACCACAGTTTAACATCATTAAGAGCAGTAGGACGCCTGAGACCGTAACTTGGTCAATTCATCTGAGTTGTTACCGACAGAGAATAGCATGACTACATTTCATTTTGTGATTGGCTGCTGCGATACTTTATGTGTTACCTTGCAGACTCGGGCAAAATTTAGAGTTTAAAAATTTGCTTCCTTTTGTATTGAATTAATCCTGTGCCACAGGAAGTTAAATTGGAATGACAGAAAGTAGAATTTACTGAATTGTGATTTAAAGAAATTCAGCAGGTAATGGCATATGTTTTACTTCAAGGCTTTTTTCTTCCAGACAAGACCAACAAAGTTTATCGTGCTAAAATTATTACCTCAATAACTTGTTTTAACAATAAAAAGTTAAATTGGGCAAGATAAAATTGGTTAGTCTTATCAGACATTTTCAAGCATTTGTAAACCTTACAGACTTAGAAAATGTGAATTTCTTTGATTTTCAACTCATTTTAATTCTACTTCAATTCCACATCATGTTTGCTACCTTTACTGATATTCAACTCAAGAATTGAATTTTAGTTTTAAAAGACTTTCAATTTTAATTCTAAGTGGAGCACAAACAATTGCTCAAATATTTGACTTATCTGTCATCTCAGGCAGGCAAAATGACCAAAATGCATAAGTATCAGAATTTTGACTTTCATAGAAATGCATTTGTATTATTGACCTGATTTGCATAGAGTATGTCACCCACACATGTCCCAGATTACAGGCTGCCACGCTGAAACCTAACGCTGCACTAAAAACCCACGCAGTGCCACCCAAGACACCTTAACATCGATAAAACAGCACAACATGATTGACCGTTAACAGAGCACAGCAGGCCCAGATTTTGAGCATCACATATTAGATCTGTCCTCACAGTCACTCCCCCCCCCCCCCCCTCACAGCACAGTACTGCACAGTTTGTCCTAACGTTTGTGCACTTTCTCTTCTTTTGTCTTCTCGTTTTTCTCTTCTGCATGGACCCTCTTCCACCCCTCCACATGTCTGCATGACATTCCCCCACCCCCCCCATGTGTGTGCTGCATGTCCACGCTGCTGACCTCTGACCCTGCCCACGGCTCTGACACCCAGGACCACTCGGGCGCACTGGGCGCTGAGGAGTTCAAAGCCTGCCTTATCAGTCTGGGCTTCGATATCGGGAACGACGCACAGGTACACACACACCGACACCAGCCAGGGAGTTCTGCCATTAACCACACTCTTTTTGTTTTTGTTTTTTTTCCCTTTCTACTCTCTTTTTCTTTTCGCTCTCGGTCTTATTTTTTCCAATTTTCTCTCAACCCTTCCTCTAAAATGACTTCCTTCACTTATACTCCTCCCATCCTCTTTCGCTCTTCATCTTTCTCTCCACTACCACCTGGCTCTGTTTGTCCCTCGTGGGTTCCTGTAGAAGAGAACAGGCATGATGGATGCAGAAGACTTCAGAGCCTGCCTCATCTCCATGGGTTATAATATGGTAAAGCAGAGAGTTCAAATCTCCATGGGTTGTGATCAGGTTAAATTGAGAGTTTAGGTCCCCGTGGATAATGAACTGGTAAATCATATAATCTGAATGTTTTGTAATATGGATAAATTGATCCATATTACAATCCCTCTGGATTAAACCGGTAAAACAGATTTAGAAATCTAAATGGGATAACCTGGAAAATTATAGATTTATGTTCAGCATGGGGTATAATATGGTAAAGCAGTTATAATCTCCAAGTGTTCTCAGTTAATGCGGAGTTATCATTTGGCTTAGGACGAATTTCCTGAACTCTTGGATAGTTACATCTATGTGGGTTATTATTTTAGAAAGTTACTTGAGTATTACTGGAAAAAGTAGCATGACCTAGTAAAAAAGAGCCTAATTCAATCCCTATGGAATATAACTCCTTGTAAATTGAAGATATATGTGGTAAAACAGAGATTTATAATCTACTACATGGTATAAACCTGGAAAAATAAAGATTTATCTACATGGAGTATCCATCTTATTTTTAACATACGAGTAAGTGCGGCCATTTTTAACTTGAATGTGCAAAAACAGTCCGTTATCCTGCTTGTTGCAAACTGATATTGATTATCATATTATTTTAAAGGGGTCATGACATGAGAAATCAAATTTGCATTGATCTTTTGACATATAAGAGGTTTTTGTACCATTTAAAACATCCTGCAATTTTCATAGCTTAAAACGTCCTCCTCATTATGAACAAAGCAGCTCCAAAAACAGCTTGTTTTGATATTGGGTGACATGTTACGTCACACGGGCAGATACATTTGCATATGCCTGCCTCCAGAGCAAGATATCGATGAATAGTTTATCACACCATAGGCCACATAGGCCCTCTAGCGTTCAGTTGCTTGTAGGGGAATTAGAGTTAGACCCCATGAAGAGGCCAATATGCACAATAAAGTCCAGGAGTCAAAGCTGAAGTTCACTGAGTTTACTGAAGACAAAGTTCTCCAGACTTCCATAGACTGTAGAAAATAAGAAAGAGGATCCAGCCTCGAACTAACTTGGGATACAGAAACACTTTTTGTACTTATAGTCATATTTTTAATCAGTTGACGTCATTTCTACGGGTTCTGATAGGTTAACAGTACGGATAATTCTAGCAGCATCTGAGTAGGGTATTCTGTTCTTTACGCAAATGGGGTCATTTAAAGACATTACATTTGACACGGTTTGTTCTGTATTCGTAAGAAACTTTGGTAAGGGTCAGTCATAAGTTCTCATCGGGATGCTGTTGAATTCTCCTGGGGTCTATTCCTTTGGCATGGCCACATGCCTCTCATAGTAAGAATCCCTGCAGGCAATAAGATAAAACATAGGCGATATCTTTTCCCGTTTTGTCAGGACTTCACTGGAGAAGAACATGAAAACAACATCCACACAGAGCGTTGATACAAACTTCTACATCATTTATTGTCATACTTTAACATGTAGTGACCAATGGTGCTAAAAATCCTAAAAGAATTACACATGCTAAGTATGCATACGTGTTAGTGGATACATCATACATGCGATGCTTTATTGACCTTCATGACCTTAGATACTGTGGTCTTAACATGTCTCATACAGCTATCATGAGAAGAGTAGAATAAAATGAATAAGAATAATATTCTTAGAGCAGTGTGTTCAGGTTCTGACAAACTCACGCGCTTGAGTCTTTCGACAACAGGACAAATGGAAGAATGAACGAACGTTCAATTTGACGCGTCCAGTTTAAACAGCTCATTTTCGTCTCTGTACTGACTTCAGAAGGATCCCAGTGGATGGTTTATTTTAATGGTGTCCTGGATCACTTTGAAGGATTATATGTTTGTTTGGTGCATTCTGTTTTGTAATCGAGGCACAGTGTAATGTTGAAAGATGGAGTAGCCAATCATAAGTCACTGTTTACTGACAAGCCTTAAAGGAGCCGCCTATTAAAAACTGATCATTACAGACAGAGGGTCAGAATGAAGGTAGAAATAATAGTTTTTTTTGCTAAAAACTTTATTAACATTATAAGTGAACCTCAAGGAACATATTAAAATAATAAGAAAAAATCCATGTCATGACCCCTTTAATTTATTACTGGTTTGTAACACTAATAGTTTAACAGTTTACAGTTTTCACAGGAAGTAGCTTACTATGGTATGATACTATGTTGGATACTATGGTAATAAACTGCATGCATTATCTGGTAAGGCAGAGTTATGTGGTTAGTTCCACATACTAACTCTTGGTTAGTTCCATCTATGTGGTTCCATCTATGTTATTTTTGTATGGATATAATATTATAGTATTTATTAATATTTTAAATTATATTTTATTTGTATATCTTCTTTGTAGTTTTAAGTTTTTGTAATTTTTATGTGCTTTTGTCATTTGTATAATTTTTTTTTTAAACATGGTTTTAATTAATTAAATTGTTTTTTTTCAATTGTAGTTTTAGCTATTTTAGTACTTCAACATACAATTATTTATTTAGTTAGTTGCCTAGGCTACATTTTTGATTTTTAAAAAATTTTCTTTATTTTTTTTGTAAGTATTTCTGGAAAAAGTAGCATGAACTGGTAGAGAACAGTCCAAGGATTGTAAATTAAACTACAGTAGTCAAAAAGTGGATCAAAAAAGTTCATCAAAGTTGTGCTAAGACAAGAACGGTATTGTTCAAAATTCATGTATAACTTTGATGAAAGGTTTTGATCCACTTCACATGTTGACTACTGTAAATTATAATCCCATCAGACTGTTATAATCTCTAATCTGGTTGAGTTATTGAGAAACAGTTCTCAAAAAAAAAAGAAAGAAGCATCAGCTATGCTAACCCAGTTAGGAACAACCCTTCATATTGTTTTCATAGTGATTTTTAAGAAGAATTTCTCTGTTCTGTAGGGAGAGGCGGAGTTTTCCCGCATCATGAGCATTGTGGATCCTAACAGACTGGGATTGGTCACATTCCAGGCCTTCATTGACTTTATGTCTCGCGAGACGGCCGACACGGACACCGCTGATCAGGTCATGGCATCGTTTAAAGTCCTTGCTGGAGACAAGGTACATATACAACATCCAAAAGACATTTTCCTGTTTTAAAATGTTTAAATTAATAACCAAGTGAATAACTCTAATCTGGTGCAGAACTATATCCTGGCGGATGAGCTGAGGCGCGAGCTCCCCCCTGACCAGGCTGAGTACTGCATCGCCCGCATGACGCCTTACTCCGGCCCCGACACCGTCCCGGGAGCTCTCGACTACATGTCCTTCTCCACCGCCCTCTATGGGGAGAGTGACCTCTGAACCGTGACCCCCGGATGTGGGGTCAACCTGCCTTCTGATACAAATACACACAAATACGCATATTCATAAACACACACATAGCTTGCACTCCATGAGAGTAAAAGTGGCTCTTCAGTGCTGATCTAGCACCAACAAGCAGAGCAAGAAGAACTGGTCCCAGATCAGCCAATCAGAGCAGCTTCCATCAGCACCACACAATGATGTTCGGTCATTTTTGTATCCTCCTATCAGCCCAGGCCTTTCTGTTTGTCATATACGACTTCCTGCTCTTTTTCCAGCCGTGTTCATGAAGTCTGTCTTGCCTGTCTTCTCACTGAAGTCGTAATTGAGTATGTCGCATTGAAGGAGAGAAAAGGAAACAGGACATGAATGTCTAATACTCTTCTCTCCATGTAAACGTACAATATGCAACAAACGGTTAAATATATACACAATAACACATGGTAGGCAGCATCATGTTATCGTTGTGACCTATGACCCATGTGATACTTTTTTTACACGCAGTAAATGCTTGTTGATGAGAATGCTTTTCGATCATTCTCTTGTGACGGTGAGTCAGATTTCATGAACAGATCTTCGCCTTTCTGCTTCCATGCGCAACATTGAAAAACTCCCTCCCCCCCAGAGGAATGTTTTCTGTATTTTTACTTCTTATTTTTTTTTTTTTTCCCTCTTCATAAAGGAATAAAGTTAACATATTTTATTATACAGAACAAAAAAAGGTATTTTTCTTCACCTTATTAAAAAAACTTTAAAAAAAACTTATGAAAATTTAAATAAAGAAACAACCACAATTGTGTGTTTGTGTTTTTTACCTGCTTGTATCAAAGAGAAATGTGAAAGACGATAATTAGGCATGTCATTTTCAAAACTCATTTTGACAAATGTATTTATTTATTAGCATGCTTACTCAACTCATCAGCTGTGGAGAACCCATTACACTGCTTGACGAACACAGTTTGTGACATTTCCTATAAAACAGGAATTAGTGGCAGAACATGCATGTATATAAGGACCAAAATTCCTATACTTTCATATTATGAACATAATTTGATTAAATTCTTGATAAAGTACATTCATTTAAAAATAATGTATGTGCCCTTGCCAAAGTTTTGGCAAGCGCTATATAAATAGGTTTTGGCAAGAGAACCTCAAAGTTACGAACAAATGTTCTTCCCGTAACATCAGTCATTTGGTCTTTCGAAATATTAGCAGAATAAATGTTATTTACATTATTCATCGAATTTTTTTTTCTGAAACATTTTATTTAGACTTTAAATCTAATGTTTTTTTAAACGTTACTAACAACTTTTTTTTTTCAAATGGTTCAGAGAACAAAAAAAAATCTTCCCATAATACTTGCAAAATTGGAAAATAGAGGAAACGTTCCCTTTTTTGCTTTCTTTAACGTTAAGACATTAAAAAACTAGACATTCTGAGGACGTTTAAGAAATAATGTTTTCATAACTGAATAGGAATGTTAGCAAAACGCTCTAAGACTGAACTAATTTAAGTTGGGGATGTAGTGTATGTTGGTGTCCTTCCACCCGTGTGTTTTTTGACCTGTGACATTTACAAAAGCCATGAAAATATTTTAGTTTTTATTTTAAAATTAAATTATAGGACTATGAAAAGATAATTTATTCATTTTAACTGCTTCGAATCTGACAGCTTTTAACCACAATGGCCTCATAATAAAAGTGCATTTCGTCAAGTGCAAGTTAAAAGGGTGGTTGATTATTATTTCACTTTTTAAACTTTAGTTAGTGTGTAATGTTTGAGCATAAACAACATCTACAAAGTTACAACGCTCAAAGTTCAAAGCAAAGGAAGATATTTGCTTTTAAAGAAATCACTTTTTAAGGACTACAACATTCCTCTAGGGTTAGTGACCCTAGGATTTTCCAACCCTAGAATACTTCCTCAGTCTGCGTCCCAGGGCAAGTCCCCGGGGCTCATAAGACGAGTAAGCTAACGTGAATGAATAATGCTTGATACATTACAGTTATGCCAGATCTAAGTCAGGCAAGTAACTGCAGCAGCATGGTTAAACTGATAACAGTCTAGCCTGTAAAGCGGGAACTTCTAGGTTGTAAAACCTGATAAATGTAGACGGAGAGGCCCAGCCTGCCGCCATACAGATATCCTGAAGTGAAATCCCACTGGACCAAGCCCAGGACGAGGCCATGCCTCTAGTAGGGTGAGCTCTGACGCCCACGGGGCAACAGAGGCCTTTGGATGCGTAAGCCAATGAAATAGCATCGACTATCCAACGTGAAAGGCTCTGTTTAGCGGCAGCCAACCCTTTAGTGCGGCCACCAAAGGATACAAAGAGCTGTTCTGATTGTCTGAAACCAGCAGAACGCTCCACATAAATCCTAAGAGCCCTAACAGGGCAGAGAACATTTGCGTCCCTCTCGTCATCAGATATAGGGAGAGCAGACAGGGAAATAACTTGCGCTCTGAACGGAGTGGCAAGTATCTTAGGAACATAACCGTGTCTTGGTTTGAGGATGACCTTAGAATCATGAGGCCCAAACTCAAGACAGGTAGCGCCATTACAAAGCCATGTCGTTCCTCCGCCATATTGGATTGAACAGAAATCAAAACTAAATTTCCACAGGTCACAAATTTGTTCCGAACTTCACGAAACTGGACGTACATGATCCTTGGACCAAGCCTCACAAAAGTTACTAGAAGGATCTAATTTAATCATCTTCATTTATTAATATCTACAGATTTGTATGCATGAATTGTGCATTTCCAGTTCTCAAAACAGTTAACGTTAATAAAAAATAAATTAAAAAAAGCTCTTCTTCGCTAACCGAACAATTCATTGTCTGTGGCTGTGTTTGTGCGCGCGGGAAATATCGCGCAGTCACATGCTCAAACAATCAACAACATCACTCTAGATAAAACCCCCAAAACAAGTGGAAAGCGCGAGTGGGCCGCTGTCTCCTTTCCACAAGCTCTTGCTGTCCCGTGGCGTCTGTCGTTGCTATGCAACCATAAACTGCGCTCTCCATGAAGACAACGAAGTATCAGCAAAAGATTAATAGATTTCTAGCCCTTGCATTAGCTTTACTACTAGATGTATTTATGGAGATGAAAAATAATAAGGCGCCCTGTACTCAGCTGTTCGGCCGAGCATTCAATGTTGTTATGCTGCAAGCTGATCAGTTGGTTCGTTGCTGTCGCGCTCTATCACTCGCACACCATAAAGAGCAAATTGTTTTTTAATGTTTCAATTTCGTGATTAAAATGACATAATTTGGAAGCGGATAATTTCTTCACAAACAGCTCATTATGACTCAATGTTAGAATGCTGCACCTACACTCGATAGTGTGAATAAGATCAGCGCAATGCAGACCACTGCATTGACAGCGTGAAACATGATCTGTCTGCGGCCAGGGCTCAGCGGAAGACAGAGAATGCCGGTCCAGCGCTGATTGAGGAATTAAATTCGAAAATAAAAGACAGTTTGACATCTTTTTTCTGCATCTGTGAATTTATTTTTTAATAATTTGTTCTGAAATGAAGTGAATATATTTGTGCGGGAATTTCTCGCACTATAAAAGCTAACCTTGTGGGAATGGTTTAAATTATGCGCAATCCCCACATTCCCGCACCAAAATTCAAGCCCTGAAATGGCAGCGGGATGTGTAACCCTAGCATATGGCGCATATATGTCATATAAAGTTAGGCAAGGCCAAACAGCGTTATCCATGTTTGCCGAGCGTTTTTCATTTAATTACAATATGAGGACTGACGGTAGGCTATAAAAATCAGCGTTTCTTTGTAGGTGATGACAACCGTCTTGACAGCAGCAATCAAAGCATCGCTAATTACGGTAGACCTTAATTTGAGATAGTAAATTTGTTCCTAATCAAAGGGAACACTCAACCACAGAACAGCTGGGTGAGTTTTGGATACAGTAAATGAAGACTGTCAACTTCTTTTCAATAGGCAAAACCAACAACCAAGCCACATAAACAATGCCATTGGCACTACTCCACATTGCAGACATGTCTCTTAATGCACATAACTTTTCACCTTTTTGCACAATCTTGAAAAAAGTACTATTGTTGAAATTCTCAGATCAAGCAAACTTCAACGCACACTTATCCACTACCTGCTAACGTTAGTGAACCGCACCCGAGCAAGCACACTTCGCAGTTCCTCCGGAAATGCATTTTTCTAGTTATGTTTAACACCGATTCTGACACACTCGGGATGATTTCCCATGCTTTTGCACATAAGGCTAGGGGCAGAATGACGTTTGGGCTCGGATCGCTTTGTCTTTGGGATCCGGTAACCTGATCGACTTGTGCTTGTGACACTGTACAGTGCGTGCATTGAGTAACGGGCGCCTGGTTTAACGTTACACATGATACACTCGCCGCGAGAGCGGGTAAGTTTTTTATTAGTGGAAGCCCTAAGTGTGTCTGTGACACTGAACGGGCAGTGTTTATGAGTAGGGGAGCACTGAATAGTGGGCACAGTTCCTACAGTTAAAACACAGTCGGCGCGAGCCGGATAAAAGGCAGACATTTTGCTCTCTTTGAGGTTTATTTGGGTCGCCGTGAAAACGGCGTTTGTGTGCAGGCGTGCATGTTGGTTAACAGGCTCGTGTAACGTTACTGCAATATAAACATCTCCAGTCGCCTCTGATGCGGGAACTGCGAGAAGTGTGCGCGAGCTCTTCGAGGGTGGTCCGGCCGCAGCGAGACTTAACCGTCGTCGTTTGCCCCTTGTAGAGGCTCAGGGTCTAGCACAATCTTGGGCCTCGGTCCCCGTGGGGGAGGCGGTCTGCGGCGGCTAGACGAGCGCGAGCGATGGCGAGCTTCAGCTGGCGGCGGCCTTTAAGTCTGGGCAGGCGGCTGCTTCTTTGAGCGGCCTGACGCAGAACTCGAGCGCCTGGGCAGAAAGTGTCGCAAGGCCTGTGACGCTTTCTGTGCTTCCGTTCCGCGAAGCTCTTGACAGACGGGCCAAACAGACCGGATGGCGAGATCGGCGAATCCAGGAAGAAAGCTCTGTCCGCGTCCTTCATGTCTGTTAGCGTCAGCCACAGATGGCGCTCCAAGACGATGAGGAGCGCCATGTTTCTGCCGATAGCTTGAGCGGTGGTTTTCGTCACTCGCAGGACTAGGTCAGTTGCGCTTCGCAGATCTCTAATCGCCTCTGGGTCCGGACCAACCTCGTCCATAGTGCGGAGAAGATTGGCCTGAAACACTTGAAGCACCGCCATCGTGTGGAGTGCTGATGCAGCTTGACCGGCGGCGGCGTAGGCGCGACCGGTGAGAGCTGACGTAGTTCGGCAAGCTTTCGAGGGGTGAACAGCCTTAGAATGCCATCCAGTGGAGGGCGGACAAAGGTGCATTGACACAGCCTCTTCGATGGGGGGAAGATGCTGGTAGCCTTTTTCCTGGGCGCCGTCAACAGCGGAGAGCGTCGAGGAAACAGAGGTTTTCAGCCTGGCGGAAAACGGAGCCTTCCATGATTTAGTTAGCTCGTCATGGAGTTCCGGAAGAAACGGGGCGGGCCTTTGCTGAGGGAGCCTGTTACGCGCTGGTTCGTCGGGTGTAGACCACTCGAGGCCGAGGCATTCCACGGCCTTCGTCAGTAGGCGGATAAGCTCCGCATCCACACTGGCTCTTACTCCTCTGGTACTACCGTCTCGTCCACCGAAAGTGATGGGAGCGATCGTGGAAACAGCCGGGCGCTGGCCATCGGCGAAGACGACCGGTGAGGGCGATTCAGTGGGCGAGGCACGCGGGGATCCTCCCGGCGTGAGCTCGTGTGTTATAGAGGCTGCCGGTGTTCTCTGATAACGGCGCGGCCCATGAGAGAGAGGCGGAAGTGTGTCCTCGCCAAAGACCGCTAACGTTAATCGAGCCCGCAGGATCGATAAATCCATCATGTCGCACTCCGGGCAGCCGCCTTTAGAGAGAGCGATGTCGGCGTGGTCCTTCCCCATGCAGGAGACGCAAAGGATGTGGCGGTCTTCAGCCGTGAGGGGGGCTCGGCACGAGCCGCAGGTGAGGCGGGGCATTTGAAACAACGCCCGCTAATTTGGTCTTTTAGAAAACGTGATTGAACGCAGCGGGAGACAGCGTAGGGAGAGTGTCCGAAGCCGGCTTCCTCAGTCCTGCAGTGGCTCGTCCCGCTGAAGTGCTGTTTCGATGGTGCGAGGGGCTTCTACTAGAGTTAGCGAAGAGAATCAAAGGAGATGAAATCAAGGGAACTAAGGGTTATATAGCCATAGCCACGCCCATTTTGGCGGGCCGTGACGCAAGAAGGGCACAGCTGCCTCTCCATAGGTTGCAGCAGTTTCCGCAGAGCAGCCAATAAGCGCGCAAAGCCGTCTCGCTTAGGTCTGCTTGCTGCAGACAGTGCGTTTTAATTTAAATTAAGAAAATTATAGTTATCCTATAGTTTTGGCTTCAATCTTCTCGAGAAAAGGGGCTTTCCCGTAGCGTAAGCTAAGGCTTACACGAGAGTACTCTCGAAAGGGAACCTCTGGCCAACGAACGAACAGAGTATGATTATGATTCAGGCAGCATTATATGCCGGAAATCAGAATCCAATCTAGAGAGAACATCAGCATACAGATGGCCTCAAAGCTAACAGACATGGACTAAAACCCACAAACTCTTTTTCTGATTTCATGAGTTTCATTATGTCTTCTGGCTTTAAGATTTGTGCTAATTTTATTCAGAAATGTTCATTTTCATGACAAAGAATAATTTAATTAAAGATCTAATTAAAGTGATCAGTTTACATGCTCTAGAGTTTCTCCAATAAAGATATGTATCACGTTAATTTATAATTAAACCTACTAAATCTGATAAGGTGCTTTCAACTGTAATTATTCACAGTATTAGCAAAGAGTCTTAATCTATGCCCTCATTTTTGAAGTGGAACCCATTACTCCTTTCTTAGTTTTACACGGACGGAAAACGAGGCTGTACGACACCGCTGCAAGGATCGTGGGTTTACATGGCTGCGCCCGGTGAAGCCATGTTGATTTATATCCTACTGACTTTATTCTGAATAATATGAATTTGTGAAATGACGTACATGAACACATAAACATGTGGAATCAAGTTCGTAAACTGCAAAATAACAAAACCTTGAAATATGGGATCCCGATGCTGGTGAGCGGTTTAATGTAGCTTCGTGTATGCTGGATGAGCTATTATCAAGTCTTTAAAGTTATGTTTTAAATATTTGTGTGTGACTTAAACTTTAGTAATTATTAGACTGAGATTGTGGTTTAAATAATACATATAATAATAATGGGAGTAGTAGTAATGTAGAGGTTGATTAATTGACCGTCAAAGCAAAGGTCATATTTTGTGTGATGTAATTTTTTTGTCCAATATTAGTCATATTTGATTAATTTTTTTAATTAAAGGTTTTATAAGAGTGCACTGTGAGGTATATTTAGTAGTAAAAAGAAAACGTATGTAAATCAATTCATTAACGCCTAAAATATATAAAGTATATTCTCAAATTGTGTTTTTTTTTTTCCATTGTTGATACTGATGCTATATCAGTTTTTCAGTTGTGCAATATTTACAAGTTCTAGTTTCTATTTACTGTATCTAGTTTCTGCCTTTGTACATAATGAGGTAGACTGATATTTGAATGTTTATTTTCTGAAGCTTCTGGTCGTGGGAGGGTCGTTTGGATTGAGAGAATTCACTCAGATTAGGTATGATGCGCAGAAGGTCAAAAGGAAGGTATGTGAAACTCAACAGACTAAAATATAGCATCTGAAATACAATCTGTCCATCTTGCCAAACGGATTTATTATTATACTTCTTTCATGTTATTTATTAGTATAATTTTTTTGCATGTTTGTTCCAGCTGGACCCGACACTGGAAGCCCGGGTGAACACTCAAAAACAGTCTGTCATCCTTGAGGAAGAGTATGAGGTATTGAGATCTGTGTTAGTACACTGTTTTATAGTGCTATAATGTTTTGAAGAGCCATCTGCTGTTTTGCTGCCTGCAGCATGGATGTTATGTTTATTCGGTAGTGAGTTTGTGGTAGCATAATTGTTAAACATCTGGCTTGTTAAATGCAATGGGTGCAGGTTTGGATCTAACGCTGGGTGACTCAGGAATTGTAATCACAATTTTGTTGTGCAGCTTGTCAAGCAGGACACGTAACACTAGGTTGCTCCTAGTGTGCTATACGTTTTTTTTGGGACGGAAAGTGTCTAGTTAGCTGTTTAGTCCCAACTAAGTGCACTAGGTTCATTTATTATCTCCATTTCAGGCTGTGGGTGTTTGAGGCTGTCCACAGGACTGCAAAAACACACTTTCATTACACTGCAGTGGTGTTAAACTGATCAAAAGTGACAGTAAAGACATTTATAATGTTACAAAAGATCTCAAATAAAAGTTGTTCTTTTGAGCTTTCTATTAATCAAAGAATCCTGGGGGGGAAAAATCAACATTGTCAACATTGATAATTGACATAAAGAATCGCCTTTAAGGACAATACAGTTAAATCAATCAATCAATAAGAAATGTTTCTTGAGCATATTAGACTTGATTTCTAAAGGATCATGTGATGCTGAAGACTTGAGTAGTGATGCTGAAAATTCACCTTTGCCATCACAATAAATTACATTTTACAGTTGTTTTAATATGTAATAATATTTCACAATATCACTATTTTTACTGTACTTTTCATCAAATAAATGCAGCCTTGGTGAGCATAATAGGCTTTTAAAAACATTTAAAAATATATATTTTTACTTGAACTGTAGCATTCAGGCCATTTAATACTTTTGCAAGACTTGATTAGGAGTTTAATGCATTTTCTATGCATTTATTCTTGACTTCTGATTGCCATTTAGCATGATTTGTGCTTTGATTGTGCATTTGATTTGTGGCTAAAACTGGCTATGGTAAAAAGAGTCATTTTGATGTAATCCAATCTCTTTTGTTGCTGCAGAAATTGAAAGATATGGACTTGGGTGGATGGCAGAACATTCGTGGCCCTCGTCCCTGGGAGGATTCCAGGGAGACCCAGGACCAGCAGCGATCACGGCTCAATAAAGGCACATAGAACTGAAAGTTAAAACTCCTCCTACTGGCCCAAAGATGTAAGACACTTATAAAACCAGTGCAGTCCATACCTTGGTTGTCAGCACTGCATAATATATCAGCACTATTATGTTATTGTATACCGAGACCAGAGACTACCGATTTGGATTCCGTTTTGTTGGAAATATACTTTTCTAATACACTTGTGGCTGGATATGTGAATAGTATGTTCTCTGTACAGTGTCTTATTTATGGTATCATATCAGGCAGACTGTAACTAACTCTTATGCCTTGTGTGTTACCTTGTCAGTTCACATTCACAGTAATACATAACTCAAGACCCATTAGTGCGTTTGAGTGATAATATATTCCCATGTTCTTTCAATGGTGCAAACAGAATCAGTTCTGGATGAATGGTGTAGTCTAATGGCAGTAGGCATGAATGACCCTCTGTACTTTAAAACAGTATTTGATTATCGCGGTTTGAAAAACTTGCAGTACGTACTTAAGTAAATACGTTACTGTCCAAAGGTAGCAACATTCTCGCGCAGGCGCATCGTGTGTTTCGTTTTGTGTGAAAACATGATGGAAGGCAGAGTGCTGTGAGAGAAATTATATGAAATAATACATAAATTAATGAATTCTGTGAATGTGTAATGGGGGAACTGACATTGGCTTTTCTTGTTCCCTCCGTGTAATAAAGTGTTTATAAGCTCAGTTCAGCGCTGCTTTGTTTACAGAGGTTACCGTGGAAACTGTTCTATTTCTGCTGTTTCGTGAGCGTGACGTCACCTAACGTACTAGACTAGAGAGTGGAGTTACATTTTCATTCAGTCCGTCTGCCATTTTCGTTCAGACCAATGCGAAGATTTCCCCCACATTTTTGTTGTAAATTTTGACTGGTTGAATTAAGCTAATGTGCATTCTAAACATCTAAACACTTCAGATAATAAGGTAACTTGTTCATGGATCTGATAAAATACCTATAATTTATCATTTTGACTTATCCTTTTCGTTAAAATTAGGTTTATCATTTCATAAAACTTTTTTTCTGTCGAAAGTTTATTTGAACATGTAACACATGTAAGTAGATAACATGACATATTGTAAGTAAGCAAGCAAAACATGCATTGTGCAGCACATTTTATTTTTTGGTTTTCGACATAAAACTGATCAAATATAGTATATTATCAAATCATTTCAGTATTTACCTCTTGAAGTCAGGGTTGGGAACTTGCTTATTTTTACAGTTCAGTTTTAGTTTCAAGTGTTTCAGAAATGATTCCTTCACATTTAACAGTATGCTAATGTTTATGTTCTCTGGATATTTTACAGGGTTCAATAGTAAGGATTTCCCCCCAAAAAATTATAATCCCACCTCCAAAGATTAAGCAATTTGTAAGTAATTTTTAGCAATGCGTTTTTATATTTTTGTGAATGTGAACTTCAAATGTTTTTAGAATTGCGTCTTTTGTATTTTCTATTTAATTTATAACATTTTCTTTACAAAAATGACAATATTTAACCCATTAGTTAACATGATTTAATATATCAAATCACATTAACTTAAATGAGCAATACATTTCTCACTAATGATAGTTAAAAAAAACATTAAATTGTTCATTGTTAGTCCATGTTAGCTGAGGTCCATTAAATAATGATTTTACAACAGAAGGATCAACGTAACAATATGTATCAACATAAACAACACCAGACAGAAAGAACTGAAGGACTTAAATACACAGGCCAACAAACTAGGTACAAAATAGGTGATGGTGGGAACAAAGGAACAAAGACAAGCACTTTTGAGTTTTAGTAAAGCATTTGTAAATGTTGAATTTAACATTAACTGAGATTAGTAAATGCTTTAGAAGTATTTTTCATCATTAGTTCATGTTAACTTATCTAAAGTTAACAAGTGAAACTTTATTATATAGTGTTACCTAATGATTTTTACAAAAATATTTGCAACAAGATGGATATAAATGCAGTTTATCACATTTTTACTGATGCTTTAGTTTAATTATGACTATCAAGGCATTTTTTGCAATTTTGACAAAACCTATTTATGCTAGCCAGCTAAATGTTATTCTCTTTGTGGCACAAAAGCAGAATTTGAATGAATGGAAGATTTCAGTGGCATTAAAGAACTAGACTGAAAGGACCAGCGACTGTCGTGTCGACCTCTGTTCGGTCAACTGGCCCAAAAATCTCTCACACTGGCCCAAGGCCTGTTGGCCATCCTTATTGTTGAGCCGTGTTTGCGATTTATGTTATAATTTATGGTGATTATCCCCCAAACGTGTTGGTTCACTGTATCTTTCTTTGTGGCTGTTGTGCTTTGTATGCTACTCAGCGTTGTTATTCACCTGTTCGTCATCTGTATGGCATAAACGCATCAGTGAGATGCTACAGAGCCTGCGAAAGCGGAAAAAAATATCACCTCCTGCTGCTTTAATCAATGCCTACACCTATGGTTGTGTAATTTAAAAGGTTTAATCTTTGAGGATACATTGCGTCCAACTGTGAAGTAGCACACGGTCTTGATTCAGTCCTGGAGTGCACGTGTATTTCCGACAGGATCCGGGCACAGGCTGCCGCTCTCAGGCTAATGTTAACGCCAGCACTGACTCATCTGTGTGATGTGAAGCTTTGTTCCGAGGCACATTTTAACAAGCCCCTGCTGACTTTCCCTCCTTTCCCTCGTCACTCTCCTGCTGGAAATTCCAGCACTGTCATATCATGTGCTCCGTCACTTTAATTGCTCAAGTGGGAATAATCCTCAGGGGCCGAAGGGAACACGTCAACAAATCTGACTTCAGGAGTCCGGATATCCTCAGGGGGCATTAAAGCCACTCATGTGTCCAGTCCGAGTCAAAACAGTGTTGACGGGGAAAGGCTCTAGTATGTTTCAATAAGCTTTTGAGATGTTTTGGCTGGTCAGGTGAGGAGCACAAAAAGTGACTAATTAATTTGTCATGACAAGTGTTGCTGTAGCAAAGAAGTGAATGTATTGCGGTGAATTCTTTACAGGACATTCATTTGATGCTGGTTGAAACTGTTTAACATCTTTAATTTATCTTTTTATATTTATTTATTAGTTAATTACTTAATTGATTTGTGATATATAGTAATAAAATGTGACCTTTGTTTTGTGTTTTGCACAGTAACCAAGTATTTGCTAAGGTACTTGAAGATGTGGTTAGTGCTCTTTCTCTATTTATTTATTTTGTATATACATTTTATATTAATACTAACATTACTATGTCTACCTCTCAAAAGTTTGGGGTCGGTAAGAATTTTACAAATTTATTTGAAAATAAATATCTTGTTCTCACCAAGGCTCCATTAAATGAATAAACAGAAGTATTGCTATATATCGCCATTTAAATTTTTTGTAAATGCAATTTATTCCTAAAAGCTGATTTTTTTGCATTATTACTCCAGTCTTCAGCATCAGATTATTCTTCAGAAATCATTCTAATGTGCTGATTTGATGCTCAAGAAACATTTCTTATTGTTATTCATGTTGAAAACAGGTGTGCTGCTTAATATTTCAAGATTCTTTGATGAACAAAGTTCAAAAGAACAGAATTTATATGGAATAGAAAATTATAAATACAAAGTTCTGTCGTGAAACTCTAGATGGCGCAGGCTGATAGGTCCAATCTTTTTGCAATCACATCATTCTCTATAGCGCACAGCTGATTGGTTCCTGCTGTATCAGTAGCCAATGAGCTCGCTGCTCAACCTTCAAATACTTGGTCAGCATTTGCTGCAGCAGTTGTAGCGCACTTTCAGAAACCCTCCACCTTCCCCAGCTCCACCTGTATAGATCTGCTATGGGTCATTCATGTACGCTATATTGTACAGCAGCAGCATGTCTTACTTGCTCACTGCAGTGTGTTATGTATCTATTAGCATTAGAAAATCCTGTCCTTAGTATTAATTTCTTAAAGAAAAAAATCTTGTTGACCCCAAACTTTTGAACAGCGTGTGTGTGTGTGTACTATATAGCATATTTACTGTATATTCGATTAGAAGTAACATGCTTAAAAGTAGTCTAGTGGAAGGTTAGAGGAACGGCTGATATTTGACTAAAGCACCTTTAAAGCTTAAGAGTGTAATTTCTAGCAGCACCAGAAATAATAGAAAGCAGATAGTAAAAAGTGTTTACAACACACACTTTTTTTTATCTCATCACTTTTAACTGCAATGCTTGTTTGTATTTTAGTGGATTCATTTTTTTAGCCCTGTTTTTGCCTATATTGCACAGTGTGTTGCTATGGATTAAAAAGTATGCTAAATGTTATAAAACCCTTGCTCAAAAATCCAGACATGACAGAGCTGGACTGTGATCTAAACAACTCCTCAGTCGCCTCAACCTGACATATAGTGGCGACTTGAACCCGTAACCTCTTCCGCCCAGATCGTTAATTTAAAAATAAAAAAACAGATTTATGTGGACAAGCGTCCTTTACTGCAGTGTGAGGACGCCACTTCTCACTGAAACGCTGAGTAATTTATCTGACTCCTCCACTCAGGGTGGCACTTGCATTTAAATGAGACCTCTTGAACTCCAGTCAGACCTTCACCACAGAGCTATAGACTTATTGATGTTAAGCATCTTTATATTTTATTCTTCATTGCAGAGATAAACATGTCAGCCTAATTAATTTCACTTTCACAGAGAAAATTCAAAATGGGCCCGTAATGTTTAAATGTATGATGTTGCCTAGCAGGTTTTTGTGTGTGTGCTTCTTAAATTAGTTTTGCAGATTAAATCTATAACAGTGTTTTGAGAAATCTGGTTTAGGCATTGTCAAGCTTCACACAAAGACACATGAACAGTGGAACACATGTCCCTGCTGGACAGATTCTCCTCCCTCAATTCGGAGAGATTTTATCACCTCATTTCACCTATGTTGTTAGGCTAAAATGAAATATGTATTGAATATCCTTATTTTCAGAATAAAATGAGTGGGTTTTTTTCCCCGTGCAAAACTCTTCTCCTTCCAGTGTCCTTCAAAAAAAGGTGAGTAGGAGCTTTGTGACCTGGATGATGATGGCACAAATGAATCAATTCCCACAGGAAATCAATCCAGTAGCTATGCACAATGACTGGTGGAAGATGATCAGATACGAGTTGTAAGCTGTAAATGTAACTCTGTTTGCCACAAAACCATCAGATCTCACCTGCAGAGCCTCATCAAAGAGGAAACGTAAGTGCTCTCTTTTAATATAGGGCTTAAAGGGGTGGTATAATGCCCTTTTCACAAGATGTAAAATATGTCTTTGATGTCCCCAGAGTGTGTATGTGAAGTTTTTGCTCAAAATACCCCACAGATATTTTTATATAGCATGTTAAAGTTGTCACTTTTTGAGGGTGAGCAAAAACGCACCGTTTTGTGTCTGTTCCTTTAAATGCAAATGAGCTGCTGTTCCCGGCACAGAGGGCGGAGCTTCAACAGCTCCTGTCCTTTTACCTCACAGACATGCGCTGGAAATTTCAAAAACGTTTAGCCTTTTACGTTCAAACTGAAGTCAGATGATGTCAACGGAGTCAATGATGGAGAGACTCAAGAAGAAGTGACAACATGTAGAAGCAATAGGACATTTCTAAATGGTTAGTTGATGAATTTATGTAGCTGATGTGTAGTTATCTTCTAGTCGTTGATTAGCATATTCTGTCTTGATAATCTATAATTTGTGTTCAGGGGGCGGGTTTATGAACATTTTAGGGTTGGTGATGTCACTAACGCGGGAGGAATGTCGTGTAGTCCCTACCAGCTGTTTGTAGTCCTTAAAAAGCCATTTCTTTAAAAGCAAATATCTCCCTTTGCTTTGAACGTTGAGCGTCGTAACTTTGCAGATGTTGTTTACGCTCAAACAGCAACATTACACACTAGCTCAAGTTAGAAAAGTGAAATCATCATCAACTTTAAGGTTCCTGTTCTAATATATTATATACAACTGTACTAAATTAAAGCTGTAAGGAACTTAATGTATCCTTGCTGAATAAATTGATCAACTTGATCAAAAGTGACAGTAAAGATTTCTATCTCTAAAAAATTCTATCTATCTACAATTCAGACATGAAACTCTACAGGGTGCATGCTGATAGGTTCTTTACATGCAATCTGCAAGCGATCACATCATTATCGCATGGCACAAGCTTATTGGCCTCTGCTGATCCTGCAGTTAATCAGATTGCTTGTTCAACATTGAAATAGTCTGGTTCATTGTTTGCTGTAGCGCTCAATCAGAATTCCTCTGAAATCCTCCACCTCCCCCAGCTCCACCTGCCTAGATCTGATATGTGAAATGCAGCAGCATATCGAACATGCTCACAGCAGCGTGTCTGTTAGCATTTGCAAGTCCATTAACATCGTCCACTAACATGCTAAAACTATTTAGAGAGTTGTTACGATAGTGGTTATATAGGTTGTTTAAGGTCAGTATGATATTTTTATCGTACTGACCTATCTTTTTTGAAGCTTACACTTTTAGGCCCGGTTCTACAGACAGGTTTGCTTTCAGTTAAAACAGCTCACACGTGCATAGTCTGAGGCTACCTTGTCTGTGAAACCGGGGGCTAATCTTGAATTTAAGACTGAAGTTTAAAAAAATCCCCCATTGATTTACATTGGTAGAATGTTCAGCATTCAAATTGTAACCAATATCAACATCATTCTATGCAGGTTATATATTAAATATATTTGCTTCTACATCTGTTTACATACTAATTGAGGTCTTTTGCAAAAACATAAGTAGATAGCACACCTAAGACTGAAATTATTACTGAAATTGAAACCAAGTTTGAATAAAGTCTGTATATTAAACAGTTGAGCCAGAAGTTTAAAGGCCTGTTCACACCAAGGACTATAACGATAAAGATATTATTTCTAAAAAACGAATAAAAGAATCTCAAGAGTCCAGTCCACACCTTAACAATTACGACACAGAGAAATAATATAGTTGGAATCACTTTCAGAATGCTTTTACTTTACAGCTGATGAACAATAAAAACATTGAACGGTCAAAATCCAACCTGCTTTAAAGAGCTTGAGCTTGAACAACAAAACTGCAATATGCTTTTAACGATATCATGCATTGGTGTGGACACTAATATATATTTATTGTTACAGTTATCGTTCTTGGTGTGAACTGACCTTAATACTTAGGGATTGGGGTTCAGAATGTTTGAGGAACATAGTGCTGCCTTGCAAACACATTAACTAATAAACTGCCTTTTGCAAGTAAACATGCCTACATGTATATCAGGCATATGTACTTGTATATAGTCTTATATGTCACATGTGTAGTGTGCTAGTTTGTAAGTGTGCAGTCGTGTTCTCAAACTGGTGGTTTGAGACTCCCTCACACGTGTGCTTCAATTTTTCATCACAAACTGCAAGAAAACGGCATCAATTATTAATCGCCGCACTAAGAAAAGAAGAAATCAAATTCAATATTTACTGCATACTTCCTGAGCTAGCAAATCACATGGAAGAGAGGACGGTAAGGTGTGTGTGTGTGTGTGTAGGTTACACAAGGGGCTCTGCTGTGAAATTGGCAACGTTTAGAGGAAAACCCCTTTCCTTCCCCCCTCGAAGAACAAACACCCACATGAACTCTTAGTATTGTAATTATCTTTTAGAGCTCGTACTGTGTAATTAGTGTGACACACACACACCTCCACGCTCAAACAGATAACAGCAGTATCTCACACGCATAAACCATTATATCCCCAAAAATTATACTCGCGCTACACCATTACTGACTGATAACCCTTTTTGTGTGGAGATGCTGTCTGTATATGCATAGCTTATTGTTTTTCTTTGTCATAATTCTGTGTTCTATAAATATCCTGATGCTCTGCAGCAGAAGGACTGTTCAGGCAGAAAATACACACACACACCCTCTGGCAGAACTACGGCACAGCACACACACAAATGCGTTATCTAGTGGACACACAATCTCAGATTCATTCATACTTCAGCACGCACGCGCACACACACACACACACACACACACACACACAAACACACACACACTTACACACACACACACACATTTCAGCTGCCAATCATGTTTGCACACACAAATATACTGGCACTAACAAGCCAGCTGGGCAACAACGCACAGAGCACAGACGCTGCTCCATGGCATCACTACACATATACACGTACACGTCACAAATACACAGGAAAGTAGTGATGTCATTCTGCTGTTTAGAGAGGAATAATCACTTTAAGCCAACATGAAATCTAGAGCAAATCTGTTTTCTCTTAATATGCCTTTCTGGTCTTATTTTGAATCATTGGTAAACATTATTCCACAGAAAACATGTTATCAAATTGAAATAACTTGCTCCACCTCTGAACAGCTTTCCATCCCTATGCCCTCATATTTCAAACTTTCCCTCCTGTCATATATTTCATATATAACATACTCTACCGTTCAAAAGTTTAGGGTTTCTGAAGCGTGCATCAAGGCTGCTCAATACAGCAATTTTTTTCTATTTTAAAATGTAATTTATGTATGTGATGGCAAAAGCTGAATTTTCAGCTGATCAGTCACATGATCCTTCAGAAATCATTGTAATATGCTGATTTGCTGCTCAAGAAACATTTCTTACGATTATCAATTTTGAAATGAGTTGTGCTGCTTAATATTTTAGTGGAAACTGTGATACCTTTTTGTTCATTTAATGTTGTTCATTTCTCACATTCTGTTATTGTATCTAGTGGCATTGCGTAATGCAGGTGGATTGTAAAACTTTTAATTGTATTTTAGTTTAATTTCAGTTGTCCTAGTTATGATAGTTTTAGTTTTATTTCAGTTAGGGTTAGTGATGAACATGTTTTTATTTAGTTTTCGCTTTATAGTTTTCTTAAACGATAATAACACTGAGTTATAGAAGCACAAGGGATGTGAAATATGTCTCATGCTAACTATTTTATTCTTCAGTGCAAATGTAATTACACTCCTTAAAGGAGAACTCCGGTCAATTTTAACATTGAGCTAATTTTTGTGTAAATTTGGAGTGCTGTCAATACAGAGAACAACGACAAAAATCGGTGTTGCCTACAACGTGTTATCCTCTTTTTAAAATTTGCACCCTGTTGACTTCAATGGGGCAAGTTTTAAACCTGCTTTTAGCCTCTTAACATCCTTGATGTGTCATTACAAGTGCACAGGTCATGTGAGTGATTCCTTCGGGGTGAACGCGGGTTAATCTGACTGCAGTAGATGTGAAAGATATTAATAAAAATGATGTTATTTCAGCCAGCGCACATACCTGTATTTACATCCTGTTTTACGTCGAAGTCCATAGTAATCGATTGTTGAGTTCACACGCATAGGTTTAGTTACCTATATGATCACGCGCGTGAACTCGACAATCGATTACTATGGACTTCGACCGAAAACAGGAAGAAAATACAGGTATGTGCGCTGGCTGAAATAACATCATTTTTATTAATATCTTTCACATCTACTGCAGTCAGATTCACCCGCGTTCACTCCGAAGGAATCACTCACATGACCTGTGCACCTGTAATGACACATCAAGGATATTAAGAGGCTAAAAGCAGGTTTAAAACTTGCCCCATTGAAGTCAACAGGGTGCAAATTTTAAAAAGAGGATAACACGGTGTAGGAAACACCGATTTTTGTCGTTGTTCTCAGTATTGACAGCACTCCAAATTTACAAAAAAATGAGCTCAATGTTAAAATTGACCGGAGTTCTCCTTTAAATGCTGATTGCCCATCTTATTGTGTGTGTGTGTATGTAGTCCTGGTAAACCCTACGTTAAGGGGACAAAATGTCCCCACAAAGAGGGAAATATCCGACATCCTTGTCCTTGTGGGGACATTAAAAAAAAAAAAAATTGTATGAGGGTTGTGTTTAGGGGTAGGTTTAGGGTTAGGGGATAGAATATACAGCTTGTACAGTATAAAAATCACTATGTCTATGGAAAGTCACCATGAAACATGGAAACCCAACGTGTGTGTGTGTGTTCGATAGCTTGGATGTCCTACCTACGCTAATCTAGGTAGCCTTGGCTTCGGAGCAGCTGTGGTTTTGAGGAGTCAGAGGAGAGGGTGAGGATACACACACAGTTTGACCTGTGTTTGAGTTTGACAGAAGAGATGAATGTCCCTTCGTTATGTGTGTGTATCTGTGTGTTAATTTCCCATCAGTGTGCATTAGAGCTGGCCACTAAGGTGTTGTCCCCGGTAGGTAGAGGGTGGACAGACGTGCTGATTCAGCTGATGGACTTTTTGCCTGCCACAAGCCTGTCTCACTGCAAGAGGAGACCGACAGCTGAGGTGTATATCTGCTGTTCCCCGGCTCTCGCTGCATCAGCCTCTCAGTGTCCGTCAGAGTCTGCTGCTGAAGAAAACATGAGCGCTAAACTCGCATGGCAAAAAAAAAAAAGAAGAAGAAGAAAAAACAGTTGAGGTTCACAAACACCAAAGAGATCGGCTCGGGAACCATCCATTCATTGATTCGCTCCTCAGCTGATTCGTCCTTCACTCTAAATACCCACAACCCTCCCCAACAGAACAGCTGGTGTGTGTTAACAGGTCATTACTTGTGTGTATGTCTTTCCTGGTTTGTTTTAGCTTTTGTTATACGTGTGATAAATGATTTGGTCATGTGAAGGGCAGCCATAATTAGAAGAGGCTGCTACTGTGGGCTGATTACCCTGGGCACAGTCTCTCTCTCTCCCTTTCTCTCTCACACACACACACACACTTTCCTTGGCTGGAAGTAAGACTGATAATATCAGTATTAATGATATCTCCAGGAACACAGATTAAGTGACTGATATGTTTTGGATCTGATTGTCAGTAAAAGGCCTCATAGATTTTCACTTGTAAACAGCTGATCTGAGATCATTTGTTATGCACTATGTCAACAAAATTGAGCTTAAATTCAAAACGCCTATTAAATCCCATAAATATATGCCCTCAGAATATGCTGTGTAGAGTCTCTGAGTTTTATAGTTACCATGAAAAAGTGTTTGCGGCCCATTTTGTTACATTTATGCATTCAGCTGATGCTTTGAATAAAAGTGAATACAATGCATCTTTCAGTGTACTTTTTATTATTTTATGTATTTAAGTTAACCTTGGCATTGCACCAGACACAGAAACAAATAGTTACATAATGTGAGGCATTGCAAAGTGAAACAGGATAGTCAATGAGAAAAAAAGGGTCAGAGAGGACTTTTCTCTCTGGCAGGTGGTTGGAAAGAGAGGGTTTGGAATATAAGAGGGTTTGGTATATTGGTTATTTGATTAATAGTTCACAATAAGTCAATGGTTATTTAATGGTCAACACTGAAACCTATAGAGCAGGGTCCAATAAAAATATGAATAATAAAAAACAATTTATTTATATATAACAACTCCAAAATGTAAATTCTGTCATCATTAATACATCATCATGTTGTTCCAAACCTGTATCCTTTCCGTCATTCTGTGGAACACAAAAGAAGATATAATGGGGTCCAGTGATGTTTGGACTCCATCGTTCTTTAAAATATATAATTCTGTGTTCAACAGAAGAAAGAAAAAGTCATACAGGTTTGGAATTACATGATTTTATTTATGGGTGAACTATACCTTTGATGATAGCAAATTAGATGGCATTTAGTAAGTAGGCTACATGAAGTAATTTGTGCATACTTTTTTGTTTTTGTTTTACTCTTTCTATTCTTTGAGATGGCTACCAGTAGACTTTGTAACAAATTATATTCAGGATGGCCATTTCTGTTATTTGCTACAGTTTCAAAATGGCCCAATATTATTTGATTATTCGGCCTGGCTGATGTATCAGTAGTGCGGAATGTGATATTAAATTAGATTACAACACTATCTAAAGTAATAATAAAAAAAGCAAATTGTATGGAGTATAATTTTAGGTGCACATGAAAGCTGAAGGACAACATGGACAGCATGCAACATTAAAGGCTCTCTAGAGCAAATATAATATTTTTGACCTCCTGCTCCATGCAATTATTCCACATATGATCATACGTGGCGTTTTAACAATGATTCGAGGCACGCGCGCAGATGTGATATTACATGCACATGAATTATGGTGCATCTTCACACAGTCCCAGCTGATGCGATGACGTAGACGCGTGTGTCCGCGTGCGTTCGGCGGAGGGTGTGTTTCCAAGGCGAAATCTGGAGAAGGGAGGCGGAGATTGGGGGGGGGGGGAGAGGTGACTTTAATTTTCAATATTTGCCATCTTAAATTTGTCCCCCTCTCGTGATCCAGGGAAAAACTAGCAGTATCTTAGCTGAGTGATCAAATGAAGCGGTAACTAAGCAAGAGGTTTGTGATGCCTGTAGATGAAACACACAGATGCTGATAGAGGGAACCCAGATAGCAAGCACAGTCGGGCCGATTCCGGCTGAAATGCGTCACTGTTGGCTCACTGTCGGCACCGGTGAACAGATAATGGGCCAGATCCGTGCCAACTGTGCATAACACATCTGGCTGACTTACGGCTTTTTCTGTATGGGCCAGCCTCGGCTGAAAGCAGTTGTACTTGTGTCAGGTCCATACTCGGTATAGCTGTGTGTATTTATAATCGGCCCGAGTTAGTTTTGTCACAAGCGGGCCACTACTACAATTAAGGAACTCAGCCGCTTGAAAAAAAGTTTTGGCGGTTAACATACTCGGTATAGCTTTGTGTATTTACAATCGGCCCGAGTTCGTTTTGTCATAAGCGGGCCACTACTACAATTAAGGAACTCAGCCGCTTGAAAAAAGGTTTTGGCGGTTAATTTAAATCCTGAGGAAGATCCTGCAGACGCAGACCAACGTTTTCGAGAGGAATCATTCATCTGAAAAAACGAGTAAGTAATTTAATTCATTTATTGTTCTAGTGCTGTTTGATGTATTAATTGTCAAGATAAATATAGTTTTGTTTTATATCTAACGTTAGATCAGATGTTTACGATGATAATACGTTAAAAATCCATTCGGTCCCGGAGAGAGTGTTGATGAGAAGGCCTAACGTTACGGTCTCTTTTTAGAATAAATTTGAGTCTTTTTTTTTTATTAGAAATACTGCTGTTCTGTATCCAGTGCACTGTGATTTTGGCTAATGAAATGATATTGAGTTATACCGGTATTCTTGTGCTCAAATTTAGTCAGCCAATTCGTCTTATTCAACGAGTGATTAGTTGGTTCATAGGAGTCGAATCATAGGAGTCGGACTAACGTTGCGCTTTCGGCGCCATAGTTCTCTATACAGGCGACTCTTTCTGATTTGATTCACTAACCTCTCAAAAGAGTCATTTATTTGTGATTCGAACTACACTGACCACAGTGTACAACTTACACCCGCGGAGACGTGTAGGCTACAATCTGAAATAAAAAAATAAGATTTATTTGCTTTTAACACTGCTGTGGGGAACTCCAAAATGGAAAAGCGCTGTAAGATACAAGAGAAGCTGCAAAATAAGTGCAGCTTCTTAATTCATTGTCTTTGGCACGTCTTGTGTTCTTGAATGTAGCGTAATCTGCGTTAGCATTTTAGAGTTAAAGAAAAATGTAAAGCGTAGGCTATATATCACTGTGTAATGTTATTAAAATGGTAGTTCTTCTTAACATTTTACTGCAGAGGGGATTACTGGGATTACTATGATTATGATCGAACATCTGAACGCACTGTTTGGAATCTGACCCAACACTTTTTACAGATATTTTTGTAACACTACAATAAGGTTTCATTCGTTAATATAAGTTTAACTACATTAGTTAAGATGGACTAAGAATGCACAATACTTAAGCATTTATTCATTTTAGTTCATTTTCATTTTAGCATTTGCTAATGCATTATTAAAATCAAAATTTGTATTACTTAATGTTAACATTAGTTAATGCACAGTGAACTCATTTTTATTATATTTTTTTATTGTATTTTTATTAGCTAATGTTAACAAAGACTGTAACAAATGTATTGTTCATTGGTAATGTTAGTTAACACATTAACTAGCCTAATTTTAACAATTGAGACCTTATTGTAAAGTGTTGCCTATATTTTAAACTGCTGTGTGAACTCTGGCAACAACATTTGTTAAACCTATGTGCTTAAACTAATGCTTAAGATTTAATATTGACCTCACAATATCTATTCCTTTATTTAACAGATGCAGTTCAGAGAAACCCTCACAGCTAATGCTGCTGAGATGGAGATCGAGGTATCATGGACTGGCAGCAGATCGAGGGGCAGACACAAGATAAGTTTAAATCTATGTAAAAACACACACCTCTTTAACCTAGCATAAACATAACACACTCTCACATTTCTAAAATTCACATCTGTTAAAGGATTGTTAGGCTGCATAAATTCGGTCAACCAGAACCGGAAACACTTCCCATAACACTGAATGTACTTGTTACATCGTAAGAAGAATGGCATCTATGCTAATGTTAGTCTCTCTGTCTCAGTCTTATCCCAAGGTTACTGTAGTCAGCCGGATCTAGGCCATATCCAGACCAGATGATGGACCTGGACCCTCAGATGACCACAACAGCCCTGAATGCCAGACCAGAACATCACAACTAGACGAGACCTAGACACAAACACTGTGAAGACCCCTTTGACACAACAGTCCTCAGCACAGTCATCGGATCAGATCCACGAGAACCAGACCAGTCCTCCGCACAGACCCAACGGCCAGCTTCAACTTTTATTGTACAAATATCTATTGTACAAGTTCTCAAATTCACATCTACATGCTCTCGAGTTTTGCTACTCTTTTACCTTGATGTAATCTTTTCCAATCTTCAAGCAAAAGGAGCTGAATAAAATACTCTGAATGATATCAATCCACAATCTGACTTGTGAAGCGACCTGAATCCTAACACACACCATGTTCGTTGTTTGACCAGAGGAGAACTGCCCCCCTGACTAAGCCTGTTTTTCTTTCTCCATTCTGTCACTGATGGAGTTTAGGTTCTTGGCTTCTTGCCACTGTCGCCTCTGGCTTGCTTAGTTGGGGACACTTATTCTTAATAATATTGATCTGCCTGCATTGACACCATTATATGAGAACTGAACTGAGCTGGACGATGACATCACTGTTTTCTGCAGAGCTGTTTAATAATGAAAATGAACTCTTTTTATAATTGATATACTTTATACAGTTATTGAACAGAACTGAATCAACACTGAACTGAATTCAGCTGAACAATGACACTATTTTCTTTTTAGAGCAGCTTTACAGCCAAATTGAACTGTTTGCATCATTGATCATTGTCCTGTTTAACCCTGTAAAGCTGCTTTGAAACAGTCATTACTGTATATAGCGCTAGATATTTAATGGTGACTTGACATTTGCAAAAGGAATTTATTTAGTGTTAAAGAGTGAAAGATAGTTTGTGTGTGAAAGAGTGATGTTTTTATTTTAATCGTATACAGTAAATATAATTTACTTGTTATTTTGTAGTTTACATATTGTGTTGTAAATAAATGTTAATAGTGTGTATTTGTTCATTGTTAATACAGGTTTATATTAAAGTGTATTAGTTCATTTTATAATAAAAACCCTTAATCTGTTTAAATGGTTGAATTTGTGTTTCACTGCCACTGTTTCACAGTTTCTGGGCCACATCTGGCCCGGGGACCCAGCCGACACTCAGCCAGATCTGTCTTACAGTGCCTGGGCCAGACCTGGTCCATATCAATAAATAAGAGTCATTTTACAGGGTGTGGGCCACATATGGCCCGGGGACCCAGCCGACTCTCAGCCAGATCTGTCTTACAGTGCCTGGGCCAGACCTGGGCCATATCAATAAATAAGAGTCATTTTACAGGGTGAGGGCCACATCTGGGCCAGAGGAAGTTGTTTAAGTCCGTTTTCAGTGTGTTGGGCCAGTTTTGGGCCGGGGACCCAGCCAGAACTGGGCCAGAATTGAAGCAAGGATGAGGCCCAGAGGTGGGCCAGACAAATTTTGCTACGTGGGAAGGTTTCACACACAGCAGCGGTTGCACTGGTGCTGAATCGGGATGCTTGGTCATGAAATGAAACGAGGCCCGCTCGGTTGTGAGAACACCAACTTGTTTCCTGCGCTATAACGTGAGACGGGCAGAGAGAGAGAGAGAAGGAGGAGGGGGCGCGAGCGAGCGTTCGTTCGCCGCTGTTGCTCGGGGCTCGCGGAAAAACCGATCACATGGATTCCAAGGTTCCATTTTTCAACGGCGCTTCGATCTGAGCGCGCGCTGACAGCCCCGGTGACCGGCGCATCCATCAGAGACGCGCGAGGGAAAGAGGCATCACTTCGCCGGTTCCATCGATCTGCCGGAACTGGGCAGAGGCACCGGCAGTCGGTCCGTGTGTGTGTGCGTGTGCGCAGGAGTGAGGAGGGCGAAAGCGGCCCTGGGGTATTTCTGACACCGAGGAGCAGCCAGCTGCACGCTTAACGGAGAGGAAACTGATCTGGCTGAAATATTTGGCGTTACCGAAAATCATTTAGGAGGAAAGCATTCCTCATTTGCTCAAATCACAGGTACGTACCTTCCATTCAATGCGTTTGTACGTCGCTATTGGTTAGTCAGCGATAATTAGTGCAGTTCGAGGCACCGCCGGCTTAATTTAAGAGTAGTTGCGCCGCCGGCTTTATTTAAGAGTAGTTGGAATGTTGCGAATTTGACTCGGTAAACGGCAGGAGCTGTTCGGAGTGGATGTGATCAGCGCGACGTGCAACTGTGGTGGAGAGAGAATGTCTCCAAATTTGCGTCACAGAATCATTTCCATCATGTTGCCACCGTAAAATAATCACTGTCAGTGCTGAATTCGTCTTTGAAATGCTTACAGAAAGGACCATAATGATCGGGATGCCTTTATTTTAACGATAAAATATGTGGATTTAGTTTATGGTGAAGTATGAGACTCATATATAGATCGTTTGGGCTGAGAACCTGTTCCAAAAAAAAAAAAAAAAACGAAGGATTTTTCTGCCATTCGGTTTTTTGGACATGCATTCGTCCGCTGATGCGGACAGATCACCGTACTAAAATACACTTGACAGTGTTTCTTCACCATTATACAGTGCACTGAACCTAATGACCAATGTAGCCCGATTCTCAAACAAATGACTCTTGTGAGCCGGTGGTTCTTGGTGAATCCAAAACATACAGCACGGCCAATGTAGTTCGATTCCCGAACGAATGACTCTTATGAGCCGGTTCTTTTTAGTGAGTCAAAAACACATGAATCACTCGAAGCCATTAGTGAATTTATTGACTCGCTTACTGAGCCCCAAGTTATTAATTTCATAATGTACAGCTTTATGCATTAGGATGCTGAGGGTAGTAAATGTAATTATTTCTTATAAATATATTTTTTACTTAAAAGCACTAAAAATGCTTTAAACGGTAGATGAATCGGAACTACTATCAGCATCATTAAGTTCTTTACAATTCCCATCCCTATGGATCACTTACGATTTACGAGTATAAGGGTCGTTCGTGGCGGGTGAAACCATTTATGATCTGTTTGTTGACGGTTCCTCCTCCATTTGCCGTTTAACGGAGGATATGTGCGTTTCTAATGCGTTTCTTGTGTTTCAACGTTTACGTATCTGCACGTCCCTGTGTATCCGAGCTCAAGCACGTGATGCTTTCACAGAATCCCAGCATCCTGCACATCAGATTTGGTCCCTCGAGCTGTATTTATGTGACTAACATGACTGTAAAGCTCATACATGAGGCAGAGGGGTTTTGTAAGATGTAGGCTACATATGGGATTGTAGAGTTAGTCATCTGAGTTCCTCATGTTCTTTTTGGGGGTCCGAACAGGTAAAGAGAATTTGCTGAGGTATGTGATTAATTCAGGACAGCTGCCACCTGCCACACTGTCCTACACTCTGTTTATATCCCTATCAGGTGTCAGCCCAACTGGGCATTTCTTAAAATAGGGTGGGGGAGGCTGGTGTTAGTGGGTGTCTTTAGTTCGCCCTGTCTCCTGTTACCCTGAGAGACGTGTACTTCTTCTCCAGATCGGTGAAAGTCAGAACTCTGGGAAACAGATATGCTGCCAGTGGCAAACTTGCTGTTGTGCATTTGTGTTGTATTTAGATTTTACAGTGTTGTTTGTGCGTGTGAGTGTGTATGATGATGAAAATACATACATTTGTATACACACTCAGAGACATGGCTGACTGCCTCCGATTTTTTCTCTAATGAGCACACAAAATTCGTTAGCTTAAAGGCCTCATTAGTATGTTAATTAGCCTGAGTTGTTCATAGGCCTTTTGTGTGAATATTTGTAGTCTATTTATTGTCTGAAGTGAGAACACTAGGATGCCTCTCAGCGGCAGTTGTCAACAGTTGCGTATGAACGGATTTGCTGAGGGTTCTGAGGTGTGATATACAAGAGGGAGAGAGCGGAGGAGTGAGGACAGAAGTTTCCAAACATACATTTTTCCCACGATTTACGCCTAGCGTGTGGCCCGTTTACTAGTAAGTCCTTGTCGTGGAGGATTTGTGTGCTCCGAAACACATCAAGGCATCTATTTGCTTTTTGCCCATTGCTTACAGGTGCCAACGAGGTACTTTAACGCATGCTGAGATCTACATGATCGTATTAGCCTGTAACCCACAGGCATCTCATTGCCATGGGAACAGCTGAGGTGGTGGAAAGGAGGTTACCCACGATTGGCTCACCACCCTGAAATGCTGCCAGTCATGTTTCTTCAGAGATCTGACCTGATCATGGTATGAATGAGATTCAGACCCACCATCTGTGTGATCGGATCCAGATATTGCCAATGTTGAGTTTCATTGTAGGACTCTCGTAACTGCTATTGGCTGGCTGTCCAAGCTGTAAGCTATTCATAATTAAAAGTAGTTAAAGGGATCGTTTACAATTTTTTTAAATTCTGGCTTCATTAGCCATCCTCATGTCATTTCAAACCTGCATATCTGTGGAACTCAACAGAAGATATTTTGAAAATGTCTCTTGTGTGTTTTTTGTGACCATACAAAAAGTCAAGGAGTGTAGTTATTTAGGGATGCACAATATATCAGCCGATATATATCAGGCCTTTGAGCCTGTTTCCTTTGACTCTCTAAATGAGATTGTTGCAATTCTAAAACCTACTAGTTGCTTTCAGGATGTGATTCCCACAATTTTTTTTAAGCAGGTATTTGGTGCTATCGGTTCTGATTTGTTGTCTATTATCAACAAATGTCTTCACACCGGGGTTGTTCCCAACAGCCTGAAACATGCTTCGGTTTTGCCTAAACTAAAAAAATCTCATTTGGATTAGACAATTCTGAGTAACTTCCGGCCAATTTCAAATTGACCCTTTATCTCGAAAATTCTAGAAAAAGTGGTTTTGAGTCAACGCAAGTCTTTTTTGAATGATAGTTTATGTGAAATTTCAGTCTAGTTTTAAATCTCGTCATAGTACGGAATCTGCACTTTTAAAGGTCATGAATGATATATTGCTTACCACTGATACTGGGCAATCTGTGGCTTTGGTCTTGTTAGATCTTAGCTCTGCTTTTGACCTGGTCGATCATAATATTTTAATTTCTCGTTTTGAAGTGTGCATGGGTTTTCGGGGTACGGTGCTACAATAGTTCCGCTCATATTTATCTAATAGGAGTTACTCTGTCCGTATCGGGCAACAGTGTTCGTCCAAAATGAAATTGGGGTCTGGCGTCCCTCAGGGTTCTATTCTTGGCCCGGAACTGTTTAATCTATATATGTTCCCTTTGGGTTCTATTTTATCTAGACATGGGGTTTCTTTCCATCTGTATACCGATGACACTCAAATTGACTTGCCTCTGAAGCGTGATGACAAGCTTGCTTTAAAGCCATTATTGGACTGCCTGGATGAACTGAAACTCTGGCTTTCTAGTAACTTCTTGAGTCTTAATAAGAGCAAAACTGAAATTATCTTGTTTGGCCCCAATGATCGTAGTACCCATGATTTTAATCTCCAAACGTTGTTACCATATAGCACCACCTGTGTTCGGAATTTGGGGGTCTGGTTTGATAACAACCTTAAATTTGATAAGCAGATAAGTGCTGTGGTTAAGTCCTGTTTCTTTCACCTCCGTCTTTTAGCCAAGGTTAAGCCCTTCTTGTCTTCTAAGCACTTTGAGATTGCCATGCATGCATTAATAACATCCAGATTGGACTATTGTAATTCGTTATATATTGGTGCCTCTCAGAAATGCATCACTCGTTTACAATTAGTCCAAAATGCAGCTGCACGCCTCCTCAAAGGGAAGCGTAAATTTGAATACATTACACCAGTTCTGATCTCGCTTCACTGGCTACCGGTTAAATTTAGAATTGAGAACCAGTCTCCACAGTACTTATCTGAATTGCTTCATCCAATCTCACAGTCAAGATCACTCAGATCGGGGGACTCTAACTTACTATCTGTCCCTCGAACCAGACTAAAAAATAGGGGTGATCGTGCTTTTGCAGCCTTTGGACCCAAGCTATGGAATAGCTTACCGGCTCACATCAGATCTGCCCAAACTTTGTCAATTTTCAAATCTACTTTGAAAACGCATTTCTTTTCAATAGCTTTTAATATATCTTGATGTGTGTGTCTTCTGTTTTCTGTGTCTTCTGTTTATATTGTATTTGTTATCGTATATCTTTTGGCCTTGTTAAGCACTTTGGTCAACGCCAGTTGTTTTTAAATGTGCTATACAAATAAAAAATTGTATATGTTCATTTTTAATGTTAACGTTATCGGCCCAATTAAGAACATTTGGAAAATACAGTTTTAGTGCTGTTAGGCTACATAAAATTATAATGAGAACATTATAATTGTGTGCTTGGGACATGGCTTTTAATGGTGAGACTTTTATTTTGTAATCAGGCTCTCAAAAATTATAGAAAACTTTGGATTTAGATTTATCGGCCAATATATCGGTTATCGGCTTTCAAATTTAAAGAATTATTGGTATCGGCCAAAATGTTCATATCGGTGTATCCCTATTGTTATTGTTATTGTTAACTAAAACTAATATAAAATAAAATAGATAAAATTAAATATAATATTAGATGAAAAACTTAAGAACTTAATAAGAAATGTTGGCAACTAACTGAAATAAATAAGTGTAAATTTAAGTATTCAAATTACTAAAACTAAATTGAAGCTTAATAGGGAAGCTTTAAGTAATAAATTCCACTCAAAGTACTCAAGTGTGTAAATAAATTCCATTTATTATTTAAAGCACACTTTATGTGCTTCGATACCACAGCAAAAACGACTAGCCTAACTAATAAAGTTCAAATATTATTTAAAAAATATAACAAAGTTATATAAATTTAATATAGATTAATCTTTGTTAAAGCTGTGTTTTGTTGTTTGATACATGATCAAATAGACAGCAGCAGTTTTTTATACTGTAAGCTGCTGTCACTTTAAGATCCAATGCACAGATCCAGTATAATGATACACATCCAATTTCTTTCTCAACAGCTTACGTTCACTTAAGACATAACTTTGATTATGAGAATACTTGCCGAGTACTACTATACTACTAAAATAACACTGGTCTTGTGATGTTTGGACCACAATATACTTCAGAATATTTTTTTTCCCTCACAGAAGAAAGTTATACAGTCATAAAAAGTCTCATCAACTCACAGAGGAAGTGTGAGAAAAACAGACCAAGAGCAGGAGCAGGATAAAAGAAGAAATGTGTAATTGTAAGAGGGGAAGAGCTACTTGCTCTCTGTGTGGGCTTTCCAATGCTGTGTGAAAGTGTGTGTGTCGTCTCTTTACTGTATTTTTAGTGCGTTACTTCTTCATGCTGGCATTGACTCTGATGCTGAGAGAGTGAAAGAGATGGTATGCGTGTGTGTTGTCGTCTCTGTCAGCACTCTGCCATCTCATGGGTGTATTTGGAATAATGTATAAGATCTTTTTCATGTTCTTAAGTGTGTTTGCTTACCACCAAGAGTGCATCAACACGCATACACATACGCACACACTCACACACACAGGAGACCTGCAGCTTGAGACTTGGAGAATCAAATTGTGGTTTTATTACACAGTGCTTTTGGAGGGTCAAATTGGGATTATACTCTTACACACATACGAGTGCTTTTGACCAGAGCAGAAGATCTCCTGAGGTTTTCTGTGTGGGTGTTTGGCAAGGAGATGTTTCCTTTCAGTCCTCTGAGCAGCTTCTTGCAATATAATGCCTTGATCTGAAGGTTTTTAGTTCATTTCCCTCATTATTAAAAATGTAAGCATGCGGTGGACGAAGTACATCAATCAAGAACTTAAGTAAAAGTACCTAATATAATATTACTCCAGTAAAAGTATTAAGTATTGAGGGAAAGTACAAAAGTACTTGATTTTTTTTTAATGTACTACTAGACACACAGATAGAGCTTTTAGGTTACAGCTCAGTCTGGCATCATTATAAATTATGTATTTTCAAGCAGTAAGCACTAGTCAATAAGGAATATTATTCAGACACTAAAAAAAATAAACGTTTTATTTTATTACCAAAACTTGTCATACATACATTGATAGCTACCCTACTGATAATTCAAGTGGTCAAACAGGTGAAAATAACAAATTATACCATATAGTATCTAGAAATGAGGAAAAACAAAATGTGGGTAATTGTGTGTTGACAAATATAAACACACATAAATGGAGCAATTCCAAGAGTGTCCTCGCACCTTGGTGTTCGACAGGCCCTAAATATAAAAACAGACGTCACAGACGTCAAATGTGTTAAAGTTTTAAGCAGAACGGAACGCTATGCAAACATACTAGTTTTATATCATTTGATAAGATGCATGGGCATTAATTTGCATTGTTTTAATGTTGTTTAGTTTTTACATAAAACCTACCCTGTTCAGACAGTAATAGACAAATATGGACATTTTTAGTTCACGAACAACTGACAGTCGTGAACTGAATATGATTTTCATTAACAATAATAAATCCTAAAATTCAGCATTCGCACGTGCACTCAAGCTCTGAGGAATTCACGTTCTTGTTGCATTTTGAGTCAGACTTGCTCTGACCGGATAATTTGAATCAGTTGTTGACTCGAGAACAGATGCAATCGGATCAGTCCAATTCACCAATGAATCGTTCGGTGCGATTTCCTAAAATAAAAAGAACAGATACTTGAAAAATTTACTTAAGTACAGTAACAAAGTAAAAATATTTTGTCGCATGCTGTCCACCACTTTAAAATTCCCTCTATTATGCTATTTTAAAGGTTCCTAATTTTGTTTTGAAGGTCTTCTACAATAGGTTTACAGGCATCCAAGGTCAAAAAACACATTTTCTCATAATACACATTACCTCATTTCTTAAAAGAGTCTGAAAACGGTTCGTTCGAAGATTCAGTCTCTCTAAACCCCGCCTTTCTGAGAGCATACTCTGCTCTGATTGGTCAGACGGCCCAGTCTGTTGTGATTTAAGCCTGTTACCGTATCTGAAAAGTGGATTTGCAGCACTGAAAACAGCATCTTCTGGACATGTCGACAACACGAACCAAACTCTTCCAGGCCTCAGCTACAATTACAGTGTCGTTCGCGGGCAGCCAAGGAAGGCCGAAGGCGGGCATAATGCAAATTTGTTAGTTTATCACGCAGTTATGTAACAGGAAGTAAGAGTGGAATTGCTGACGACTCATTTCAGCAGTTCAGAATCGATTCTTTCTTATTGGAGACCAAAACTTTTTGCCATTTGTCATGCACTTTGATCTGCAAAACTATGCAGACCTTTTACATTTATAAACAACTATTACACACTGCATGAAAGGTAATATTTGAAAAAGCATAATGGGGCACATTAAAGGTATAGCAAAGGATTTTTTACTTCCGGGTGGATCACCTATACTATTGGTCCTCCTAATTGTCAATCATTCTGGTGAATCAATCAAACTTATTCAAAAAGTGGAGAGGGCGGGTCTTATCTAAAATTCGGAAAGATCCTCCACTATACCTTTAATTCTTTTCCCACCACTGACGGAATTTTCCGTCATTTATGACACAATGCTTCCCCAGTTTCCGCCAATCCATGTTTTCACTTTTAAGCAGAGGTGCTATTACGCATCTTCTGAACGAGCACAGAATCTCTGGATCAAAACACAGCCGAAGAAGCAGAAACAAGCGATAGAAGCTTGTGCATATGTCAAATAACGCGATCATCATACATAAACAGCATTTAAATGTAAACTTCCTAAAGTTACCGAATGAAATGTTGACCCAGTTAGAGGTAAAGACTGTTCAAGCTTTGGGGGTGTTGATGGATTCAATCTACTCCATCTATGTTTTGATCATCGTTCTGAATCCGATCCGGATGTAGTCTTTGACAAAAATGTGATTTTCTCAGCTTTTTGTTCAAAATGTTGCTTTTTTTTAAAACTTACATTTAAGTGTTGATAATTTTTTTTTTTATTGCATTGAAGCTAGAATATTTTTTTTTTTGTTTAAAAGCAGAGGCTCTGTTCTTTCTTTTAATATATGGCATGTTCATATATTCATACAAAATATTCTGGTGCCATTACATTTTTGTGAAAATGATCAAAAGTGTTTGAGTTGGCTGGCAACTTAAAAAACCCCGCTGGTGGTGAAAGAGTTCATAATACTGGATTGTGTTAAATAATGCTGTCAATTTAACGTGTAGTTATATAAAAAATTAAAACATGACAAAACATCACAATAATTTAGGCTTCAAGTATCACCTTTGTGCAGTTTTTCCAGCTGACTACTGTAGATTTAAAGCATTTTTTTGTGGGAACTGTCAAAAAATCTATTTAATGCGTCCTTGCTAAATAAAAGTATTAATTTCTTTAAAAAAATCTTACTGTCTTCATAATATATGTAGTTATTACTGTATATCTTTTGTATTGATATGAAACCACCAAAATAAGTTTCCAGGTTGGAGATCTTTCAGTCAAGAGGTCAATCTGTGAGGCTTGGATCCTGTTTTTGTCAAATGTATTTTGGTTATATAAGTTCCTATACATTTTTAACTTGGCAGTGAAAAAAAAAAATTCTATGTAAATGCTTGTGCATTTGCATGTATATAAATTCAACAGTAGTAGTGAAACAACAGTTACGTCATGTCAACTGCATGTGATGCTCGCTATGCATTGATGTTAATGTTGTGTGATAGTTTGGTTGTTTTGCAGTAAATAAACTGTCTGGTCGCAGTGGTCCAGTGGATGAGATTCAGTTTCTCTGATGAGCAGATACAAACCCTCTCCTGGGCCCAAAACGCATACACATCCGAGATTTGTTTGATTTTTATGAGCATGATTTCAGAGACTCATAAAAATATTCCTGTCCCACGCGTTCCAGGGTGTTGCTATGGTAACAGGTGCTGACTTCATGTGCAGGGAAAAGACGGATCTTTAGCTTCAGACACTCAGCGGCTATTCGGATATAATGCTGCACAGCGCCACCTCAGACACACATACTTTTGGTTACGCTCTCAGAGGAGCAGCTTGTTTCAGAGATTTTAAATGTTGTTGTTTGGGATTGTTTGCTGATGCCTGCCCTGTAAGTGTGAGGGACATGTTGTAGTGCAGGGGTTTCCTGCAGAGTTTTACTCCAACCCTAATCAAACACACCTGAACAAGCTAATGGAGGTCTTCAGGATTACTAGAAACTTAGAGGCAGGTGAGTTTGATCAAGGTTGGAGTTAAACTTTGCAGGAAAGTGAATCTCAAGGCCGGGAGGTGAGAACCCCTGTTTTAGTGTCTTAAAAGTAACGGCTAAGGATGAAGAGAGGTTACAACTCATCGACACAGACAAGATTGTGTGTGTGTGTGGTAGTGTGTCTGTAGTAAATTGGAGTTATGCCAGACTATCACCCACAACCTGCTGTGACTAATTTTCCCCACATCTTCTAACTTATCAATAGTGGGTTTCACAAAACACACACACACACACACACACACACAGTCTAAATCACATCAGTCTAAATGTAATCATCCAAAATCAATTGGCTTGCTATTTCCAGAACTTCTTCTCAATTACAGGCACACATCGTGCTGAGATGTATGGTAGACCACTGCGGCCTGGTGTTGAAGCATCTCTGTACCCATACGGTATTTAGATGTCAGATTCATAACAGTTCTTTCAACAGCAGTCGATTACCACGATAAATAATTTTGACTCATCGAGACTAAGGGATAGTTTGCTCAAAAATAAAAATTCTTTAGAAAAAAACAACAAAAGATGTTTGAGAAATGTCTCAGTGTGTTTTTCTGTCTGATACAAAAAAAAAACTCTATACTACAGGTGTCAAAGGGCTATTTATTGACATTATTATGTAATCAAAATGAAAGTGTATTAGTGTTATCAAAAGCCCTATATTCTGGACGGGACTAGTTTTCCTGGGGGACGTTAGAGAAATTCATGTTTCATCAACATGATTTTAATCCAGTCCAAATACGCCAAGTCTGTGTTTTTTCCTCACAAATTCAAGCGCAAGTTACCTACTGTTTTTTGCCAATCTCAACGGTTCTCTGAGAAATCTAATCTCGTTCGATTGCGAATGTCTGTGATTGCTGATGTTGTATTATCCGAACTATTTTCCTTGTGTGTTTGTGCACCAATCTTCTGCATGCTTTCATTTAGTTTCAATTTGGATGGTATCTGACGAAAAAATTATATAAAATGTATAAATTACAGAGCCCCTAAAGGGACATTTTGTTTCAACGTAAAAAGTAAGCATTTATGCTGGCTTAATTTTAAGCTTAGTCAACTCAAATATCCAAGTTGTCACTTAGTACAATTTCACATTTTAAGTTGACTAAACTTAAAATTAAACAAACACTTTAAGTTAAAACAACACATTTTTTACAGTGTATCTGTTACACAGGAACCAATGACAGAGATGATAATGAATTAACATAGGATTTATTTGCAGAATGAGAATAACATGCCAACAGTGTGTAACACAAAAACAACAACCGACAATTGAACAGGACAAAGGGAGGAACTTAGGGTACGCTTACACGACAACGATATGCTTAAAACGGAGAAGTTTTTCCTTTGAGTTTCCCGTGTACAGACGACACCATTGTAAAAACAATAACCATTCACACGTATTCACGAAAAACGTCCAAAAACGCTGTATTCTGCTGCCGGGCCATTAGATGGCGATGAAACACTATAGACTAAACACATAATACGCATGTGCATGCCGTCATCGTCTTCAGAGATTCGCGTTTTTGAAACCCGTTTTTAAAAGTTTGCATTTTCAACCACCCGAAACGCCGTTGTCGCGTAAATGAACAGCCAAAATGCATACAATTTTTTTACGTTTCTAGTTGAAAACGGTGTTGTGTAAACAGCCCCTTAACTACACAGTGATGATTAACTAAAACGACGAACAGCTGTGAAGAATGGTGTTAGGTTCCATGGTGACAGATTGTGGCGGGAAACTAGAACAAAGGGAACACATGACATGAATGAAAACAAAACAAACTGAACGTGGCTGTGACAGTATGAGATGGGAAGAAAACTTATTTGGCAATGCTTTTGCGTTCTCTCGCAAATGTTTTGCTTTCCCCTGAGATCTTTGCGTTCACTCGCAAAGAACAGTTTTGAAAAGGTTTTGCGAGCAAAGTTTCTGGGGGAAAGCAAAACATTTGCGAGGGAATGCAAAAGCAATGCCAAATAAGTTTTCTTCCCATCTCATTATTTTTCTTCACCATGTCTTTTTAAGGGCTCCATGAGCCAAATCGCTTTCAAATTTTTTATTGGATGTTAATAAGAACAAAACATATTGTACATACAAGAGTACATTATAACCATACATGTCAGGGGTAAAACAACTAAATACATGAGAAACAGAGAGAAAAAAAAAAGAAGAGAAAGGCATTTTACATAAAAAAAAAACGTATTAAACCTATTAAACAGCTGTAGAGCTTTCCTTGCTTTTGATATTGTTTCCACATATATTTTAACATCAATTTTAAATAGTTCAAAATACTAATTTATGCAAGTTTATTATAAACAGCCACTGCTATAAACTCGAGAAGTTTACTTAAATAGGGTTTAAAAAAAAAAAAAAAAATTAAATCAACAAATAATAAATTAAAAAACATACGTCATATGTGATGCACGCACGCACAGCATATGACCTTCCACATCTAGAAAAAAACACACCCACCTCTGTAATAAACACGGAGATGTTAGTCCTGTCTGAGTCGGTACATGAAATAACAGACGTCAAGTGATACGAATTGCAAATCAAACGTCGTTTAGATTACAAAACTAGGAGAGACTACAGGCACCAACATGTGACTACAGGCACCCTCCTCTTCCTCTTTTCTTCACTTCCTCCATTTTTTTGTATATGTATGTATATGGTAGTGTAGACAGAGAGGAGGGTATAGTTTGTAAGAGAGAGAGAGTTGTGGGGGGCAGCTCAAGGCTTCAGGCTGGGCTCTTTTGCTTTACAAAACAGTTTTTCCTCATTAGGCCTTCTGTTTCTACACTGTGCTGTTTACTTACAGCCCACTGCATATGTGTGAGTGTGAGTGTGTTTGATTTACTTACTATAATCAGGTCTGGCCTGATGGCTCTTGCATAGTCCACTTATGTTCAAGCATCTCTCTTGCAACATCTTTTTGGTGTATGAGTTTTGGGGGTTTGATCATGCAACATAGTTAAACTGCTTCCTGAATATTAGTTGCAGGAATATATTTAATGATTCTGGTTACTTAATGGTTCTTTTTAGTCTCGTGGTTATTTAATTTGGAGGATGGAAGAATTAAGATTAAATACAGACTTTGACAAATTAAGATCCAAAGTCTGCATTTAAAAAGTCAGAGAGTCAGTACACACTCAAACATTTCTCATTAGATTCTCTCATGACCAAATTATGGCTGGTAAGATTTTTTTTTATGTATTTGAAAGAGTCTCTTATGCTCACCAAGGCTGCATTTATTTGATCAAAAGTAATATTGTGAAATATTATTGCAATTTAAAATGTAATTTAATATTTATAAAATGTAATTTAATTCAGTGTCACATGATCCTTCAGAAATCATTCTAATATGCTGATGTATTTGGTGCTCAAGAAACATTACTATTTATCAATGTTTAAAACAGTTGTTCCGCCTAATACATTTTAAAACAGTGAAAAAAAACGTTCAGGATGAAACACAAAGTTCAAAAGAACAGCTTTTATTTGAAATAGAAACATTATAAATGCCACTTAATAAATTTAATGCATACTTGTATTAATAATAATAAAATATTCTTTTAAAAAATCTTACTGACCCCAAACTTTTCAAAGGTAGTATATTTGAGTCAACTTTTTATTCCTCCTAAGGAATTTGATAAGAAACATAAGACCTGGTTGATACTTAAATGAGACATCCATTATCAGTTATCAAAGAGCAACCCCTGAGTAATACAGAGTTCCTCTGAGTGTGTTCCTGTGTTAGAGAGAGCAAATGAACTGCACACACACCACCTCCATCTCCATGTGGATTCACCAGAGCTGCTCCCACACACTCCCACATGCACACTGTCATCTCCACTGGTGCAGTGGGATAAAAATGTAATGAAATAATAAGTGTCCATATTAGTTAATTATTCCCATCTCTCTGGGTGAAACCTGCACACATTTCATTTCCAGAACAGACACTGAAGCTCTGTTACACACCCTAGTAAGCCGCCTCACTGCCTACATTGGCGGCATTTTAACCATCATGTAACCTCTTAGTTAAAGGGATAGTTGGAAATCCTGTCATCATTTACTTACCTTTATGTCATCCTAAACCTGTATGATATGCTTTCTTCTGTACATCAGAGGTTCTTCAAAATATCTTATTTTGTGTTCCACACAAAAAAAAGAAAGTCATAAAGGTTTGGAATGAAATGAGAGTGAGTAAAAGATGACCGAATTTTCATTTTTGGGTGAACTATCCCTTTATCTGGTTTGTAATATTCTACATGGGTGCCACACACATACTGTAGCACTCTCACTCTAAATTATTTAACTATTTTAATAGAGACTGGTGTTAACATGTTGCTAATCTAACAGCAGTCTACTCTATAAATAAATGCACCTTTTTTTTTTTTTTTGGAAAATCCTTTTATTATAACCCTAATCCATTTTTCGCAATTCTTTTCAGTATTTCTTTAACTTCCACCATCTTCGCCTTTTTTTCACTGAGGGCGAACCAGTTGCTTTGCCGGTATTTGCCAAAAAAAGGGAGACTGCATTATTAATTTAGCTTTTGAAATAGGAGCCTGAAAATGCTGCCTCAATAGGAAGCATGTTGGAACGGAGCAGCACGCTGCCCTTGCGCTGTTGTTGATGTTTCCCAGTGCGTCATTTTGGACATTGCTTATTCTGGCAACATTCACACCTGCTGAGTGAGGCCTTTTAGCTTTCTGCTGTGTGGACCTTTAGTATTTCACCATATTATATCACACACGCACTGCTCACAAATCTAGCAAAGAATAATGGCTTTATGTGCAGAATTCTCAGATGAGTTTGCTTACATTACATCTGCACTGCTCATACTCCCGACCACTGATGTCAGGTGTCTTTCTTCTGCCATTAGGAAGGTGTGCAGTACCGATTTCTTGTTCTCTGATTCACTGTCTGTTTTTCTTCTGTCATAGGTGGCGTGTGGAACCAAAGACAGCCCAGTGCTGGATTCCCGAAGGACGGCTAGAGATCACAGACCCTTGAGGTGAAGGAGGGTGCATGGATCGCTTAAGGACAAAGACTTCTGCCTACCTCTGGTTGGGAGTGGTCTCCGTGGCAGAAACCTTCCTCTGCGCAGAGGCGCGAGTCACGCCAAGCCCGCCCCCCCTGAACACCACCGCATGCTTCGAGGAGACGGGTCGATGCCAACCTGGCATCATCTTACCCATCTGGTACCCCGAGGACCCTTCCATGGGTGACAAGATCGCGAGGGTCATTGTGTACTTCGTGGCTATGATTTACATGTTCCTGGGGGTGTCGATTATCGCAGATCGCTTCATGGCTGCCATTGAGGTAATCACCTCCCAGGAAAAGGAAATCATCATCAAGCGTCCGAATGGCGAGACGACAACCACGACAATCCGTGTGTGGAACGAGACCGTGTCCAACCTCACGCTCATGGCGTTGGGCTCCTCCGCCCCTGAGATCATGCTTTCCGTCATCGAAGTTTGCGGACACGATTTCCATGCCGGTGAACTCGGCCCATCCACCATTGTAGGCAGTGCCGCTTTCAACATGTTTGTGATCATCGGCCTGTGCGTGTCGGTGATCCCGGAGGGGGAGGTCCGGAAGGTGAAACACCTGCGTGTGTTTTTCGTGACGGCGGCATGGAGCGTGTTCGCCTACATCTGGCTCTACATGATCCTGGCCGTCATCTCGCCCAACGTAGTCCAAGTATGGGAAGGGCTTCTCACCTTGGCGTTTTTCCCCATCTGTGTCATTCTGGCTTGGGTTGCTGACCGTCGCCTGCTCTTCTACAAGTTCATGCACAAGAAATATCGCACGGACAAGCACAGGGGCGTCATTATCGAGACGGAGGGTGACCGCTCCAAAGGCATCGAAATGGACGGAAAGATGATGAATTCTCATTTTGTCGATGGCGGAGCTGCTAGTAACTTGATGGGCCTGATTGAGGGCAAGGAGGTGGACGAGTCTCGCAGAGATATGATCCGTATCCTGAAGGACCTGAAGCAGAAACACCCGGAGAAGGAGCTGGACCAGCTAGTGGAGATGGCCAACTATTATGCACTGTCACACCAACAGAAAAGCAGAGCGTTTTATCGTATCCAGGCCACGAGGATGATGACTGGTGCCGGGAACATCCTCAAGAAGCATGTGGCCGAGCAGGCCAAACGCAGCACTAGTGTTCAAGAGGTTCACGTAGAAGAACCTGAGGAGTTTGTGTCCCGTATTGTGTTCGAGCCTGCCATTTACCAGTGTCTAGAGAACTGCGGGGCTGTTCTACTCACGATAATGCGTAAAGGTGGCGACATCGCTAATACAATCTATGTGGATTATAAAACGGAGGACGGCTCGGCGAATGCCGGTGCGGACTATGAGTTCACGGAGGGAACGGTGGTGTTCAAACCTGGTGAAGTTGTCAAGGAAATCGCCGTTGGCATCATCGATGACGACATCTTTGAGGAGGACGAGCATTTCTTCCTGCGGCTCAGTAATGTGCGTGTTCTGGAGACCGAGGATGAGGTGCTGTCACCCAGTAGCCTGCCGTACCCAAAGGCCTTGTTAGGATTCCCTGCTGTTGCCACAGTTACCATCCTCGATGATGACCACGCAGGCATCTTCACTTTTGAAAGCGACTCCATGCACGCGAGTGAGAGTGTGGGCATCATGGAAGTGAAAGTGCTGCGGACATCAGGAGCGAGAGGGACAGTCATCATTCCTTTCCGCACAATGGAGGGACTCGCTAAGGGCGGCGGAGAGGACTTTGAGGACGCCTACGGTGAACTAGAGTTCAAAAACGACGAGACCTGGTAAATATGCTTTATTTTAAATCAAGCTCAAAGATATACAGTGGCCCCAAATAGTATTTGTAGACTTTTGGATACATTTTTAAATGCCATTGTTGCACTAGATGTCAAACTGTTATTGCAAAATGTCAAACCAAGTGTCATTTGCAAACAGATGATGCTAAAGCTAAATAACTTCACCTTTCTGATTTTACTTTTGCACCAGCTTGTGTAAAAAACTGATGTATGAAGTCACACAGGTGTTCTAGAAGAGAAACCACAGGCATAGCTGATCACATTGAAATGTCTTATTAACATTTGACAACCAGAATGAATTCAAATACTTTTTAGTCTTACTTTTAAACAATACATCTATTGTTGTATTATTTAAAACCCATGAATACTACTTTTTTGTGAAATGCTTTTTCTTGAAAAGTGTATTTGCATTATATTTAATTCACATAAATGCCTCCATGGTTTGCTATTTTGTTATGTATTGCAAGGAACATTTTTAAGTGTGGTGTACAGTAAGTGTTCAGATAGTATTTGGGGCCACTGTAAGAATGTAGTGGGATGTAGGATGCATGTAGTTAAGGAGTTGTGTTTGAGACCAATGAATGTTGAGTTGGTCATGCTGTGTTGTAATGGCTGTAGTAGAAGGACACATTTGCCGAAATACTTTTTTTGTCAACTTTGTAAATGTTTTGTGACTTCCAATCTAAGTGATATAAAATGTAATCACTTTTACGTGCATACATTTTCTCTGTTTTAGCATACACACTCACTCCATTGAGGTTTAGGGAGTGTTTCTGAAATTTCTCTCAGGAATGTTGGTGTTTAATTAATCCAGTTCATTCATGTGAGATTTGAAAGTAATAATGGTAACACACAGACCAGATAGAAACACACACAGAGAGAGAGACGTGCTGGTCCAGATATGCTGCTGGGTATTATTAATAGTTCAGTAAGAATATTCACAGCATATTCCACATGACACTCCAACCCACCCACGGTCTATATGTAAGAGTATGTGAGTAGCTGACACATGCCCATGGACTTTTTTTTCTTCTTTTGAATTAACATCAAGATTTTTGTTTCAAATCTATATTTAAATGTAAGGGAATGTGTACTGTTACTGTATGTCTATGTTTCACCATTTTAATCACTTTTTTTTCCATTTAAAGTGGTCTTGTGGTGAGACCAATGAATTTTTAAACTCCAAATATTGCATGTCTTCCCTGAATTAATATGAGATCATAAAACATGCATCATAATGAATAAAATAGTTTAAATGGAGTATAGCATGTCACATTGTAGGACATGTCAACTTTCCCAAAGTATTTCATGTCAACTACCCATGTGCTGTTAATGGAAGTACTCCATTCATCCGCATGAAGTAAATGTTTAAAAGTATTACAGTGTTTTAAAACACGTGTGTGTGTGTGTGTGTGTGTGTGTATGTGTGTCCAATAAGATTTTTAAAAAGAAATTAATACTTCTATAATGATCAAATGTTACAGTATAGACCTGAACTTTCTATTTATCAAAAATACTGTAAAAAATCTATCAAGGTTTTCACAAAATGTTATCAACATTGATAATAGTGATAAAATGTTTCTTGAGCACCAAATCAGCATAATGAAATAATGATAATGAAAGTTTTCAGTTTTAAGCAAATGATCTGCAACTCGATTCGACTGACCAAATTTAGGCACGAATGTGTCATTTCTGCCACAGTGTTTTACATACTCCTTAATTATTAAAGATACAAAAAAAGTAATTGAAAGTCTACTGGGAATACAAATCTGGGGGCGCACAGACAGATTGCTTGTCATTGCAAACTTGTGCAAGTAACAATGCATCCAAACACTGTAAAGTTGTATCATGTCTGGCGAGTGACACTTCAGCTGGTGTCGTACCATAAAATGGGATGAAGGTATCATGACAACCCTAGTACACGAATAGCAGGCACCATTCCTCAGTGACGGTTGAGTCAATGGACTGCTTGCGGAGAGAAAGTTGAGTAAAGACATCTGCATCTATCATAACCAAGCACCTGCCATTGCCACCAACAGGGTTTTAATCACAGGCACCCAAACCAATGCACTAACTAGATTATATGGAGCTATCCTTCACTCTGTTCTGCTATAATAAAGGTCAACAGTCAGCGCACGGTAGATATACACAATCTGTCTCTCTCTCCTTTGTAGTAGGTTTCTAGAGTTTTATGTCACAGTGACCCCTTTTCACTGACCTTTAACCCTTTGGAGTTAGAGACAGAAGATGAGAGACAAGGATATTTAGAGAAAAAAATGTAACCTACTAAACCTCTCCGTCTATTTATATCATCTCTTTGTTTACTGTGTATACATCATTGTGTGAGTTTGAGAGCGTGTACATATTGAGAGTGTGTACATAGTATTTATGTGAAAATATGTAGTATGCATGAGTGTGTTTATGAGTGTGTATGTGGTCCTGGAAAACCCTACATTGTGGGCAGGGCCGGAAATAATTAAAGGGTTAGTTCACCCAACAATTAAAATTCTGTCAGTAATTACTCACCCTCATGTTGTTCCAACCCCGTAAGACCTTCGTTTATCTTCGGAACACAAATTAAGATATTTTTGATGAAATCTGAGAGCTGGATCACTCCTCCATAGGCTTCTAAGACACTATAACTTGCTGGCCCAGAAAATGTATTAAAGACATCGTTAATATAGTCCAAGTGACTACAGTGGCTCAATCTTAAGTTTAAAAGATGTGCGCAAAAAACAACAAAAATAACGACTTTATTCCACTATTCATTTCCTTCTCTCTGGGCCTCGAGTCTTTTCACGTTGTATAACTGCGCAGCGCGTCTGTGTTGCACGTCACACACATCACACACATGACCAGCGTCGGCCAATAGTGAGCCTACGTGTGATGTACAACACAGATGCGCTGCGCAGTTATACTACGTGAAAAGACTCGCGTAGGCTAAGGCTTATAATGCCTTAGAAGCCTATGGAGGAGTGATCCAGCTCTCAGATTTAATTAAAAATATCTTAATTTGTGTTCCGAAGATGAACGAAGGTCTTACGGGGTTGGAACAACATGAGGGTGAGTAATTACTGAGAGAATTTTCATTTTGGGGTGAACTAACCCTTTAATATTGTGACATTGGCAAAACAAAGTTTTGGGCCCCCCCAAACACTGCAAATAAGACACTCTTCTCTGCTCCTCAAATACATAAAACATTAGCCTTTCTATATAGTGTTTCTTGAGTAAATAAAACACCGTACTTGTTCAATCTTGACTTACGTTTGCATCGCAAACAAGAAGAAATGTGCAGCACTTCATTCAGTTAAAAGGTTTTACTTACAGCTTCATTTATGATTTTTTTTATTTTTGTGTCTATGGGAAGTCCCCATAAAACATGGAAATCCAATGTCTGTGTGAGTTTGTGAGTGAGTGAGTGTGTGATCGAGTGTTTGTGTGTGTGTGTGTGTGTGTGTGTGTGTGTGCGTGTGTGTGTGCATGTGTGTGTGTGTCGGGGATCTCCTTCTCGGCTGGTTATATTCCCATGATGCTGCAGCACGATGCACCAGAATGCACCAGGAACCAATTCTCTCTTCTCTCTCTCTCTCATTCTTTCTCTTTCAAGTATTTTTATTTCAGATCACCAGGACTCTCTTTCTGTCCCAGTTTTATCGGCTTTAATTTATTATACCACTTATGTTGGTTGGTAGTAATGCAGTTTTTGTGAGTGGAAAGCTTTATTTGAGTTAATTAAGAATTGGCTAAGATTTGAGTTGCTGTAGTTTCTGACTTTATGTAATTTGAGTTAACAATTTAAGAAACTAGTTTATGAGTTAGTAGCTTGCAGTTTGGTTAAATTACTTGTTGTAATTTTAGACACTAGTTTATGAATTTGCTGTAAATATAGTCACTTGGAGTTAAGTATTTTATTATTGTGTATAATTCACATGCGGTTTTTTGTATTATTTATTACTATTTAGATTTTTTTAAATAAAGCATATATACAATTATAGTCAGTGGAGTTAGTTGCTGTGACTATAGTCACTGGAGTTTGTGTGTTAGTAGCTTTAATTATTGTGCATGTAGTTCTGTCAGCATTTGGTCGAAGGATGACAGGAAAGCAACAGTAGAAAGAGGATCTGTATCATTAGCCTTCTCCTCTGATTCTTCTCTGCCCTGGTTTTCTGTCTCTCGCTTCCCTTTGTGCTTTTTTTTTTTTTTTAATCTGCAGTTATAGCAGAGCTCCACAGTGTAATGAATCATTTAGATAAAGTAAACATTATTAATTCTTTATGATGAAATAATAGGTGCTTCTTCTTGAGAATATGTTTTGGTTTCTTCATAGGACACAGACTTGTTTTGGCAGATATATCAGGAGTAGTTCTGCCATTATGAAGCATAATAAGCAGAGAGTCTCCTATCGTGAGGTCTTTGCAGGCGTTTGGCTAATTGGTAACTGTGTAAAGTTAAAAAGATGTTCATCGTGTTTAATGTACCGATTTTGTTTCCTGCCTATACTTTGCCTAGTTACTTGCACTTAACAATAATAAGTCAACACAGTTCATAAAAGCTGTACAGCCCAGTCATGAAGCATTCGAGAAATGTTTTTAACTGACCACCATAATTCTGTGGTGTGGTCCAAGCCGTCTTGACACAGTTGAGGGAAATAAATGCAAAACATTGTACTGCCAAGTATTTAAGATCATATCGAGGGACTGTGCTTGTGTTCACTTCACTCTTGTTTTACTACATTCACTCCAGGCATCAGCTCGAGCATCTTAGTGACTCCTGTGAATGGAAAAATTCCTTGTGACAGAAAGTGAGAGAGCAGATGAGGAGAGCTGCTTGAATAATGGATTGAACAGCAAAGAGGATGAATATATGATGTAAATCATAAATAAATTTGGATTTCAAGGAATTCTTCATCCAAAAGTGAAAGTTCTCTCTTCCTTTACACCCATATGAGGATCCAGACCCCTATGACTTTCCTTTTTCAGTTTTGAGTATGTAACAGACTGAAATTTAAGTATCAGTATTTTTTATCAGTATTGGCAATATTGATTGTACTTGATAAGTGGTATTGTCCATGCCTAATATTCTGCCCAGGAGGAGCTGCATGGTGGCAGTGTTGTATGTGTATGTTTGTGGGTTTTTCTTCAGGGCTCTAATTTAATATGCAGTAGTGTTAATTCAGTTTGATCCTAGCACACTTTGCTCATCTCTCTCTCTCTCTCTCTCTCTCTCTCTCTCTCTCTCTCTCTCTCTCTCTCTCTCTCTCCTGTCCGACAGGACCAGTTTTCCCTGAGGAGGTTAGGTATATTTGTGTTTTGCAGACATCAAAACGAATCTGTGTTTTTCTCACAACCTTGGTAAAGAGGAAATTACCTACTATTTTTAGGCTAAAGTGGTGGTCGTCTGAGAAATCCAATTCCGTTTGGACAGGAATGTCACTGATTGAGGTTGATATTGAGATTCTTTCTTTCACTACCCATCTAATTTATTTAGACTTTAGTTTGACTAAAGCTAAACGTCGCAGATTATTATGGATCTACAAGTACTTTTCTGGGGTGAAATATCAGGCGGTGGTTACGTACTTCTCCAACTAAAATAGGAAATGAAATCAACAAAAAAAAAGTAAATTAATCAAGGAGAGTCTGGGCATGGGCTGCTCAGAGCAGAAACTCATTTATGATCCTCAACTTAATTAGTTCTTCCTCTTTAGTATGCACATACTGCAATGTTACGCAAACTGTTTTCTATTTGAATCATTTTTAATCCTGTGATGATGGTATTGATGAATTTGCGTTAGTTTAAATCATCCTATACTGATGATTTGGTGCTCAAGAAACATTTCTAGAAAACAGTATTTGAGGATTTTTTTTCTTCTTCAAGATTTCATTGATGAATAGAAAGTTCAAAAGAACAGCATTTATTTGAAATAGAAATATTTGAAGGTCTTTACTGTCAATTTTGATCAATCGAATGCATCCTTGCTGAATAAAACTATTCATTTCTTTAAAACAAAATCATACTGACCCCAAACTATACATAGTGTGTATATAGTGCGATTTACAGTTGTTGTTAGCTTTAACCTGGGTCACAGTCGAGGCTGAAGTATGCGGCACATATTCATCAGCGAGTTTCATTGACATTGTGACCACTGAGCCGTTATAATTAACATACACAGAAAGAGACGGTGGAGCCCTTTGGAATCCCCTTTGGAATCTCAAGACAGTTCGACTGAACACTGGCAGTAACATTACAGACAGGGATCGATCAATGAAATGATTACAGCACTCTCCACTGTGAATCAAAATCCTATCCGTAAGAACCCTCTACAGCCATTTTCCGCAGAGGAATTGCTGATTAAAGACATTGCGAACAAACACACTGCGACTACAGTATGAGCATTGCATTGATCAAACCAGTGGTGCACTGGGTCTAAAGATCCAGTCTCAGCAGCATAAAGCTCAATTCTGCTGTAATTCTGGTTCTGATGTTATTAGACACGAGTCAGGTATCTCCCTCTCCATCCCATAAGTAGTTCCCATGGTGATGGCCACCTGTAGGCAGGGTCCAAAATGAACTTTCTGTCACACCAGACAGTGTTAGACCATAAATATTTTTAAAACAACAAAGAAAATTATAACATTCAGAAAAATAATATATTGATAGAGTCTCTTATGCTCACCAAGGCTGCATTTATTTGATAAAAAATACAGTAATATTGTGAAATATTAGTACAATTTAAAATTGAACTCTTTTCTATTTTAATATATTTTAAAAAGTATTTGAATTTTTGAATTTTCAGCATCATTACGTCTTCAGTGTCACACGATCCTTCAGAAATCATTCTAATATGCTAATGATTTGCTGCTCAGAAAACATTTCTTATTATTATCAATGTTGAAAACAGATGTGCTGCTGAATATTTTTGTGGAAACTATGATGCACATTTATTTTCAGGATTCTTTAATTAAAGTTCAAAAGAACAGCATTTATTTGAAATGTAATAAATTGAATGAAAATGAATGAATATATCATTTATATATTTAAACTTTAGGCAAAATTAGATTTTTTTTTTTGGTTGGTGTCAGCTTTTTTATTTTAATCTTATGCTATATATCATCACTACAATCAATTTAAACAATGTATCATGCAGTTCCAGCCGCTGGAGAGCAACCATTTTATTTGCTTGCCAAAACCAATTTTTACTTGAATTTGGCACTTAGCGAGTGTTAATTCGGACCCTGGCGGTAGGTTGCAGGTTAATCAGAGGGTAATAGCGCAGCCCCTCACAGTTGAGTACAGAAGTGGCCCCATCTGAATCTCAGCGTCACGCTAGTAGCTAGCTAAGCATGTTATTAGCGCCACTAGCGCTGACCACCCTGGGCTTTAGGTTCCGGTCTATTGTTAATAGCCGCCAGTGGAGTCTTGCCTGAGATTGGCTCCAGGAAACAACACTAACAAGAGTAAGTTATCTTGTATAGACATTTTCACACACAATCATGTTGAGTGTGTTAGCATACTGAATCCAGAAAGTATCCTGGAAGGCTGGAGTGTGTATGTGTGTGGAGCCAGAGCTTTGCTCCTTTTCAGCTGAAGAAAGCTGTGTCTCCTTGGCAACCACAGAGAGCACGAGCTCGCAGGCATGTGCGTGAACACAGTGTGTGTTTGTGTTTGCGTTGAGTCAAATTAGTCTGTGAACGTGTATCCCTGGTTGTGTGTGTATTTGCCCATCAGTGCAGACATGCATGCTCTCGCACACACACACACACACACACCCTTTTCACTGCAGGGTTTATTTTTAGCACGTGTCTCTTATATAATCAGGGTGACACTGGGGAGAACATAGACTCTCTCCCTCTCCTTCCTCCTCACTCTTGGTTTGGATGAGACAGAGGTTTTCTTAGTTGCATATTTCTGGTGCAGTAATGATGCTCGAGAGTGTCTCTGTGCCTGCAGGTCTGAATTACTGAATATAGACGAAAAGATACTGCATAAATACAACCAATATGCCTGGAACACCTCACAGACACACGACACTACGCCATTCACACACAGAGCGCGTGGGAGAGGGAGTCTGTATGCAAGTTTATATTAGTTTTTAATTAAATTGGAGTCTGTCAATCAGTTCAGGGCCTAATTATAATCCACTTTATACCAGTGTTGTTCTTGTCAACTAAAACTATTAAAATTGTGTTTGTTAATTGAAATAAAGCTGAAATAAAATATAAAAAATTAAATATTAGATGAAAAACTTTAACGTAAATACTTTTTTTTTGCCTTGGCACTATCGGAAATAGTTTAAATTGAATTAGTAGTTTTAAAGCTGAAAATATATATATATATGAAGCTAAATAGAAATAGAAAAGAAAATGTCTAAAATTAAAATGAAAACTGAAAATGTAAAAAATAAAAGCTAATTCAATTAATAAATACTTTAATGGTATAAAAATAATATAATCACACTGCTTCATGGCACTGTGCATTCAAACACTTTCTTAGGGTATTTTTTACTTATCAACGATATACTAATAACGGAAAATGTTTTTTATTTAGTTTTTTCCACGTATAGACGACAACTTTGTCAAAACGATTCCTGTTCACACGGATCCGCGAAAATGGATAAAAGCACTGTATTATTCATGCCAGGCCAGTAGTGGGCGATGTCACTTAGTAAAGAAAAACTAAGCGCCTACAGACTGAACACGTAATATGCATGATCATGACGTCACCATTTTCACGAATTCGTGTTAAAGTAGTGCTAAACTTGCACTTTGAAACCCATTTTCAGAAGTGTTCATTTTCAGGCCCAAAAAAACCTGTTGTGTAAATGAACGGCCTAAACGCATTAAAAAGTTTTCCATTTTTAGTTGAAACCGGTGTTGTGTAAATGGCCCCTTAGACTTGACTGTAAATCAATGTGAAAGTTGTATGTATGGTCTGTCTCCTATGCTTTCATTGTGTTTTTGGTTTAGTGCTGGGACCTAGTTTTTCCCAGTCTGTTTAATTAGTTAAAGGAGGGAGAAGAACGGACCCAACAGAAAACAGCATGACCTCACCTGCTGTACTGATGTTATGCCTCGAGCAGAAGCAGTAAAGCCTCGAGGCCCACATCAGCGGATTTCTCTACCAGATGAGCCTAACGGACTTCCCCGTTCGCTCCCTGTGCGCTTTCTTTCTTGCCAGCCTTAACGAGTGCACAAAGGCTCGGTGTGGGTCCTCAGGGCACATTCGCAGAGTTCGTCAAGTGGGTGCTGGTGTGCAACGAGTCCCAGTTCACCGTCTGCTGAGGAAGAATTCACCAGCCCCGCTCCGACTCCAGAGCCGCCAGAGACCAGCCATCTACCCCCGACACGAAGGAGTTGCCTGTGCCCACTGCAGAAGGTAGAGACCAGCCCGTCGCGATGGGCGAGCCCAAACCAGAGAGGAGGTCGGTAGGAGTCATCGCCACGGAGCCCAACCACCGCTAGAGTCTGACCAGGTGCGTGAGCCGGCAACAGCGTTCGTCGTGGAGGGAGTTTTAGTGGAGTTCGATGAGATGGAGGGGAGCCATTATGGACTCTGGAAGGTATTTAGAGGAGCTTAAAGACATTTTTGAAGTTAACTTAATGGACTTTTTGGAGAGATTATTCCCAGTCTCCCTGTATCTCCAACACCCCCTGTTTCTCTATCATCTCCTGTATCTCCAGAGCCCTCTGTCTCTCCAAAATGCCCGCCCGGCCTCCCTCTCCCTCTCCCTCTCCCACCTCCCACCTCAATCAGCCAGTTCCTCAGCCCGGCCTCCACTGATGTCCTTCAGTCCCTCTGCAGCTCCCACATGCTGTGAAGACCTGCCCAGTGTCTTCAGGCCACCAGCTCCATACAGCACATCGGCTCCACCCTGGCTCCTCCCTCCCTCTTCTCCACCGGAAACCATTGGCCGTACGGCTTCTCCGGGCTCTCTCGTCCCTCCGGCTACGCCTTCGTCCTCGAAACCACCGGCTCAGCCTCTGTCCTGTGGTTCACCGGTTCCACCTCGGACTCTCGCTGCCGTGGCTCCACCGCGGCTCAACTGGCTCCACCTCCAGGGCCACCAGTTTCGCATGGGCTCATCAGCCCGTCCTCTACACCTGTGTCTCCCTCTTCAACAGCTGCATCTCTGTCGTCCGTCCCCAGGGCACCTTCCATCAAGTCGGCACCATGGCTACTCCTGCCTTCGAATCCGTGCTGGGGCCTCGTCCTGGCTGGTCCCTGGCTGAACATCTGGCTCCTCCTGCTCCTGGCTCCACACTGGCTCCTCCCACCAGCCACTCCTCCATGGACGTGCCTTTTTGGGAGGGGGCGTACTGTTACATGTATGGGCTGTCTCCTTTGTTTTCATTGTGTTTTTGGTTTAGTCCTGTCATTCATCTGTGCCCTGTTAATTTACTAATTAAGTTCCTTTGTTTGCTCTGTATACTTAAACCCTCAGTTCTCCCCTAGTCTCTGTCCGTTCACGTCAATGTTTGTGTGATTTTCTCCTGCGTTTTTCCTGGTTCCTGAGTGTTTGTGTTTAAAGTCTGTTTCCTGTAATTATTCCTCGCTGTGCAAGTTTCTAATATACCACGTTACGTAACAAAAGTACTAGCATACTTATTTTTGTGTATTGATCTTTGGTTGTATACGGCAATCACAATCACATACCAAACACAGTTCATTGCATGGAATACTGTATCCCACAATGCCAAGCACTCAGCTTGACCTTTTCATTTCAAGGTTTACATTTGTACATAAAATTGGGTTAAAAAAAAGAAAATAACGCTAACCATAGTGTCATCTTTGTAAAACTTTTTTCCCACTCTTCCTTCCTTCATCCATAATGTTCTTTCTCATTTTTTATTCTCTCCATTTGTTCCCACTTTCTTCTTTCTCCCTCTCTGCAGATATGCTTACCTGAGAAATTTAACCTCACCTGTTTTTGAACACAACATTTTCAGTTGAACCTTTGATTAGTCGGTTCAGGTGTGTTTGATTAGAGACGGCATTAAGCTCTGCTGAGAAGGATCTCTATGTGTGCTGAAATGCCTGAGGTTTTGATTTCTTCGAATGAATTAATTAGGAAATTCGAACACAAAGCTTCCCTAGCTTTCTAGGTTGAGAATCAGTATATGGTGGACATGAATTCGGGCACTGGTAAGGACAATAAGGACACTGGCTCACTACACATCGGGACACTGATGACTCTATTTCCGGCGACGTGACAATGTCAACATCACTACTGGTATTTATGAACAGCAGCCGAACTGAAATCTTTCTTACATTATTTTCTAATGTTAAAGTACATTATGATAAATACATTGCTTATTACATAGTGCAACGTTTCAGCTGTAAATAAATTAAAAATGTTATCAAGATTATGTTCATTACCTGCCTAGCGATATATGTTTATGTTGAAATATAATTAAATATTGGTTTGTATTTTATAAAACATTTATCGCGTGTCTAGTGATTTGGCTCACACGATTTATGTTGCGCGCTTCAGAACTTCCGTTAAGGGAACATAGTGAGCATTGATGCTCCCTGGTTTTCTCCGTGCATTGTGGGACTTTTTTAGGGAGCGAACATTTCAGTGCACTGGTAGGATTTTGCAATTGAGACAGGCTTTAAAATAGCCGACTTCCTGATCAGTGAGGGCACTTTGACTTTTGCAAATTGTTTGTTTTTCATTTATGTTGAAATTTCTATTTTATTTCAATTTATGCAAATGTTTTTTGACCAATAGTTTTAGTCTTAGTTTCAGTTTTCGTTTACGAAAATAACCTGCGAGATTGAGATGCACCCAAAATGTCCTACCGCTTATTGTGGGCACAGCTGTTTAAGGCACAAGTTCTCATTAACATGAACACGATTTGATCATTTATCGCTGTATCAGGCTTAGTTAAGCATCAGGTAAAGCTTTGTTCAGACAGGAGTACGTTTTTTTGAAGTTCGCAACTAAAATCCATTCAATGTTTTGTAGTCTGAAAAGCAAAAAAAATTATGAATTCTAAATTTTGCAGATCCACCCTGCATCTATATCTGGTTTGTAGTATGAAAAATGAAAAAATATTTGAAAAAATATATATATGTATTGTTTTGGAATTAGTTTTATTCTGAATAGTCATTAAAGATTTCAAATAGTTTTTTATGTTGTTCAGGACACATCATGCACAATGTTTACAGATGTGCCACAATTCATTGATTTCTACTCACATGAGGCATTCGCTATCTATAAATGATGACTGAGTGAACAAGTAAGCGGTCTTGAACACAGGATATGCATGAACCTAAATGCATGTTCTTTAACCGATCCGCACATGACGAGATGAATAGACTTGAATGGAGGTTTTTTGTCTTTTCTTTCCAATCTGACAACTACTACATTGTCTCTTGCCTTTGTGATGAAGTGTAAGTCATCTAGTGTAAACATACCAGATATTGGCTACACTTTTTGATCCAGTTTTATTCCTTGCGAAATGAATATATGAAATGAGTGCAGAAAGATTGGGGCAGTGTGAACAAAGCATTTGAGATTAGAGCACCATTACCTTCTCTCATGTGTGGAAAATATTAGTAGTCAGGTCTACTAAGAAATATATTTTTTCAGAAATGTCTGTAGTAACTTTGGCTGAAGTGGGCAGCATTAGTCCAGATAGAAATAACAAACCTTTAAATATATTGATTTAATGTTTGGATTTGATGTTGTTTGCTCTGGGTTTTGAGGATGCATTTGACTGTACTGTCCTAAAATAAATACACAGATTTTATTGCCCACATTTTCACACTGTCCAACAGGGTTTTTTTCTCTCTCAGAAACACACTTACCGAGAAACCTGTTAGACGGTGTGAATAGGTGGGCAGTGGGAATTAGTTTTTTTTAGTTTTGATTATGACACGAGGAGCAAAAGGAGATGGAAAATAGAGTGGAGATTGATGGATATAATATCTAAAAGCTTGCAAAAACCATCTTACTTTTTTTACTTAAAGCGATAGTACATACACTAGTTTAGGCTTATTGCCTTAAACTCATGAAATGATTTTTAAACAACATTTGGAACCTTTTACATTTAAGTTCCACATGTAGAATTCTAGTGCTTGTACTTTGTAGGATGTCAGGGAGCAGCAGAGGCAGCAGCAAGTGCCTGGAGTTGTTATGGCAACCCGATACATTTCAAGCAGACTTGCTGATAGGTGTTCTAGAATGAAGGTATCGGCAAATCAGCTTGCAACGGCAATGAAACAGTTCTGCGGTGATTCTATTGACATTCGCAAACAAAACCAGAAACTGTTGACAGCTGAAACTTGGAGGCAGTTATGCTTTTTAGTGAATTGTCAGAACACCAGGACACACCTTGTGAAACTGGGTTTATCTCGGGTTAACAGGACGTCTGGTCATCCTAGATCACATTTCAGAACGCAGTGGTGCGTGAAAGTGTGTTTCGGCTTAAGATTGCGTTTAATTCCCGGAGTGGAAAAAGAACAGAGGAGGAATGTTGTCTTTTCTGAGTTTGAGCACATGTGCAATGTTAAGATTCATTTGCAATCTGCCGAGTCACTGGAGCTCGAACGGGCGGAGAAGCCACTGTAAGGGCTTTTTTCACTAGACAGGAATAAATCTTGTTTACTGTATATCCTTTACTTCTAGCACACTCAAACACACACACAAACACACGTTGGGTTTCCATGCATGTTTTATGGGGACTTTCCGTAGACATAATGATTTTTAAACTGTACAAACTCTATATTCTTATCCCCTAACCCTAAACCTACCCTTAATCACAACCCTCATAGAAAACATTCTGCATTTTTACATTTTCAACAAGACATAATTTAGTATGATTTATAGGCTGTTTTCCTTATAGGGATAAAACAATTTCCTCACAACTGAGATTTGGTCCCCACAACGTAGGGTTTGCCAGGACCAGACACACACACACACACGTTTACTTAGCTATCTAAATGGGGACATTCCATAGACGTAATGGTTTTTATACTGTACACTAACCCTAGCCCTAAACCTACCCATCACACATTTTTACATTTTTAAAAACCTTTAATTACTTTATTTTTATACCAGATTTACAAATGAGGACGTTCCTAAAGGGAGGTTTTTGGAGATTTTGTCAGGTTTTGGTCACTTCTGGGTACAAATTTGTCCCCAAAATATAGTTAGGTAGGTAGGCACACACACACACACAAAATGAGGATGAAACAGAATAGAAATAAAGAGCTACAGTAATGAAGGTTTGAGATCCATGAGAGTGTCAATTTGAACTAAATTTGAATATATGTATTTATTTTATATAATGCTGAATTCTGTAATTTTATATCTAGAGTACAACCAGCCAACAAATGGCATAACAACAAAATCCACTTTCTCATGTTTTTTTTAAGGCTTTAGAGATGATTTGGAATGTAAGTCACACGGACCTCTTTTATTGTACTTTTATTGCACTTCTGTCAGGACCACTATCGTCAAATACGATTGACAATTAGCATACAGTTTGGATTGGCGGTATGGTTCTGTTCTGGGCAAGAACTCCCTGCGCATCCATGTAGGGATCCTAGCATGGATAAGGAATAACCCCCCTTAGGCTAAACAGAACAGAACCAACATGAATGTATTGCAGATATCATTAATCAAGATTTTAAAGTACAACATAATTCGAGAATTTATTCTGATTCAAGGGGAATCAGAATGCCAAATCCTGACTGACGAGAGGAGCTGGGGATGGAGGAGGGTAATTAGCTCCTGAGAAACGCGATAGCTGCTGATAATACTGAAGGAGCTTACATATGTATACAGTGATAGGCGTCAAATTCCTATAGGTAGACGTGGATCAGCTGAGAGTCAGCTGATGCGAGCTTGACTAACGTGACCTGCCAGAACTGACGCTTGATTTCTGGGGTCAGTAAAAGAAAAAAATAAATAAATGAATATTTTTATTCAGCAAAGATTAATAATTTTTTTTAACATTTTTCAACATTGATAATGATAATAAATGTTTCTTCGGTATCACTCTATTTTACAGTCCTGTTCCCCATGTACATATTATGTATGCATAATATAGTGATTACAATAACTGGGTAATAAATAGGTACTAACATTGAACTTATCCCTAAACCTAACCTTAACCCATGTAGTTACGCCATTTCCATGTCACATGCGCAGTACTTTCCGGTTTCGGTTTTCAATCCAGTCAAGTGTTTACATGACCTCTCGATCGGATCAGAAAAGGTTTCAACCACCCCTTACAATCTGAATGAAGTTTTAATCGGATTTGGCCAATTCATTCCAACTTACGTGTGACTTTTTTTTATTTTGACTGTGCTAGTCCGATAACAAATGGATTATTAGGGTCCATGTAAACGCAGCTACTGAATACTGGAGTAATGGCTGCTGAAAATTCAGCAAATTTTACTGTTCCTTTATGACCTACATCAGATCACAGACCAAACGTGCAGCCCTGTCACAGTGTGCGCGTGTGTATGTGTGTGTGTGTGTGTGTGTGTGTGTTGTTTCTCTCTTCGCTGTGTGAGAGTGAGTAAGGCTGAGAGGACGTTTGAGTATAATGTGTCCGCTAATGGAGGGGAAACAGGGCAGAGCAAAAGGGAATGAGAACATGAGTATGTTAGACTGAAAGACATATTAGAGAGAGAGATGAAGAGGTGTGGGTCTGTAGACAGCTGTACTGTGAGTAACTGATCCGAATGGAGGAAGGGGCATGTTCACAGGTTTAACGCACACACGCACACACACGCACACACACACGCACACACACAGAGAGAAACTCTCATTGAATCTCAGCTGAAACAGGTGTTACTCACAGTCACAGAGAAACCAGGTCAACATCAATCACATGCTGAGTTATAAATACACACACACATGCTGAGAATTTAGCAATGAAAGAGTGACGGGGGGAAATGAAAGACTGATTCCTTAAAGGGGACATATCATGAAAATCTGACTTTAAGTGCTATAATCGGGTCCCCGGTGCATCTACCAACCCAGAAAACATGAAAAGTGACAACACAGTAACTTTGTTTTGGTAAGCCTTTCTCTGCAAGCATGTCAAAAAATAAGCCGATCAGATTTTTCTCCCCTTCTGACGTAGAAAGGGGATCTTATTATAATATTGCCGCCCCTTAATCCGCACGTTTCCACCCACGGCGCTGCCATTTGGTTTTCGCAAGCGACAACAGTGTAACCAGTTCTAACGCAATAGCAACATTTCGATAAAAGCATGTAAACTGTTCTGTCGTTGGCTGCACAGAACACTATTTGACCAAATGTCACAGCTGTCTTATAAAGACCTCAGGGAACTATCAACTTGTGTAAAAGTTAAACACGACGATACATGCAAGTCGATGAGATGAATCAATGAATCCACCAACCATTCAGAAATGTCCAGGTTCAGTCTAAAAGTTGCAACCTCTTCATGAGTCTCTCTGTAAGGCTGCACTCCGCTACTGGTTATTTCTGAAATTTGACTGAAATTTGCGTGTTTTGTGATTGCCACTCAGAAACGGCACGTTTTTGCTCACACCCAAAAAGGGGCAAATTTGACAAGCTATAATAAATCATCTGGGGGGTATTTTGAGCTTTCACAGACACATTCTGGGTACACCATAGATTTATATTACATCTTGTGAAAAGGGGCATAATAGGTCACCTTGAAGTAAACAGTCATGTTGGCAGATCAACAATTTGCCAGTGTTGGGAAACAGCAATGAGGCTAGCTAAGATACAAACTACTGTATATATGAATGTTTTTAAACAATTATTTAAAAAAAAAATGATTCACATGCTTCACATGCAGTTGTTGAATTTTCTTCATAGCTGTAAAATGATTGAATGCATTTACAGGTTTTGTTTCAGTTATCAATCAAGTAAGCTGAAAAATGTGATTCATTTGCAAATTGAACATCGATACATGATTTCTACTAGCAATATTACAACCTTGCTAATGAGAAATGTAATTAAAATACTAACTTAATTATTTGTACTGTAGTGATACTACAAACAACCGGGTCTAGAGTTTGAACTAAAACCCATCACTGTTTTATTTAGCAGATAACCTTTTTGTTAGCAAACATGATTGATGGTACATGACAGCTAGGAGAATGAATCATAGAAAGATGATACAGTTTGGCCTCTGACCCCAGGACAGTCCACTGACCCCTCACTGACCTCTGATGTTGTGTTTCTCTCTATCTCTTTCTCTTTCAGTAAAACCATACAGGTTAAGATTATCGATGATGAGGAGTATGAAAAAAACAAAAACTTTTACCTGGAGCTAGCTGAACCACGCATGGTGGACATGAGTCTCCAGAAAGGTAAAACACACACAGTGTACTCATGGAAAAACCACATCCCGCTGTTCATCGATTCATTCATTTCTAAATTCCTTTTGATTCATCCAGTAGCTCTTTATCAGGTCATTAGAGCATATGACCATCACCATCAGTGTATATGTGTTATTCTACTGTCTTCATGTTTCATGACGTTTTCATCGGTAGCAGCAGGCATCTTGTTGTTTTATGAGATTTACTATATAGTACGTTCACGTGCACTCAAATGTCTGGAGGCAGTAAGATTTGTTTTTGAAAGAATCATTTTAGTAGTAAAGTATGCATTAATTTGATCAAAAGTGACAGTAAATGCAGTTCTTATGAACTTGCTATTCATCAAAGAATCCTGAAGAAATGCATCACAGTTTCCACAACATGTTTCTTGAGCAGCAAATCAGGATATTAGAATGATTTCTGAAGGATCATGTGACACTGAAGAGTAATGATGCCGAAAATTCAGCTTTGCCATCACAGGAATTAAGGACATTTTAAAATATATTAAAATAGAAAACAGTTACTTAAAATTTTAATAATATTTCACATTATTACTGTTTTGACTGTATTTCTGATTAAATAAATGCAGCCTTGGTGAGCATAACAGACTTCTTTCAAAAACATCAAAAAATCTTACCAACCCCAAACTTTTGAATGGTAGTCGGTATAATCAGCTTTCACTGGATTTTGGCTACAATTGTGCAAATTTTCTGACTGTATGAATGACTGCTACCAGTAGAGGGCACCCAGGATGAACCCGCAGATTCAAATAGAGTCAGTATAAGGAGGAGATGGACCACTCATATAAAAATTAATGGGAAAAGTCACAACCCTCAATTTGGCGGCTGTGTTTGAGCCATGGTGTTGAAAGTAGCTCACTTGCTAAAATATAAAAATATGTAAATAAAAAAAGATTCTAACTGTCTTAATGATAAAAGAACCTTCTTTGTCTTTTGCTCTAGAGCGCATTTGTCTTTTAGCGGCATGATTTATTTTGCTTACCTTGAGCTGAAGAAGCTATCTTTGTCAGATATTATTTCTAATATACATTATTGAGACATAAGGTTAGCCAAAACTTTCTGAGATATCCCAATTCAAGTTGATAAGACGCCTATTGGCTAGATATAAAATAGCTACCCATGGGCATGGCCAAGATGGCCGCCAAGTGGACTGGGAATTTTAGTCAAAGCGCACGAATCCAATGAAGACCCACAGGGCGCAGCTCTCAAACTGACTCATCTACGACTCACACGAGAAATGCTGTGATGACATTTTTGTGATGCTTTAAAAATGGCAATGTTCCTGTCTTTGTCTGTCTGTTTTTATATAGTTTCAAAAATGCCTTAAGACTGTTGTTTAGGAAACTATGTGAAGGATTAGCAAGCAGTGCTGCTTTTTCACTGACTCCTTTGGAGTTTCAGTAAACATTGACCTTAAATGCCAGTGCAGGATCTCAAAGAGTGTGAGAAATGAATACAAACACACACACACACACACACCTACCAAGTAGTCAAGTCTCTCAATACCTCTCCATAAATCAGGCAGACATGGTCAATGCTACCAGCACCCACACCGCAGCACTGCGGTAAAGTGTGTGTGTGTGTGTGTGTTTGCATGTATGCATGTGTCCTTGTCCCAGTATTATACCCTTCAGAAAGAATGAGAGATGAAGAACAGCTGGTCCTCTCTGTTTGAGCTCTCATCTCGCCTGGACGATATTAAACAACCTACTTATTAACTTACCTAAGCCCACAAAAACAACATGTTGGCTTGCCTCCTCACTTGTGTGCTTGTAAACAAGCAGTTTATTAATTATTCATTAGATATTTCTTTATTTTCATGCCAACATGAACTTGGATAAGATTTAATTTTGATGTACAGAGAAACCCAGAAAAAAAGTTCCTCAGATCAGATATATGCGCATTCATGACTATAATTTGTTTTGTCAACCAATAATGAGGATTATAATTTTTTTTTTTTTACATTCTTGTTTCCATGGGAAACTGCATTCTGTTAAATGTAGTAGTTATGTTGTGCTGTTTGTAATTTAGCGATTGTGGTTCTGATTCTGTTTCCTCCGAATGAAATTCTGGTTCCTTGATGATTCAGTGAACAATTCTAATAATTCAGTGAGCAAGTAAGATTGAAGGAATTGTTCACCTGAAAACGAAAATTCTGTTTTTAATTATTCACCTTCATGCCTTTCCAAACTCGTATAATTTTGTTTCGCTGTGTCGATTCAGTAACGCAAGTTTTTTTTTTTTTTTTTTTTGTCTTCTATGCAGATAGATAAAAGATTGTATCAATGGATTGTATTTGATTTTGAAACTGAACCTGTAATAGGAGACACATCACTTGTCCTACATCAAAACACGACTTTAGAACTGCTGATCCTGTGCTGTCGCTGCAAAATATGTTAAGGGATCTAAAGAAACATTCTCAGCTTTATACATCGAAATACTGGATGCTTTCTTTGGCATTGAACCCTCTTATACACCAACTGGATATATATCAAATATGGAGGTAGAGTCAGTTATGAAAAAAGGGTGAGACAGCAGGAAAACTGTGAGACTGGAGAAAGATAGAGAGAGCTAGGTGAGTGATAATGAATTTTATTTGTTGTTTTTGTCAAAGAAAACAAACATTTTGTCATGTCATATGTATTAATTTTTCAAAATTTGTGCAAAACATTTAAGTTAACAAAAACTTGAAAACTATTCATTTATAAGCAGTTCACATTATATATATATATGGGGTGATACAGCAGAGGAGAGAGATGTGACAGGAGATCCAGCAGACTATCTATTATGCTATATCTGTGTGTGATTATTATCCCGTGGAGCCCAAACCTCAACACCCCACCCACGTGTCCCATATGAGGATGTTTAACGAGAAGATCATCAGAAGGGAATCATTTTATCACATAAATGCCAGTATCACCTCAGTCTGTGTGTGTGTGTGTGTTGCTATCTCTGCATTCACATGTGTGATAGGGGAATAGCTGTGAATGAGCCAACGACAGGGGAGTTTTCGCCTGAATATCGACACCTACATCCCACGATCCCATTACCTCACAGAACGTAGGGCGGAGAGAGCCTGGAGTCTGGTATCGGTTGCTAAGGTACCATCAGCTGTTGCTAGCGCTGATGTGCAATAGATTTGCACTGAACTGTTGAATCGAAGCTTCCAAGAAAGAACAGTGAGAGAGGGAAAGTGATGGATAGATTAAATGAATTCCTTTGTGTGTTTGACACATCTGTGTGTGCTGTCATGAAACAGACATGCTGAAAAGCCTAGAGCTGACAATGCTACATAAATTACTGGTTAATAATAATGTGCATCAAGACACCCTACCCCCCACCCCTTCTCACAGACACATTCGAGTATAAATGATGGGCTTATTTACACATCCAGCTTCTCATTATGGGTCGATATTTTCATCTCAGCACACATACACACACACTAAATCAAAGCTTGTTTGTTCGCCATCTCATTCATCCTCAGCAACAGAAAATTACAGCACTGATTACAGAACTATTAAAGTCATTATACACACAGAAAGAAAAAAAAAAAGTAATGGAGAGACAAAGAAATTGATTCCTGTAGTTGGTGCTTATATTTGTGTAAATGTGTGTGGGTCAGGGTACTAGATTAATAAGTGTTGTTAAAAAAATCCTTGTTGTTAATTCAGGATATCTAACGCATTATCAAGTGGAACCTTATTGTTTTAAAGTTGAAAGCTCATCCAAAAAATGAAAATTTAATTTAGTCCAGTGATCCCTTAGCAAACTTCCAAAGAAGCCTTAATGACTTAAAGGGTTAGTTCTGTCATTAATTACTCTCCCTCATGTCGTCAAACCCGTAAGACTTCGTTCATCTTCGGAACACAAGATATTTTTGATGAAATCTGAGAGCTTTCTGTCTCTCCATTGACAGCTACGCAACTACCACATTCATGCCCCAGAATGGTATTAAAGACATCATTAATGTTTGTGACTCCAGTGGTTTCACACAAAAAAAAACATAATTTACCACTTTTTTTTGTTTACAAAATATGAATATCCGACGCACGGTCATGCAACAAGCTCTCGAATCTACTCTCGAATCAGCACAACACGCATGCGCCGTTGTTCTCTCATGAACGCGTGTTGAAATGAATATTTTTGTAAATAAATTGGTCGCTTCATAAAACTGAGGTAGGTACTACCTTTCTGGTGCGTAGGCTGTCAATGGAGGGATAGAAAGCTCTCGGATTTCATAAAAATGATCTACATTTGTGTTCCGAAGATGAACGAAAGTCTTACTGGTTTGGAACGACATGAGGGTGAGTAATTAATGACAGAATTTTCCTTTTTGGTTGAATTAACCCTTTAATATTATAAAAAAAAAAAAAATATATATATATATATATATATATATATATATATATATATATATATATATATATATTTAAGTCTATATGTTTCTTGCTTTAATTCACCCCATAAGGTACATGCTGTCTTGAAAAAAACTCAATATATAAGGTATCCTAATTTTAAAAATGTGACTTCTAGACCTGAAATATCATGTAAATTAATCAAATTGGCATTTTTAGAATGAATATACATTCTAATTATGCCAAGCTGTAAATATTTGGGGTAGAAACTGAATAAAATATATATTTTAAAAACCTCATCCTTACTTCTTATCACAAACATTACAATCAATCACAAAAATCACAAACATCTGGAAAAATCACGGAGCCTCTGCTTATTGTTGGACCCCATTGACTTTCATGGTATACTATCTTCCACAGAAAAAAAAGAAAGAAAGTCATACAAGTTTGGAACAACATGAGGGTAAATAAAGGATGACATAATTTTCATTTTTGGGTCAACTATCTCTCTATCTCAAAAAATATTTACATTTAAATATAAAAATGCTAAAAGGTTTTTCTGAGGGTTAGAGGACAGACAATATCATTAACTCAATATTAAAGCAATTGTAGCCAATGGAAAATCCGCATCACGATAGGAAAGCAAACGTGTGTGAATAATAAGGATAGCTTTAGCACCTCTTTGTTTTGTCGCTACATCTCAAATGCTACTAGACACTCCTGTTGCCAGGAGCAACCACCCGCTCCGGCTCTCTGGATCAGCCCGCACTATCACATCTGATCACATCTGGCCGGTCACACCTGTCGCACCTGTCCGGCTCGGACATTCTGTATTGGGTGATGAAACGCCAGCGGCTGCGAATATTTTTATTCATGTTTATCGGAGTAAATAAATCCTATCCAACATCTCACTGCATTTCCCTCCACCATTATCTGTCTAATTTGTTCTTCATGTCATTCCACCCCTCCCTTTCTCTTTTCTCCACACACAGCTCTGTTATTAGCTGATGGTAAGTTTGAGTTGTGTATGTACAGTGTGTGTGTGTGTGAGGCAAGATGAGGCCATCTGCAGTAATTGTGGTCTCGTCTGCCTCACTCTGCGGATGAACACACGCGTGTGTCTCCAGGTTTGTGTGTGTTACAACACGTGCACGAGAAGATACGCTTTGGGTTGCAGGGGTTTTTGAAAGTTCATCTTAACTTTGAGGCTTTTTTGTGTATTCGTGGTGTGTGTGTGTGGATGTTGTGCTGTTGTCCTTCTGAATCACTCAGTTCAACAGCTCAGCTCGCACTTGTTTCAGTCAAACAAAAGTTTGGCTGTTAATCTGTTGTGTGTGTGTTTGCATGCGTAGTCTTTCTAATAAGAGAAACTAAAGTGACAGTCGGCCTCATTCATAAAACAAAAGCAGAACCAATTTCTGCATAAATTGATGGTAAAAGCAATGTTTCGTAAGTAGTCACATTCGATTCAGTGTGACAAGTTACGCAAGAATGACTTTATGAACATTTTACTCAAATTCCCTGTGCTTGTGTTTCCTGAATGAGCCCCGTTGACTCTAAACACGCACATGAATTTAGTGCAGTTTAAATGCACAATGAATATTCAGGAATATTAATGAAAAGTCTATGAATTATGGAGTGCATGTGATTTATTTTTTTCACCCTGCACACTCTTACTGAAATGTTCTGAAAGTCTTTACTACTGTGTGTGTATTTGATGTACTAATATGACACAATCCAACGCGAAAGTCTCTCTCTGTCTCTTAATCTCTTTTAGATATTGCAGAGAGGAAGATGTCATCGGAGGAAGAGGAAGCGAGAAGAATAGCAGAGATGGGGAAGCCTGTACTGGGCGAGCATGCAAAAATAGAGATCATCATTGAGGAGTCGTACGAGTTTAAGGTACACACACATGCAGAATTCAGGAGACTAGCAGTCTTTTGCATTATGGAAGAAGTTTTAATATGTTTTGTGGTTGTTGTGTGTTTCTGCTGTAGAGTACAGTAGATAAGCTGATTAAGAAGACTAACCTGGCTCTGGTCGTGGGAACAAACTCCTGGAGAGAACAATTCATGGAGGCCATAACTGTCAGTGCAGGTGATTATCAACACTGAAACCAAAACCAGTGCGTGGTCAAAGTGAACAAGCTCAAAACGTTTTAGACCCCGTTTACACCTGTATTTAGCGTCGTTCACTTGTGATCCGATTGACCAAAACGCATCTTAACACCAGGTGTAAACAGGGCCTAAAAGATCATGTGACACTGAAGACTGGAGTAATGATGCTGAAAATTCAGCTTTGCATCACAGGAATAAATTACATTTTAAAACATATTAAAATAGAAAACAGTTTTTTTAAATAGTAATAATATTTCACATTAATGCTGCTTTTACTATATTTTATGATTAAATAAATGCAGCCCTTGTGAGCATAAGATAATGCTCAAAACATAAAAAAAATCTAACTTTTGAAGACCAAAAGCAACAAAACTTTAATTTTGTGTGGGTCTTCAAAATTTTTACATCTCAGTTATTATATAAACATACACTCATGCTCATATTGCACACACACACACACAAGCACAATTTTTTTAATATCTCTTATGTGCCCAGGCCCACATGAAAACTGTGCCCACAACACTCCTACACGGTTCTACTGATCCCTCTGCCCTTGTTCATTTACTAAACATGTGGCTAATTTAATAAGGATTTCAGCTACAAATAGAAGTGTAGCATTATCAGCTTGGTTTCATATGTTCTACCATGTTTAAATTCATCCCCACAGATTTTCTTCCAAAATGAATTCTACATATTAGTCTTTTATGACCCTGTGTTGAAATAGAAACACTGCTGTCACAGTATCTAGCCTTCAGTTACCGTGACTATCAAATCACCATGATGTCAAAGAGAGGGCTTTGGTCAGGTATGGAAGATGTGTAATGTGGGGTGACATAACAATACTAACATTTTTCATTTTCTTATTTTTCCCTACCCCAATTCTGCTTTCCTTTCTGTCTTTCTGCCTTTATCTCAGGAGATGAGGATGAGGATGAGGGGGGAGAAGAACGTCTGCCGTCTTGTTTTGACTATGTCATGCACTTCCTGACTGTGTTCTGGAAGGTCCTGTTTGCCTGCGTCCCGCCCACGGAATACTGGAACGGGTGGGCGTGTTTCATTGTTTCTATAGTGATCATCGGTCTTTTGACGGCTGTGATTGGTGACCTGGCCAGTCACTTCGGCTGCACCATTGGCCTGAAGGACTCAGTCACCGCTGTGGTGTTTGTAGCCCTGGGAACATCCGTCCCTGGTGAGTTTGTGAAGGTTTTTTAAATTGCCCACATGATACATTGTTAAAGAGGTGATTTCATATGCACTACCTTGGAAAAGTATTTAAAGAAATACTTTAATTCAGCAGGGACATAAAAAAGTGACAGTAAAACTTTCATAAAAAAAATCCTGAAATAAACAAAAGTATTAAGCAGCACAACTGTTTTCAACATTAATAATAATAAGAGATGTTTCTTGAGCAGCAAATCAGCATATTAGAATAATTTCTGAAGGATCATGTTGGTTATTATAGTCAACTAAAACATTAACTGAAACTAAAACCATGAAAAAACATTTTCGTTTAATTTGATGTACTATAATAACTAAACTTGAGATAAAAGTTAATAAAAATTATATAGACATTTAAAATGACAAAAACACAACAAAATTACAAAACATCAAAATATTAACTGATTCAAAATATTAATAAAAACTATAATAGTGTCTCAGTGATATTAAAATATCATGTGACACTGAAGACTGGAGTAATGATGTTGAAAATTCAGCTTTTCCATCACATTTATTAAAATAGAAAACAGTAGTTCTAAATTGTAATAATATTTCACAATATTACTGTTTTTACTGTATTTCTGATCAAATAAATGCAGCCTTGGTGAGCATAAGAGACTTCTTTCAAAAACATTAAAAACATCTTACCAACCCCAAACTTTGAATTACTGTATATTGTTATTATTTTATGGTTTTCCCTGAGGTTCACTTATAGTTAGTAAAGATTTTGTGCCAAAATTTTCTCTCTCGGACCCTCGCATTTATTGAGGTGAACTGTCTGACGTCAGAAAAGTACATTTTGCTGCTTTGTTTTAATAAACGCTCTTTGGATCGGGGAGGAAGTTTTGATAAAGTATGTTTTTAAAGTTCAATTAACTATTTGATCTCATCAAATCAGTACAAAATCGGATTCCTTTCATTTTAATGCATGTTAATCATGTTCATCTTTTTTTATGAAAGCATCTACATCAGCATCTTTCTTTTCTCCTCTCCTCAGACACCTTTGCCAGTAAAGTTTCAGCGGTGCAGGACAGTTACGCGGACGCGTCTATCGGAAACGTGACCGGTAGCAACGCCGTGAACGTTTTCCTGGGAATCGGTGTGGCGTGGTCAGTGGCCGCCATCTACTGGCACATGCAGGGTCGTGAGTTCAAGGTGCCAGCAGGTTCCCTGGCATTTTCTGTCACCCTCTTCACCATCTTTGCCTTCCTGGCGGTGGGCGTCCTGCTGTACCGGCGCAGGCCTCACATCGGTGGAGAGCTGGGCGGCCCGCGCGCGCAGCGCATCCTCACGACACTCTTTTTCTTCAGTCTCTGGTTTCTCTACATCCTTTTCTCCAGTCTCGAGGCTTACTGTCATATACAGGGCTTCTGAAGAGAAGTGATATGGGGGTGGGGTGGGGTGGGGGTCGGAGTTGAGGAGAGATAGATGCGAGTGAGAGCTAAGGATTGATTCGGAAAGGTCGAAGCAGGTGTGGATTTGAAGAGGACGTTCATTCTTCAGATGCCTTTGTGCTGAAGATGAAGAGTGTGAAGCATCTCTCTGAGGGGTGGGACAGTCTTAACCTGGAGTCTGAGCTTTTCACAGTCTATATTTTTCTCAACACCTGCTGAGAACGACTTTTTTCTAATGAAGTATTTTGGGAAAAAAAAGACACAAAAAATAACAAAAAGAATTAAAGGATTCAAAGGACTATTTTCAAATCTGCTTCCAGGATTAGAAGTAATATTTCAACAGAAAATGAAAATATATAACTACATGAAATCTGTTATTGAGTGACATTTGAAGGACCCATAAAGCTTTTATTTATTTTTTTCCTTGTTTAGTTTGGTACGAACTCACAGAGCTTACAGCTTTTACCGTCTGGCCAAAGTCCTGGCTCGGAAAAAAACGAACACGGAGAAGAGAGACGAATATGAACAATGGCTGAACACTGCATTTTCTCCCTGTATGGATATAATCTGCTTCCATATATTTTCTGTACTTTTGTGTATTTCCTTGCCAAGTGTTGTTTTTCCGAGCATCACAGAGGCCTCAGAGAGTTGCGGGAAAACAGAATGCAAAAGCGTTAAAGAAGGAAAATGAGGCCTTTTTGCATTTGAACCCACTACACGTTCATCGAAACGAATCACTAGTGTATTTTCTGACAACACCGTGGAGGAAAGCGCACTGCATCCGCTATAACAGTTGTTGTTGTTTTTTTATCTGTTTGTATTTTAGTCTTTCAGTGTCGTCGAACAAATATAAAGCACCCCAAAGAGATCTCCCACCCCCACTTCACCCCAGAGAGTCCCTCTATATAGAATCACATGACCATTTTACCTCCTTTAGTGTGCATCTAAACAGTGTTTGAAGTGAAATCGGTGGATTCTGAGTGCGTTTCATTGGGGCTTTTAATGTGGTTCGTAATGTTTACAGGCCTTCGGTAGAAAAGAGCGAGAATGAAGCGGTGCAAACAACTCGAGACGGTTGTGTGATTTTTCTTTAACCTGGCGAGAAGGGTTTTGTGAGTTCCAGCAAGCCGTAGAGAGATTTTAGGCAGAGCTGCATCAGTTTAAAGAGCAGCCTTCAAATCATCTGATGGACTCAAGTGTTTTTCGTGCCTATTTTTGCTGTTATGAGCTGAAAAAGAAGGATGTGGGTGAGGGTTCTGTATTATCTGGGGGAAGTGATGTCATAAATAATTGTTTAGGATGGCCAATAAGAGCCCAGAACCAAAGAACAGAACCTTGGACTGCCACCCACAAGCTGCAGTGGTTCTCTGGGCCACAGGGGGGCCACATCCCTGTTCCTCCTCTGTTCATCACACAACCCGAGCATTTTGTGTGCGTGAGAGTGTGTATGTTGATGTGCGTTTTGTATTTTTTCTAGCCTCATTTGCAAATACAGGCCAAATCCGTTGTATGCAGTGTTTGGATCACAGCACCTGCAGCACCCGTTTTCCATTTTTATTGTTTACATTCATAAACAGCTGTTTATGTGTGCGCGTGTGAGAGAGCGCAGTTGAAAATGGGTTTCTTCTCTGAAACTCTTCATCCAAATTGCAAATGTACTTGCTGGCATTGCTTCAGCCTGCTCTGTGCTTCCTAATTTTGTTCATAATCAATGTGCTTTAAAGAAAAAACAGAAAAGAACCACTTGAAGAAATCACAACAAATCGCACTGAACATTAACCCATGCTCTTTATGACTCATGCAGGCTCATGCTCATTGCGTTTTTAGCATTTAAACTTTTGATTTTGTACAGAAAGGTAGGAGTGTGTGTGCTTAGCTACACAACAGACACTTTCTTTATTCACACACACTGATTTTATGAGCATGTACTGCCTACATAGACAGCATCATATACATCTAATATATGCAACTGATTATGCAGCCTTCTGAGATGCCTCATTTTGGCCAAATTTTAGGCAGAATTGCTTGTATTCTTCTAGGAGAACCTCTTAATGCGTTGCAGTGAGCTCAGAGCTAATATTTATCCAAAGTGGGGAAAAGTATTATCCAAAAAGTATTGTTTAAGCTCATTTTCATTAAAAAAATAACGTTTTTTTCACTCGTTATGTACACTTATATTCAGCGATGATGCATTAAATTGATCAAAAGTGACAGTAAAGATATTTATATGTTACAAAAGATTTCTATTTCAAATAAATGCTGTTCTTTTACATTTTCTATTCACCAAATAATGTATTACGGTTTTCACAAAAAATATTACCATTGATAATAGAATTGTTTCTTGAGCATCAATTCAGCATTATTATTATTAGATTAAATTATATTTCTGAAGGATCATGTGACATAGAGTGATGAAGCTGAAAATTTGTTTTGCATTACAGGAATAGATTACATTTTGAAATATATTAAAATAGAAATATTTAAAGATTTCGATTTTTATAGAAAGATTTAAATCCTAAAATATATTTCAACTGATACTGTTTTTGCTCAAATAAATGCAGCCTTGCCATTTCAACATGATTTGAATTCATTGTAAGTTGAGTCTTTTGATGTTCCCTGTGTAGGCAGTAGACAGCAAGGCAGCTCGTTTGGTTTAGGAACACAGCCACTCACACACCTCATAAGTTGCTCTGTGTACCAGTATAAGGCATGATAAAGAATATGCTTATGAAGAGAAATATCAGTATTTACACAGTATTCAACTTTCAGTGAGCTCTTGTTTTCTGCCAGCATGTGTTGTTGAATGTGTCCTGAGTCAGAGGGCAGCTAAACTACAGTAGATCTTCACCATATCTGTGCACATGTGAGCATGTGTTTCTTTGAGATGGGTTTTGGTAGAGGTAGCAGTCTTGTAAACCTTATTATCCAGTTCGGCTGAATCAGCCAACGGCCACTCGGTGTTGGGCTCAAGTGCTTCAGACTTTGCATTGCTCTTCCTGCCTCTGCCTGGATCAAATCACACACACTTAGACATATAGTATGCACTCACACATGCACACTTGAATTAACTGTACACTGCTGATGCCTGTTATGAAAAGGTGCGGGTGGGCCTCCATGTAGGATGATGGTTGAGCATGAAAGTCAGCTGAAACCACCAGCTTTGAACTTTTCTACTGCCAACTAACACTTCCAGCTGTTTAGATGCAGGTGAACTGGTTTAATAGAGATTTCAGATGATGTCACTTATAACCTTAAAGTCACACAAGTCTTACAAATGTATCAGGGGTCTGACTCTCTCTCACACACACAAACACACTCCTCTTCAGCCTGGTGATGAAGCAGATGGTGGTTATATTCATTTATTGCTGTTTTTTTCTCATCTTTTTTTTTTACTCTTCTCTCACACACACAAAAAAAGTGTTTTATTTTCAGGGAATTATGCATGAAATTGACCTTAATTTAATTAATTTATGTCCGCCGAGTTATTTATTTTGAATTCTTTTGGTCAACAGAAAAATAAAAAGACGTTTGAAAAATCTCTCTGACATCAGTCTGGTCTTTATCTGTATTTCTGTCAGATTGTCACAACAGTCACAAATTCGAGTATCATATTTATGCTATATCTGTAAGGTATCACAATAAAACAAGACTAATATATATTCAGGTAAGAGTTGACTAAATAATAAAGGTAGATTTTAACCAAATGCTTTAGTTGTTTTCATAACTGTATTTTTCATAAATGTCAGGGGAGGGCAAGTTGTCTCACGGTTTAGTACATTTTTATTGATACTGAAACACATTTCTTAATAACATTTGTTTGCCAAAACAGTGATGTGACATTTTGCTGTTTCATTATTATTTTACTGTTTATTCGTAGATTAAAAGCGTGTAATAGGCAGTTTAATGGCATAACTTACCCCATAAAGTTGTCATAAAAGGTCAATGTGCCCTACCAATGAGCTATATCGTTTTTTCCAAGGCTGTTTAAAGGCTTAGAAACGTCTATGTCAGTAGAGAAAGTAAACCTATTCACTGGTGTAAATGTGTGACAACTAATCCCAGTCGCCCTTTAAGTGGTTCTCCTTGCCCCCCATTTTGACTATATTTGCTGTGGTGAATAGAAATGTATTGATTTTTCTGCTCAGCTCAACCTTTTTCTAGTGTAGTGCGCCCGCGCTGTCCAGCCCCGTGGTGCTGAAATGATTCTCCCGCATTTGCTGTGATAGAGATTTAGTGGGCGGGTTCTATAAAGAGGCGAGATGTGACTGATGCGTCAATTCGCCAATCAAAACGCACGAATCGGGATTCGTTAACACGTTAAACCACTGGAATCGTGTGCTGGGAGGGGGGCGAGTGCTGGATCAGGAGCGGCTGAGGGGTGCGGGACAATGTTGTAGCCAATTAAAGGAAAAAAGTGCCTTATGTTCGGGACCGAAAGATCATTTAACGAGCCCGAGCGGCCCCGTTTGAGGCGGGCGGCAGGTCTGGAGCTCGTTGAGGCGAGAAGCTGCTCGGATTAGTAGCTACTTATGCTGCGGCTTTGCGCCTGGTCTTGAGCTCTGCGGCAGGTGATGAGCTGAACCGGGCCGGGTCGCCCTTATGGATCGGCAGTATGGATGCTTTCAGTTTCCCCTTGAACAGCAGCGGCCCGGACAGCAAAGACGGCGATGAAGCCGCAGAGCGCCGGCCGGGGTCTCGACACCCCGGATTCGGTCCTGCGGCGGCGGCGTCCCCGTCCGGAGCCGGATTCTGGACCGCCGTGTTCGATTACGAAGCTACCGCCGAGGATGAGCTCAGTCTGCGGAAGGGGGATCGGGTAGAGGTGTTGTCCAAGGACTCGCTGGTATCCGGGGATGAGGGGTGGTGGACAGGTATGATCGAGGACCGGGTTGGTATTTTCCCAAGTAACTACGTGAGCAGTAACGGTATCTCTGAGAAGATCCGGGACACGCCGGAAGACTACGGCGATTATTCGGTGCCTCAGTTACACTGTGAGTAACCATATATTTATCTACCATGTTTTGTGTATAGTTGTTTTCGCCCACACTGATCAATACACATCAAGTGCTGCACATATTCTCTATCTACTGAAAAAAAAAAAAAAACACTTTAACCAGTCTAAGATGGTTTACTGGCCTTCCACAACAGCCAAACTGGAGCTCCAATCTGACCAGCTGAGAAGTCCCCAAAACCCCTCTAAATCCAGCCAACTGACCAGGCTGGGAGACTAACTAAGACCAGCAAACAAGCTTAGACATGATAACAGTTAAAAAAAAAAACATCTGATTGCTGGTCAATGGTGGTCTACAAGCTTTAACCCAGTTTGGACCAGCTAATAACAGTTGTCATGTTCCAAAAGACAACTACAATCTTAAAGTTAGTCTGAAAAATGAGCATTCTGTCCATCATTTACTCACCCTCATTCACTCCAAACCTGAATGACTTACTTTCTTCTGTGGAACACAAAAGAAGATCATTTGAAAGACAGTGGGGTCCAAACAACATTGGACCCCATTGACTTTCATTGTTTGGACAAAAAAAGACATTTTTCAAAATATTTGTCATTTTAGGTGAACTTTCCCTTAATGATGTTTCGTTAACAAAGTTCTGGAGGAGCACGTTCAAATAATCTATCCAATCAACTCGTCATCAGCAATTACCACGTCTATCCTATCAGTATGAGAGGAAGCCTATACACACAGTCGACTCACCAACATTCCTCGACAGTTTTCAGCATCCTTCCACCTCCGCGACTCCTTACTCGTTGGTTTGTTCCTACTACAGCCAGGAATACGGGGGGAGTACTCTGGGTTCGGGCCAAATACCGAGCTCTGAGCCCTCTCCTCGGACAGCACACCAAATACGCATACCATTTATTCTATCTGACTTATTTGTAAGTGTGATCTTGTGAAATAGATTTCCCAGCAGGCTCCTGACAGATCTTAAGATATGCACCCATTCAGACACAAGTGCATCAGATCCAGCACTGATTCTGGGTTTTGGGCAGACTCAACATTTTATTAGCGGCAAGGGACTGTCCTCAAACTTTAAGCCATATAGTGTATTTGAGATATGGGGTTTTCCATTATTTTTATTTGAATTCAGTGTTGTGTTTGTGCTTATGATGAGGAATACATAGTGCATATCTTCTATGTTTTGTATCTCTCATACTGGCTGTTATTAGACATTCTGTCTACACACTGTGTGTGCCCCTGTGTTGTCAGTCGCATGTTATGTGTTGCTGATGGTCGTCTGCTTTTCCTGAATGGCTGCTGGCCTACTTTTTATCATGTGGTTCCTGCCAACTGCAATATTAATAAGAGACAAGGTGGCCCAGACACACCGTCATCATGACGGGAGAGGAGGAAATGGTCTCGCACACATCTTTGTGTTACTGCTTTCCATTTTCTCCCACATCAGCCATCATCTTTAAAGCATGTATCCAGCATCTGAAACTGCTTTCTGCAAATGAATGCTGATCTTTCCCGGCCCTATCACACATTTGAGCTTTTGCTCATATGAATGGTACATAAATCAAGTTCCTGTTTGTTTTCATGTTCTGCCCCTTTCTAATTCAGTCTCTCAAATAACCTCTTTAATCTAATATACTTTCTTGATGTACCCCCTGAAATTTTAAGTTATTAAATGAGGTCAATAATAAAATGAAGTCAACAATAATAATAATCATAAAATCAAGTTCACAGTTCTCTGATGTTGGTTAACTGTCACATGACATGCGGGTTAACAAAATATTTTTGTATCTTTTTTAGTAAGTGTTTTATTTAGATTTTTTATGATTTAACTACTTAATAGCTTTTCATTAAACTCACGAGTCCCTGCATATTCATCACAAACCCCAGTCTGGGAAAACCTGACGTAATATAATATTTAATTCACTTCATGTTGTTGATGACAAAGAATGGAATATATTTTCTTTCTTTTTCTATTTTCTATAAATATGGTATTTTATAATGAGTTAGGTCAAAAGTAATCTAAAAGTAATCAAAAAGTAGTCAGATTATATTACCTTAAATGTGTGATCAGTCTAATCTTGTAATTTGTAATCAGTAAACGACTACAATTTGTGAGTGATCTACCCAGCACCGCCTAAATTCTCTTTCTCTCTTCAGTGCTCCAGATAGATTTCAATGAACTGGCCCTGGAGGAAATGATCGGCGTCGGAGGTTTTGGAAAAGTGTACCGTGCCATTTGGAAAGGGAGGGAGGTGGCGGTGAAAGCCGCTCGACGGGACCCCGATGAGGACGTGTCACAGACGTTGGAGAGCGTCCGTCAGGAGGCCAAGCTCTTTGCCATGTTGAAACACCCCAACATCATGGGCCTACTGGGAGTGTGCCTGCAGGAGCCCAACCTCTGCCTGGTCATGGAGTACGCCCGTGGCGGGCCGCTCAACCGGGCCCTGGCTGGGAAACGCATCCCTCCGCACACGCTGGTGGACTGGGCGGTACAGATCGCACGTGCCATGCTCTACCTGCACTGCCAGGCCATCGTACCCGTCATCCACAGAGACCTGAAGTCCAGCAACAGTAAGACATCTTTCACCATTATTAGACCTAACATATTAAACATTTTGATGCCAAGGACCCCAAAATACACAAGCCCTACCCTCAAGCAACCGTCCATCCTAAAAGTGATCCATATGGCTCTAAAATAAAGGTGAAGCGATGCTTTTTTGTAAGAAAAATTCATAAACTATAATCACTGGCTTCCGGTAATGGCCGTACGCTACTCAAGTTCCAGCAGAAGAGTGACCTCTGACCTGACGTATGATGTAGGAGTGATGTAAGCTTAGGTAAGGGTAGATGCCTCTTGCTGTTCAAACAAATAGGGCTGTGCAACAAACACAAGCTACTCTTGTCTTACCTCGAAATCCTCCAACTTTTCTCTTTCAAAATTCTAATTTTAGACTTCTAATTTGTGACTGGTGTTTTGTTTTGCTCTATCCTCTGCGCTTCCGCGTTCATCAATACGTCATGCATCGGGTCAGAGGTCATTCTTTTGCTGGAACTTACCGGAAGCCAGTGATTATAGTTTATAAAGTTATAAATATGGAAGTTTTTATTGCAAAAATGCATCGCTTCGTTTCAAAAGGCCATTACTAACCCATAATTATAAAGCTTGGAAGAGCCAGGATATTTTTTTATATAACTCTGATTGTGTTTGGCTGAAAGAAGAAAGTCATATACACCTAGGATGGCTTGAGGCTGAGTGAATTATGGGATAATTTCAGTTTTGGGTGAACTAACCCTTTAAGAATCCACTCATCAGTGAGGCTAGCCTATAAAAAGAGGCTTCAATTTGCTAAGGAGCATAAGGTTTGGACTCTGGAGCAATGAAATAAGGTCATGTAGTCTGATGAGTCCAGATTCACCTTGTTCCAGAGTGATGGACGCATCAGGGTAAGAAGAGAGGTGGATCAGGTGAGGCACCCATCATGCCTGCCTATAATGCCTACCGTACAAGCCTGTGGGGGGCAGTGTTACGATCTGGGGTTGCTTCAGTTGGTCAGGTCTTGGTTCAGTAACATTATGTGCCCAAAAAATGTAGGTCAGCTGACTACTTGAATATACTGAATGACCAGGTTTTTCCATCAATGGATTTTTTCTTCCCTGATGGCATGGGCAAATTCCAAGATGACAATGCCAGGATTCATCAGGTTCAAATGCGTGAGCATGACCTTAACCCCATGGAAAATCTTAGGGATGTGCTGGAGAAGACTTTACGCAGTGGTCAGACTCTCCCATCATTAGTAGAAGATCTTGGCAAATTAATGCAACTCTAAATGGAAAGAAACGTTGTGACATTGCATAAGATTATCGAAAAAATGTCATAGCAAATGTGTGCCATAATCAAAGAAAAAGGCGGTCCAACAAAATATTAAATTGTGTGACTTTTCTTTTTTGGCCAGGCAGTGCATTATGATCCCCTTGCTAGGGACTCATCCTAAAACATAAGGGCAGCCATATAATTACATGTAGAAAGATCCATTTATACTATGTAAGGAATATATTAAGCATTCAATTATAAAAACAACATTGTGTTGTGTTTCCAAAATTAAATAATTGACTGTTATATTTTAATTTCTTAAATTATTTTTAATCTAGTGTCTTTTTCTACTCACTATTAGAGAAATGTTAGATGTATAATGCTTTGAATAAAGGAACATTCACATATACAGATAAAGATAACGATAACTATATTAGCGTTCGCACCAAAGCATGACAATGTTCTGTTTATCATAAGCACGCACTGGAGTTACTTAAAATGTTCTTTTAAGTGATTCCAACGATATTGTTCCTCTATGTCATTATCGTTATAGTTGTGGTGTGAGACTCTCCTATTCTCACAGAAAAAAAAAAAGAAAAAAAAAAAAAGAATTAACACTTTGTAGTTATAGTTATCATTATAGTCATCATCCTTGGTGTGAAAGGCCCTTTACTCTTGGTTTTTATTTCATACTGTTTACTACAGCTGCCAGTAAAATAAAACAGATGATTTCCTACCAGTAGTTAGAAAGCAGAAAGAAACTGTAATTATATCAAATTTGGTAAATATTGTGCGGAACATATTTAATTTATATTTGATATTCAAATTCTAACTGAAACAATCCTTAAAATTTTTCTTTTCCCTCTCAAATTCTCCATGGACCCCTCAGCACCCCTTTTGACCCCTAGTTTTAAAACCCCTGCCTGATGTGCCTTTTTCTACATGTGTTTTGTGGTAATGGTTTGCATGGGATTCTTCATGTAGCTGTGTGTTTTTATAATTGGAGGGCTTGGCTCGAGTATTGGCTCTCTGAGTGTGTAAGTTGGTTATAATCCCGTGTTTGGCAGTTGAATTGTCTGATTGGATCCTTTAAACCCAAAGCTTATTACAGAGGATTTGCACTCACCTTCACTCCCTGCCACTTGATTGGCTACTCAAAACATATCATGGGCTCTCATAGGCCACTAGGATAAAATTAGCATAGGACCTTGCAGACAATTGGATGCTGTAGTTCAAAGATAAGTCTTTTCATTGGTCGTGTTGTGGAAAAACAAAGACAGCTAATTTTAACAACACAAACTTACAGATAAACACACACAGAATGTTACAGCCGAGCTGTTGTTGTACGTCAAGAAGCATTTGTAACTCTAAATCTAAAATTGAACTGCTACAGCTCGCACAACCAACCATCACTGGATATTCATCTTTTCCAGTGTTCCGATGTTGTTAAGAGCTTGTGAAGTTATGTCAGTAAAGACTTCAGCACCAGTACGGTGGACAGCTCCCATACAAAACTTCCTGTTTATCAGACATCTATCAGTAACCACAGTATCTGCCCCTCTGTTTCATCTACTCAATCCTCACATTTGACATTAACTCCACCCCACAGTTCTGATTCTGGAACGTGTGGAGAACGATGAGCTGAGCAACAAGACTCTGAAGGTGACAGATTTCGGTTTGGCACGAGAATGGCATCGGACCACAAAGATGAGTGCGGCTGGGACGTACGCTTGGATGGCCCCTGAGGTCATCCGCTCTTCAACCTTCTCCAAAGGCAGTGATGTTTGGAGGTGGGCACCAGGAAATGTGTGTGAGTGTTTCTGACCTATAGCTACACCAAAGGCAAGTCAGTCTATGTAGCTGTCATGTAGGTCATGTAAGTCTTCACCTTCCCATACTGTCCCTGTGTTTCCTTTAAACAATTTTTTTTAATTCTCCAGAAATATGGCAAAATAAGTTAAAATAAAAAATGTTATCATTCAGCACTACTAATATAATAATACATTAAAAAGAATTTTAGGTTTAGGTTTAGATTAGTTGTAATCTTCTTAATTAGATTTGTTGTAATCTGCTTAATTTAAGAACAATAGAAGTAGAAAATCACAATTGTAATTATATATATAAAACTTAAACTTAAACGAAAGTTAGAAATGAACAAACTGAAATAAATTTTAAATGCAAAAAAAAAAACCCTACAATTAAAGCTAAATAGAAATATTAAAAAACAAGAACTAAAAAGACAAAAGCAATGAACACAATTATTAAAGCTTAAACTAAAATTGTAATAATTAAAAAAATATGAATCTGAAATATATATAAAAATGTATACAATAATAATAATACTGAATAATACTGGATATTAAATTGAACATACTTATTTGTTTTATTTTATATAACAAAAAAATGGTGTCATTAGCCCAGTTTCTACGGCTGGTCTGTGTGTTGTTTGGTGCTGTGCAGTGCCTAGCTATTAATGTCTAAATTTCACTTCTCACCACAATTCCTAATTACAGAGTACACGAAGGGGAGGGATGAATAGTAAAGCGATAAAAATAGAAAACCTCTCAATAAGTGTCAGAGCTGTGGATCTTTGGATACTTTGTTCTCTACCTACTTTAACAAAGCGTGATGTGTTTGTGTGGGTTCCTTTGAGTCAAAGAAATCTACATTAATATTTATCATTTATAGCATTTTTTAAGGTTTTTAAACATACCGAGCTGTCTTTTCTGTCAGTGTTGTGTCAACCTTTTTTTACGCAGTTGGCCACTGAAGCACTTATTTTACATTTGAAAGAACATGACACTGCGAAGGCACACTTTGAAATGTTAATAGAGGTTTTTTTTGTTTACTTTGGAACATAATACCTGTCATTCATTTTATAGTGTTACTTTATAGGATTCTGCTAGTCTTTGCACAAAAAAAAAAGTTGGTGACAGCTTGTTGTTGTCAGTAGTCCTGTTTAAACTCCAAACTCTCTGTCTGTCTGTCTCTTTCTCGCAGTTATGGAGTTTTGTTGTGGGAGCTGCTGACAGGAGAGGTGCCGTTTCGTGGCATTGATGGTCTGGCTGTAGCTTACGGTGTGGCCATGAATAAACTGTCCCTGCCGATCCCCTCCACCTGTCCTGAGCCATTTGCCCGGCTGATGGAAGGCAAGAAAATCTCATTTGCTGCCATGACTGTAACTTATTAACTTAAGAACTGTTCCCCTGTATAACTAAATGAAACTTCTGTCATCATTTACTTTCCTTCCAAAAATGACAAATCATAACATAAGTATCATAACAGTTCACTGTAAAACACTGGCACCTTTGGTTGCCAGAAATCAACAGAAAACATACAGTGACAATGTTTCTGGTATTACGGGATGTCTGTATATTTTCCAGCTTATGTTATGTCTGTGATATGGTATGTTAACAACCAAACTGGTTTTTACCTTAAAATCTACTGATAACCACCATAATAAAATATGTGGTCAAATCAAACATCTCCAAGAAAGTCATACATTTTTGGATGAACTGTCTTTTGAATTGAATGAGTTTGAATAGGATATATAGATTCACTAACCAAAAGGCTCCTTGTCCCAGCCTGAGTGGTGTGTTGACAGCTGACAGTCTGTGGTGTATGTTTCTTTCACCTGCTCTAGACTGTTGGAATGTGGACCCTCATGCTCGACCCTCCTTCACCAGTATTCTAGACCAGCTGACAGCTATCGAGGAGTCGGGCTTCTTTGAAATGCCAGCAGAATCCTTCCAATCCCTGCAGGATGACTGGAAGCTGGAGATTCAGGAGATGTTCGACCAGCTCAGAGCCAAAGAGAAGGTTCGTATGCTCTCAAAATAGTCAAAAACACATTTACTGAACTGTATAAGTACCTGGAGATTTTTTTTATGAAGTTATAAAAATACATTAATACTACTGAATAACCTAAAACCAAACTCTATGCTTTTATGCATTTTTAGAAATATACAGTGCTGTGCAAAAATCACCTTAGTATTTTCACCCCAAAAAATGGTTTTAGACCAGTTATTTATATATTTTGCTGTAGAATAAGTACCATAATATTGAAGATTTAGTAAACAATTTATTTGCACTCAAGTCTCAGTCACAGCTGTGGAAGTGTCAAACTCCAGGTGAATTGGTGTCAAGTGTGGCAGATGAATTAACCAGATTATACACTCTTGCATAGATCAGAATGATGAGTAAGTTGGATCTTTCTCATTCTTGCTGTAGGAGTTGAGATCTTGGGAGGAGGAACTGAGTCGTGCAGCTCTACAGCAGAAGTACCAGGAAGAGGCTTTACGGCGACGGGAGCAGGAACTGGCGGAAAGAGAAATTCACATCCTGGAGCGAGAGCTCAATGTCATCATACACCAGCTGTACCAGGAGAAACCACGAGTGCAACATCGTCACGGAAAGTTCCGGCGCAGTCGACTTAAACTGCGTGACGGGAATCGCATCAGCCTGCCTTCTGGTTAGTATTTCAAAGTATTAAATGCATCATGCAAATAGCACTCCTCACGTGAAGCACGCAATTAATTAGATTGAACTCTTTATACTTTTTGCTATTAAATAAACCACAGGCATTTCCATAAAGCATTTCTCACACACTTTGCCCATCATCTTGGAGTTTTTACGCAATGCATTGTGGGATTGCCTGTGTGTAAGTGTATAATAACTTGTGAATGTTTGTGTATATAATGGCGTGTTTGTGTTTCAGATTTCCAGCATAAGATCACAGTCCAAGCGTCTCCTTCTTTGGACAGGAGGCGGAGTCTCCTGAGCAGTAACTCCACCCCTCCAAACAGCCCCCCTGTATTGCAACGCCTCCGAGCGATCCAGTGTAAGTGTGTTTATGTATCTGATTGATTCTGTTTATATTATTATGAATATTTGTTTGTATATATATATGGCCAGGTACCTTATTTAGAACATCCTTCATGCCGACAGTGACCCCTGGGGTCGGAGGTCAAGCCTGGGGTCGTAATGCTGCATTCCAGTTTGATGAAGAGGAGGAGAGGAAGTCTTCACGCAAGAAAGGGAGAACGCAAAGAGAACACAGTGCTGATGAGAGGTGTGCTTGTATGTGTGTTTCTGTACAAAGCATAAACTTTCACCAAATGTTTATACCCATACACAAAAGAAATATATTTGAAATATATTTTCAGAATATATTTTGAAATATATTTTTGGAATATATGCAAATATTCGAAATTGGCAGTAGCACCTCAATGCAGTACACAAGATTCAGGGGGCGGAGTTGGATCCAGATATAAGGGGTGGAGATTGGTAGGTTTAGGGGTGGGTTTAGGGATTAAGGGGTGGAGATTGGTAGGTTTAGGGGTGGGTTTAGGGATTAAGGGGTGGAGATGGGTGGGTTTAGGGGTGGGTTTAGGGATTAAGGGGTGGAGATTGGTAGGTTTAGGGGTGGGTTTAGGGATTAAGGGGTGGAGATGGGTGGGTTTAGGGGTGGGTTTAGGGATCAGGGGGTGGAGATGGGTGGGTTTAGGGGTGGGTTTATGGATTAAGGGGTGGAGATTGGTAGGTTTAGGGGTGGGTTTAGGGATTAAGGGGTGGAGATGGGTGGGTTTAGGGGTGGGTTTAGGGATCAGGGGGTGGAGATGGGTAGGTTTAGGTATACGTAAGGTGGGAGGAGTTGGATCTGGATCCGACTCCTCCCCCTGGATTTCATGGTCTGCAGTGAGGACCATCTCGAAATTGGCCCAATAAATATATTTTAGTTAAATATATGTAAATATATATATATATATATATATTTTTTTTTTGAAAATATATTTTAGTTAAATATGTGAATATATTTATATGTCAATATATTTACTAACAACATATATGTTCATATATGTTTTAACTTTTGCAAATTGTTTCATTTGAAATATATTTAGAAATTTAAAAAAGTTAACATTTTCACAAACAAACAACACATTTTCAATTTATTTTTTACATTTTTATTTATTTCATTTTAAATCTGAGTTCAGCTATTTTTGAGTTGACAGCTGTCCCCAGTTGTCCCTTGGTGGCCTGTGGAATTTGAATACAGTTATTTAATAGTGTGTGTATGCAGTGTTAGACACTGAGTTCTATCTATTGTTTAAGTGTACTTCACTGTTGGAGTGTCACTGTTATACTTGCATCATAAATATTGTGCATATTTTCAATATTTAAATGACTTCAGGAAAGATGTCAATAAAACACAACAATAAATCTAATAATTGCACTTAGTGTTAGGTACGTGCCACCTGATATGGCCTAATAGTCCTAGGAAAGCAACTATCTGTCATTTTACATTGCAGTCATTTAAATGTAAGTACAGTATTTATTATAGCTGTGTGTCATAATACAGTAGTGAAATATGGTAGCCTACTGTTGTGTATAGGGGAAAAGGTAGAGGAATTACTATGATCAAAATACATTTTCGACCCTTCTTTAGCAAGCTAAACATTTTATGACCATATATTTTGTCATATATTTTACATTACATGTTAGAAATGTAAATATATTTCACACTTAACATCATATATTTTTGTTATATTTCAGAATATATTTCAAAATGATAAATATAAGTGAACAACAATGCAAATATATTTCAATATATTTTTTTTCTGTATGGGTACAATCACAATCCTCTATGTGCATGTGTTTGTCACTCAGTTTGAGGACTCCTAAAGAGTGCAGTCGACAGCGTTCCTGCAGCGCTCCAAACCTGCGACGCTCCCCCAGACACAGTCCTGCTGTACCTGGAGTGTGCAGCCTGGCAGAGACTGGTAACACTCACATTACTCTTTGTTTGGCATCTTCATTGACCAGTTCTGAATGTTTTTAATTTGAAGTCTTAAATATTTAAATACATCTTTGTTGCATTCACATTAAAGTGGTCCTATTATGCTTTTCCACTTTTTCAACTTAAGTTAGTGTGTAATGTTGCTGTTTCAAAGATCTGCAACGTGACAAAGCTCAAAGTCCACTCCAAAGGGAGATATTTATATTTAACAGAATCCCCTTTTCAACAACTACAACGAACGGCTCGTTTAGACTACTATTTTTCTGGATCTTAAAAAGTCACAATGTTCCTCATTTAAATAATCTCCACCCACGGAATACGCAAAAAAAGGGGACGAGGCCTGGTTGAGCTGCATTAGAGAAGACAGTGTTGTCGCTATGTCAAAGAGACTCCTGAATATTTTAACCCCAAACGTTTATCTGCACATTTTATGGAGAACAGCTTGTTTTCTGTTGCTTTTGTAAGCTGTCGATTTTTTAAGGCTGTTCACTGCTCCTTTGGAAAATTAACCATGGGTTTTGTGATCGATTACTGTTTGTATTACCTGGTAAAACTATGGGCCCTATTTTAACGATCTGAAACGCAAGTAACTTTGTGGGCGGGTCTTTGGCGGGGTTGCTATTATACCGGCGGGATAAATGACTCTTGCGTCCGACGCAAATCTAAAATGGGTTGGTCTGAAGTAGCTTCATTATTCATAGGTGTGGTTTGGGCGTAACGTGAAATAAACCAATCAGAGCGTCATCTCACATTCCCTTTAAGAGCAGGCGTGCTTGTTCCATGGCGGTTTGCTATTATAACGGCGGATTTGCCAGGCGCACACCAGGAGCGGTTCACAGCCGAGGAGACCGACGTTCTCGTCAGGGCCGTACAAGACAGAGAAGTGACATTGTATGGGGATGGGAGAAACCCACCCAAATTAGCTTCGGTTAAACAGGCGTATAAAAATTTGAGTAAATGTGTAAGCTAGATTTATGCCTATTTTTTCACATCTTCATGGACACAACAATGATTTCCCTCGTGTGTTAATATTTTTCCTTGTAATAATGTATGGTTTTCTAAAAATGAGAACTGCTGCATCTGTGTGTAGATGAGATAAGCAAAGTGCATGCGCGTTGTGCACACGCTACATTGGTTATGGCCAAGCATGCGCCCTTAAAATAGCATATGAATAACATGCGCAACACGCCACTGCCTTTAGACTAGGTTTTTCCTGGTCAGTGGCGGAATTGTTTTCTAAACCTGCAAAATAGCACCAGGGAACGTTTGCGCTGGAACACGCCTCCTCTTTGCGCTGAACCGCCCCCGGGAGCGCAAATGCATTTCCTAGTTTACCGACGTGCGTCTGTGGAGGAAAAAGTCCGCTGTGCGTCGGGTGCAAAATAGGAATGATATATGCGTCGGTGTACAAAGTCAATTGTGCTGGGTGCAAGATAGGGCCCAATAACATCTTATCTATAATGTATAAGAAATTACAATAAACATACCACTCTGAAACGTCTTGTGAAATCCGTGCTTGAAATTCGTTCTGGACGCTCCTCTTGTTTGTTAACATTGTCAGGGTCTGAATCAGGCTCGAATTGGTTTTAAACTGAACCCATCATTAATATTTACACTAGAGAAGAACTCACAGTTATGGAGGGGCGGGACATTTCCCGAACACGCGCTAAGCACTGCCAATCACAACACACTGGGCCAGCTAACCAATCACAGCACATTTTGTATTTCATAAGGAGGGGCTTCATCGAAATCAGCTTGTTCGAGCCAGACTGGGGAAAGAGGTGCTGTAATAATGAAAAATATGTGAAAAATTATTTTTTGAACAATCAAGCATGTAAACATATTCTAGTACACCCCATAAACAAAATCAAGACGTTTCTTTTTTTTACGAAAAGGTTTCATTTTTGAGCTCGTTTTTAATTAAAATGTCAGAACTGGATCTTCTAGTGATACAACCAAATTCTCTCTGGTGACGAATGCATCTCCAATCATTTAGTCAGCATAAACTCCGCCCCTTTCTTACAATAAATAGTAAATTCGCATTTAGATCTGCCTCAATCCAACTAACAACCGATGAATAGAACCAAGTCCCCACCCTACATTTTTTCTCTTTGTTTGATAATCTGTTGTTCTCGGCTGTAGCTGTCACTACTTCTGTTACATCACAACTGTAGCTACCAGTTCAGTTCCTGAATTTCAACTGAAGTAGCCACCAGGATGCAGAATTTTAATTTAAGGAGTAGAATTAAATGGAATGAAAGTAAAAAATTTCAGTAACTGCTGAAAGTGCCATTATTTGTAATACTTTAGTTTTTAATAAATATATATATAGTTATATAAATATATATATTGTATAGTTTACATATGAAAATGTTTTCATAGATAAAAAATAAGGGGTTATTTCCAGAAACAGATTATATTAATAATGTTCAATAATTAATCTTTCAATATTTTTGTTTTTGTTTTTTTGATTGATTGATTGGTTGGTTGGTTGATTGGTTGATAAATAAAATCTGTTTTTATAACTGTGTGAATTGTTTTGATGGTACTGAATTATGACTTATTAATTGAGTAAATAAATTCTATCCATCAAAGAATTAACCAAAATTAATCAGTCTGAATCTTGATTTTTTTCATTTTTTTTGTAATTCTATAAATTACTCTTCTGGAAATTTCCAAACTCTGTTACCTGAGGAGCATGGAATTCCAATTTTCGAAATTGAAAGAAGTGAAAAAGTGTGACTGACATTATGTTTGCATCATTGCATCAGGCTGATGTAATATTTTTTTTTATTTTGGCATTTCTGTTATTTCACTAATAATAGACTGATTTAAGCTCATCTAAGTAGGTCACAACATATTTGATTTACATTACAATAATAGAAACAAAGGAGAACAAACAACCAGAAATATAAAAATCTTCATCTTGTAACTGACAAGCTGTGAAGCCTGGTAATGGTGCAACATTGTGAAATCTTTCTCTCCCCCACCCCTCTCTTTCTCTCTGTAGAAAACGAGGACTGCTTTCCATCAGAGTCAGCTGACTCTCCTGGCCAATCATACCTCTGCATCCCATTCCACAGGGATGGATCTGACAGTAACAGCCTGGAGAGTGGCACGACTGGACAGGCTTCTGATGTTTCCCCCAGTTACACGCGGCGGAGCCCCAATGGAAGCCGTAGATCAGAGCTGGTGTTGCTGGGCTGCGGGGCAGCTCTGGCTGCTATCGGTTTAGGTCATAACCTACTGGACCTGATGCGTGTGGAAGAGAGTGTGCGTCCACGATGGGAAGGGCTGTTTCACCGTACGGGGGGTCAAAGTCGTGGCGCTAGCCCACCCACACGCAAAATCTTCAAACGGGAAAGCCCCCGTCGCCCTCCCCCTCTGCCCACTTCCCTCACACTCCTGTCTCTCTCAACTGTGTCTGATTGTAACTCAACCCGTTCTCTCCTGCACTCTGACAGTGAAGAGCTGCTCGTGCTATGCCCACCAACGCCCCCCACCCTCTCTGGACACAACCCGCCTCCCCTGAACCCACTGGTCAACACTCACCTGGAGAGCTTCAAACGCCACCCTCGCCAGTCTCTCACACCCACACATGTGCCCTCTGCACCCAGTGCAGCCTGCAGGCTTCGTCGCACACCTTCAGATGGCGCAATAAAGACAGGGTGCTCTCCTGCCCATAACAACCACAACCACAATCCCACCCCTACCACACCCTCCAAAACAACAGGTGAGAAACTCATGCAAACCTCTGGGTCAGTGATGGGACGAATCTGAATCTATCACTGTCCTGATATCATAATGAAGAAAGAAGCCTCAATAAAAGAATGACATTCCTGAAAAGAAAGCCTTTTAGGTTTGGCATAATCTCTTATTAGTATAAGTTTAATATTTATGTGGTGGTTTTCATATACTTTAAGACAAACCATGTGCAAATTCATCAGTAAAATACCGCGCCTAATTCCTACCATCACAAACATACAACATAACATATCAAATTATTGACGGCAGGGGGGACTTTAAAGAAAAATAAAATAAAACAACTTCACTGTTTATTAAAATTTAAATATTCTTTATACTCTCTCACACACACACAAACACACACAGATATATGTATACTGTATATATATCGGAAATGATAATGATAGCTAAAATGTTTACACTCATTAATAAAAAACATTGTTACTGCTTATTTGATAGGTACATAACGTTTTGTCATATAATAATAAAAATGGTGAATTGAAATGGTATAAAGGCTTTTTAAAACATTTAATATAAAAACAAACATGAATACAGAGAGAACATTTAGAGAGAACTTGGTACATGTTTTTGAAACTAGATAAGATTCCTGTTCTTTATACATCATTGACCATCTTCTAACACAACACATAGTGATTTGAAATCCTTTGACAGAAATCAATCAGTTCATAGCTATATTTGTTTCATTTGTGTGCCTTTTGTGATGCTGTATGTGCAGTGACTCCATGGACCTTAAGCGAGGACCCCTCGGAGGTGCCCCGTCTTCCTGATCCAAATCTCATCTTCCCGCCTACGCCACGTCGCCGCTTCCAACCTGAGCGTCCCAAGACTCTGGACTTCCTGGCTAGGCCCCGCCCTTCTCCACGAGCACGCTGTGGATCCCAGTGGGGCGAATCTCCCGCCCACACGTCCAGCACTGAAACCCCGTCCACTGTGGAGTTTGGAGGAGGTGTGGTCGTCTTGCCCACTCCAATGGAACCACCAACCCCCTGTTCCCCTTGGGTGAATGACAGTCTTTTGGACCAACAGGATGAAGGACACTACAGGGATGGGACACGGCCTCTCTCATCAGATCCCAGAGACTCACCATACAGAGTGCGACAAGGGTTCTGCTCTTGATTTCACCCATCCAAACGTATTAATGTCACTCACAAAGTTAGACCCACTTGCTTTCAGATGTAGCACTTATCATCAGATTAATCAAGAGGGAGTTCTGGATACCCTGGTGAAGAAAACATGCTTAAACCAGCCTAAGATGCTTAGCTTGAGGATTAAGCTGGTCTTAGATAGTCTCCCATCCCTGGTCAAGCTAGCTGGGAGGTCAGTTTGTTGCCCAAGTGCCCAAAACCACTCATAAACTAGCCAACAAACAAGTGTACTGGAAGACCAGCTAAGATCAGCAAACCAATTTAGGCTGGTTGGAAAGGTTTTTTTTTTTTTTTTTTTTTTAGCAGGTTATATAAATACTATATTAGGATCTGATACCTTACTGATAAGGAATAATAACCCAGCATAAACCAAAGGTGTTTGGTTTTTGCATAATCCAGATGCTGTTCTGATCTACGTTCAGTTCAATATTTAAAAAATATTCAACACATATATACAGTCCTACACTGCAAAAAATGAATTTCTTCCTCAGTGTTTTTGTCTAGTTTTCCCAGTACAATAAACATCAAGATACGTTTACTTGAGAAGCAGAATCACTTAAAATATTAAGTCTGAAAATGGATCAAAACTAAGTGACTAGTTGAAAGGGTTTATTTTTCTTACCCTAGTGTAAAGTCACTTATTTTGATACATTTTGTAATCTTACGTCATTTTGCTTCTCAGGTATTTGTATCTTGATTTAGAAATGTTTAAATATTTGAACTGGAAACCAAGACAAGACTACAGATGCAATGTAGGGTATAAAAGTGTCTTGATAAGCTAATCTTCAGTATACATTTCTATTCATCACCAGGCGTAATAAGCTATCCAATAAAAAACAATCCAGATGCTTCATTAATGGCCAGACTGATTTCTGAGTGCTTTAAGAAAAGTACAGGGTCTGCAGCTGTGATCTTGAGAGACATTTATCAGGAGACTTTTTTTTATTTGCAAACTTGTTTTTTTTATTCATATTGAGTGTATTATCTCAGCTGTCTTGCTGCGCTGTATTGACTTCCTCTCTGTATGTAGACACGTCTGCATGTTTATGATAGATTTAGCTCTCTGAACATAGTGCTGGGTTGTATGGAGAACATTGGACGGTTTATATCCGCAACTCTTCTGAGTTTTCAGGTTTTATTTGTCATACATGTATGAGATTGTACTGCTTTAGAAGTGCTTTTTCCGGTCTCATGAATGTATAGTTCTGTTATACTTCCACTCGAGATCACTGATTGTTCTGTGGTTTTCACTGTAGCATGAAGCACATTGTCTTTCACCAATAATACTCGTTTAGTGACATCTTCACCATCCAAACTACCACAATTAAACACGAGGGAACGTCTTTAAGAGGAAAGTTAGAATTTATTGGCTCTAAATTTGCAGCTATACAATAGTCAGGTACATTACTGCAGTCTTCCGGTGTTTGTGCCGTATGTGTGGTGTGAGTGTGTGTGTGTGTGTGTGTGTGTGTGTGCTGTTAGGCATCCGATTCAGTTTAACTGGTGGATTCCAAAGTGAATGTGCATTCAATTTTGTTGGAGATTTTTGAGAATGCATGTTGAAATTGTTTTGCAGGTTTTTAGTAGCCTTTTGTGCAATATTTCTTACGTTTACACATATTTATTTCTTTAAATTATTTTTATATTTTTTCATATTTGTATTACTCTGTGATGAAATTTATTAAGAGCAACATTTCTGTCTGGATTTTTGGACATGTTCAGACACGCAGAGGTGAACATTCTTTTGCACATGTTTACGGCATCGTTGTCTCTCAAACCAATCTTTCATCTCTACACCGGCAAAAACGTCTTCTAGAGACAAAACAACATTTAGAGCCAAAACACAGAAGGGCTTTGTGTCTCTCTTTCCCTTTCTGTCACTTGAAACCAAGTTTTGATCATTTGTCATGCATACAACAAAATGAACTTGCAGTGTTAAATTCTGAGTCCTGAAATTTGGCTGAGAATCCAGGAACCCTTTCTTTTTTCCGGCTTAGATGAATGTGTAGCTATCATCAAGAACATCTGTCGCCATTTATCCACACAATCACTGTTGTCCTGGAGAGCAGGTGTTTTGGGTTCAGAAGCTGCTGCTATGAAACTTGTACTTGCACCCGAGCACATTAGACTTGTGTAAGAGCTCGATTAAAGCCCTGAAATGCTGAGATGTGGTGTTTTGTGACTGACTGTCTTAGTATAGGAAAACAAAACTATAGAAGATGATTTGCACATTTTATCATCATCATCATCATCATCATCATCATCACGGCAAATAAATGAGACTATAGACTCATTTTCCAAATGCATTCTCTCTGTTTCGCTTAACATAAACATTAAGGCAAGATATAAATTCATTGTGTTTTTTGGTCAATATTAAGATGCTGAGCTGTTTTGCTTCACAATCATGTCTTCTTTAAGACTATAGTGGAAAGAAAACATCAAAAATACACATCTAAGTCTTTATTGTATTACACATTATAATTTGCAGCAATAGAGTTCAATTACAATACATATATTAAAGGTTATTTCCTCAAAATGATTTTTGTTTCTCATGCACAGAAATCTCTTCAGTCACACTTTCTCCCAAACCTTTTCGGTTTTATTCTGATCTATATTCTGAAGGTTTTTAACGAGGGATTTATTCATATGTAATTCACCTGATATGTTTATTCTTAAAACAATTTTTTTTCATTTGATTTATGGAGTGATAAAAAGAGCTATCCAAAATCCCCTAATATGTCAACAGGTTACACTTTTGATGGTCAACTTTAGACACTTAACTAACTATAAGGAACTTTTCAACTACATGTCAAATAAATTTCATTAGAGTATTAATAGACTATGGTAGACTGTGTTAGGTTAGGCATTAGGGTTAGGGTTCGTATTTGCAACTTAACTATCTTTTGGGGGAGCATCAAAAATAATGAGAGTTGACATGTAGTTGCAAAGAATGTCTAAAAGTGGACCATTAAATTTATGTTATGGAATTGTATGCAAATTAGAGCGTTTAACCATGATGACTAATTTGCATACAAAACAAGTGTCTTAATGTATCTTGCCTTCATTTTGAGTGAGATTATGGTTCTGTGGTAATGCGATCTCATTGGTCCACATTACTTCAAATTGAACATAATTACTAAATACTAAATCAGCAGTTTAGACATTTAGACAGACTGCTCAACCGTTTAATCTTTCATTCCTCTGATTTACACAGATTTGTCTAAGCGAGCATGTCTAGGACACCATCCCCATCTGTCTCAAAGGATGATTTCCATGCAACCTCACCATAGCAACCAGAATGGAGCAGTGAATTGGACTGTTTTGTGTACCTGCTGTTAAGCTGCAAGTAAAGCCCATAATAAACAGTGGAAATATAGATAGAAAAAGTCCCTTCTCTGTCAAAATGAAAATATTAACGTCAAATTAATGTCTTCACTTTTCACTATCAGTAAGAATCAGATCTAAATTACACAGCATGAAAAAAAAACAAAAACCACACACTTCTACTTATAACAATGACCACAGTTTATTTAACTCCTACATGCTTTTGTATACGTGTCAGTCAGACTGTGCTTGATTCACATGCTTACACTCATGTTCACTGTGTGCGTGTGTGTGTGTGTGTGTGTGTGTGTGTACACTTAAGCCCACTCTGTGCGTGTGAGATCTTGAGAGATCACTGCGATTTGAATGTGGGTGTTAAGTGAAGAGTAGGTTGTCTATGATTGGCATCATTTTCACTAGTAGTGACACTTAATTGCACTTCAAATGAAGGAGCTTTACGTGTTTACAACAAAACTGATTCGGAATCTCGAATAAAAAACATTGTCATGATCTGAAAACATTATACAAACAAAAAGCAGCAGGAATATGTAAACTACAGTATGTTTCACCAGCCACAAAATGGTGTTCTGTGGAGCACAACCACCGCGAGAGACCTACATCTGTTCGTTTTCCAGAACTTAAATACAACTGAGGATTAAAAGCAAGCATTTTGACAGTACTACTGTACTTCAGAAAGTATAATAAATGCCAGTGAGATCCCTGGTGGTCTCCTTTCCCGGGTCTCCACGGTCTACTCCAGGGCACAGCACACCTGATTCAGCTCTTCAATCTGAGCCTGAGACTGTTTCTGACAGGACTGAGACAGGTGTGTTGACCCGCACTGGAACAAAGTCTTCCATGAAATGCCGAACCTCGTCCACGGAGAGTGCGATGAGGGGATAGTGGGGTGTCCGCAGTGGAAAGCTATTCAAGCGGGAGCTGTTTTTACGGAACTTCTGATTTTTCTCTCTGGGCGTTTCGTCGAATCTTCATTTCCGTCAGCTGGATGTAGCGGATGACATTAGTATCTGTCCCACATACATAGAAAAGGAGGAAACAGCTGTTTTAACTGAAAATGTGGGTGTAGTGAAAGATTCATCTTTTCAGTTTTAGGATTTTTTATTATTCATTTAGCAGCACAATCAATGTCGTCCTGGAGAGCGGGTGATTTGGGTTCAGAAGCTGCTGCTTATTATTGAGAATTTTGTTATTTTAATATCACTGCTCTTAACATGATTAATAGAAACATTGAGATTGATTTCTGATTTTGTTCCAAGGCTTACATTTTTAAAGGAACCAAGGCCACTGGAAATGTTTTCTGAAATGTCACTCTATTTGGCTTGCCATGGTTTCACAGAATATTCAGACTATTTGTCTAAATGTCCCCAGTTTGAGAAATGCTGGTATAGTGTGTGAGAGAGTTTGATCTGACTAACCTGTGGGCTGTTGTTTGTGGGACTCCTTTAAGTAGTGCAGGGCTTTGTTGAAATCTCCCAGATGATAATACGCCACGCCAGAGCGATACAGGGCTTTAAAATTCTCGCCCTCCTTTCTCAAAACCTTCAGACAGTACTCTTTCACTCGTTCATAATTCACAAGCTCCATCTGCAACAGACAAGCTACATGCAAACACAGACAAAATGAATTCCACCAATGACGATTTTTTTTTTTTTTTTTGATAAGGATATTTTTAGACGTGTTGTCATGATTTACAGTTTATAATCAAATTTAGATATATGACCTGTAATCTAGACAAACCTTGACGTCATTCTTCAAGCAGAACTGAAAACATTCACTCACAAATTACATTCTTTCAAGTCATATTTAGGATTGGAGGGACCAGATCGAATAGTACTGATCTGAATATTATGGTGGTCCTGCTTTCATTCAGTCTTAACAGGTGGAATGCATTGAAACATGTGGTGAAACATGATGTGCGTTCCCACCAGCCAGGCTGTTGTAGCACTCCAACTCCGCGTTCTCCACCTCGCCTTTCTGCTCGTCCGTCAGGCTGGACTTGCTGATGCTGGTCAGGACGGTGGACGGGGATTTGCTGGTGTCCGGGTCCCCCAGCACGCGACACAGACCCTTCATTTCCAGTAGCGCGCGGTGGTATTTACCGATGGCCTCGCGGTATTTTTTATCCTTGTAGCACTGCGTGCCCTGCGTCTTGAAGTCCAGGGCTCGTTTCACCAGGTCCGCGGGCTCGTTTTGGGGTTTCACCACCGAACCGCTCTGGTGGGGCGCGTGTTGCGGGTAGCGTGCGTCTCCGCGGCTCCGGCCACCGGGAGGCTGCATGATGGTGGTGTTCGCGCTGCCGCTCTTGACGCTCATCGTGCTGTTTCCCTTGCGTATACTTCCTTCAAATCTACCGTGCTCCACGCTCATCCCCACCGATTCGACAATTCCCTGGAACTCACGTTTTAGCGCTGCGTTCGTTGCCTCCTCGCGCGTTTACATGCCCCGCAGCTCTTCACGGTTCGGTTTTAAAGATGGATTCCTGGATGATTCACGCACACAAGCAGTACTGTGAATTTTTCCTCTTTTTCTCCCCCTCTATCTTTTTTTCCAGCGGTCTGGCAGAACGGGATCGGCACGTCCTGCTCTCACCGAATGACTCAAAAGGGAGTGAGCGCGCGCATCAAGCCACAGTGCGCGCGCTGCCCTTAAGAAATGCGGTCATCGCGGATGGAGCGATGTAGCCGGCCTGTGTGTCAGTCTCCTGCTCCGGCGTCCCGTCTCCAGTGAAATCCAGCTGAGCGCAACTCAGCCGTTAACAAACGCATTTCATTTGCTCAAACGATGATTTCGTGTGACGTGATTTCTGCCCCCAGAAAACCAGCTGCTGTCGGACACTGAAAAGAGCTGTTTAAATACAGTTTAATCCCCTTCCTTTTGATCCTCCCTTGATTCAGAACAACTGTTCTTCTCTCTTTCATTATGCCCACAGCAAGTTATTGTTAACCCACATTCATTGATCTTAGAAGTAATGGTGAATATCTCCGTAATGAGTTTCTCTTTGAAACGTCATGTTTGTGTCCCACAGGTGTGTGTGTGTGTGTGTGTGTGTGTGTGTGTGTGTGTGTGTGTGTGTGCTGCAAATGGTTGTGTCTGGGTGTGTCGTGATTGCGGTAAATCGTGCTGGACGTGGAGTCCTGCTTTGCTCAGTCTGTCATTTTCATACTCACAAACACATGTGCAATTCAGACCATTTCTAAGCTTAGAGTTCTATCTGACAGAAAAAAGAAGAAAAAAAACTTTCTTTCTTTCTTTCTTTCTTTCTTTCTTTCTTTCTTTCTTTCTTTCTTTCTTTCTTTCTTTCTTTCTTTCTTTCTTTCTTTCATACAAAGAAAATCCAGGAATAAGACTTATTAAATGTTTATTGCCTTTATACTGTGCCACATGAAAGCATATGAATAGCCTACATACAGTAAGGCATTAAACAGGACATTTCACGAATCACGAATATCTAACCCCAACCTAACCATTTATCTCTGGTTGCTTGTTAAAAATGGTTAGATGATAGATGCTTTTTTAAATAAATAGCAGTCTTTCTCAATGTGTTTATAAGTTATAGGGAAAATGTAAAAAAAAGAAAGAAAAAAAAGAATGTTACAATTGCTCCTTTTCTTTTTTGATTATTTTAAAATGCCAGAAATGTTCTGAAAGCACTTAATAACATATTAAAATAATACATTAATTTATCATTATAGTAACAATACCTTTTGTATAGTAACAATATAGTTTGTGGAAGAATAGAGCACCATCTGTCCTCATTAGATCTATCTTTTTCTGTCTCTAGGGCAAAGCTGCTTGTACATCGCTGACTTTGTACAAGTCAGGACTTTTCTTATTTTAGGGTTGGTCAGATATTTGAAAATTCTGTTCGGGAACATATAAAACTTTGATTTTGTTTTGTTCGTTTTAAAAAAGAAACATGTTTTTCAGGTTAGCTGCCATAATGAGGAGCTATACTTTATTCTATACTACATGTAGTTTGTAATGAGAACGTTACACTTGACTTGAGGCAATGCTATATTGTCACCTCTTGGTAGGCTGAGGATGTGTGGCATTTGAGCTTGACCGGAATTGGGGTTGGATATGGAATTTAATGGTTCTTTTGTGGATTTTTTATTGGTTTAATCCTGTTTTTGCTCTGCATCTGCATGCATTATGTTTACGCTGCACTGCACTCATATATTCCTGCAGAATTCTGAGTGAGTATTTGTCCCATCTGATGAATTCTTCTTAAGGGATGATGTTTCAACCAATGTACTTTAAATTAGGTCCAAAGGCATCTACCCGGTGCGAAAGCCCCTTTACATAATTCAAAAAAAGCCTTTCATGGTTGTGTTGACTATAGGCCTTTTAAAGAATATAATTATTTTTGTCCTAATTTAATGCTTTAAAATCTAAAATGTTGTATATTATTATTATTGTGTATGAGTGTCTCTCTCTGTGTGTGTGTGTGTGTGTGTGTGTGTGTGTGCGTGTGTGCATGTGTGAGTGTGTGTGACTGAACACTTGTAAACATGGTAAGAGTGATCTAAGTGAGAGCCAAGATATTTACCTGCACTAGTAAATGTCAACATTCATGGATGTATTATGTTGCCAAAAAGATAATATCATTGACCAGAAAGACTCAATTAACCAGAAAACTATGTATTTAAAATTATTTAAAAAATATTTTATAGAGCCAAAAGAGAAAGTATAGTCTCATTTAAAACGAAAGTAGGCTATCCTCAGCAGTGTTGGGGGGTAACTCATTACAAGTAACTCGAGTTACGTAATCAGATTACTTTTTCCAAGTAACTAGTAAAGTAACGCATTACTTTTAAATTTACAGCAAAATATCTGAGTTACTGTTTCAAATAAGTTGCGCAAGTTACTTTGTTTTTCCATTAACTGACTGACAGCTCTCCTGTTCCCATGTTGAGAGAAATTTGGGAGTAAGTGCAGAGGCATTGTATGTGAACATGATGTTATTGTAGTTCTAGACTAAATGTGAGCATGTATTTACTCATCTCACTTACACAAAAAATAATCAGTATTCTTCAGAATGAATAAAAACAGTGAAATGCAAAATCAGAATACTACAAACCTGCAATAAATAAATATAAAACAAATATTTGTATGCCTTTAATCTCACTTTATTGGCCAATGTACTTGCTGCTGATCTTCGATGAATCAGCAAAAATGACTTTAGATTATTATTTTTTTATTCGTGAAGTTTATTATATGCCCTCTACTGTACACATTTCCATTTCCATGAAATATGAATTTCATAAGGGGCAGCGAGATTTTTTCAACAATGAGTTTTAATAAATAAACAAATTAAAATGGCATATTTTTAATTCAGAATTTGTATTGGGTTTTGTTAATGTACTACATGGAGCAATCGTCATAGAGCGTCGACGATTATTGTGTCGTCATCATCAGTCTGCGCCTGAGTCGGAACTGCGAAGATGGCGTCGGCGGATTTAAGAGGTACTTCACGTTTTTCACGAATTGTTTTACAACGATGTTTTATTCGTTGACAGTTTTATTCCTGTCAAATCCTTTCGCCATCACATTAAAATGCTTTACAAGAAATAAAAAAATAGATTAACAGAACGTTTGCTTTGTCAAGCCAACATAATCACACTCTTTAGCATTGTCGCTGTAGTTTGTTGTTGAAGGAGGCGCGCAGTGTTATTTTCTACTGTGTATTTTATTGTTTTTGTTTGCTTGTTTTTTCAGTGACGGAAATATTCTCATTCGAATATGATTTTTTATTATTTAAAATAATACAATTCTGCTTTTTTTTTTTTTATATAATTTTTTTTTTTTTTTTCATTCTTTAACATAACATAAAAAATAAAACATTGGCCACAGATCACAAGTACGTTCCAACATAAACCATAGATACGCATCGTCAAAAAACAAACAACAACAAATAGGTTCATGTTGACCTGCCAAGGTTTTGCAAAAGATACGTGAAATCCTGGGACCTCTATACTTAGACCTATAATCAATTTTCCCTTTTTACCGGTAAGTAATATATTCCATTGAAAGAAAATCAAAAATCACTTCAGAGATCCATTTAAGAAAAATGCTCTTAAGGGCAGCATAAGTAAGGAAGCACTCTTTATATTATTAGCAGCAGCACCCAACAAAAAATAAAGTGGATTGAGGTCACATCGTGTATAAAATATAAGACAAAGTATATAAGTCATAGAATAAATATAAGTCTCCTACAAATTTGTACCCAATAGGCTTTAATATTTATACATTTCCAAGTGCAGTGAACGAAGTCTCCTCTTCTACTTTGCACTTCAGACAATGCAGAGAATAATTTGGGTTAAACTTATGTCTGCGTAACGGGGTAATTTGGAGACGATGTAAAAGTTTCAACTGTAGCTCAACTGTACAAAATTATATTTTGCCTGCATACTGTCCAAGTATCTGCATTAATTGAGAGCGCCCCAAATCTTGCTCCCAATTAGCTCGGGTTGCCTCACTATTGACTTTTGCTCCTTGTAAGAGAGCTTCATAACGGTGACCTCCCAGATATATTATTCAGATCTATTATTATACAATGTTTTTTTGTGTTTGTCAGATAATCTGCTGGGCATCTCGTGGGTGGACAGTGGCTGGGTACCCATCCTGAACCCCAGCAATGTGGTGGAGTATTTCTCTGAGAGGAGCAATCCCTTTTATGATCGCACCTGCAACAACGAGGTGGTGAAAATGCAGAGATTAACCCTGGATCACCTCAAGTAAGCACTGCACGATGCTATTCAAATCTGGGTAATGTATATAGTAGATGTGTCAGAATGTAATCTACATTCAGACAGACAATATGTTATCTTTATTTAACTGTCACACTGCTGATTGTTTTATTTTGTAATAATAATAATAAAAAAAATAGGTTGAGCTGCAGTAGAGTGTGTTGTTTGCGTGCTTACTTCGTGTTTTGTGTGTGTAGTCAGATGGTGGGTGTGGAATATATTTTGCTTCACGCTCAGGAGCCGATTCTGTACATCATCAGAAAGCAGCAGAGACAATCACCAACACAAGGTGAGTTTCTTCATTGCTGTTCAGTTTCTGCTGTCTGTGAGGCTATTTTTTTGCTTTTAGTATCATCATTATCAGAATTTATGAATATTTTTGATTTGGTGTCTGCGTTGTATTTTTAGATTATACATTTTTGTATCAACTGTAATAGGGACGCACGATACATCAGCCACCATATCGTTATCGGCCAATATTTGTTCATTTTTTATGTTAGAAAATTTGGCCCATATATTAACGCCAATAAATAATGGATTATTTCCTTCAGCTGAGACACTTCAGATGTGCACTGTTCACCATGATGGTTTTGAATTGTTCAAAATATGATTGGAATCACTTCAAAAAAGGAAAATACAGTTAGGTGCAACATGTGCAGCGCAAGTCTGTCATATAAGCTACATAAAATTAAATAAATAAAAATAATGAGAACATTATAATTGTGTGCTTGTGACATGGCTTTTAATGGTAAGAATTTAGTTTTTATAATGTGGCGATAATGGATCGGTATCGGCTAATATTTTCATATCGGTACATCTCTAAACTGTAATGTTGACAGACTTGCGATCCAGGTCAAGTTGCGTTTGACATCATAGTTAACAAAAAGGACAACGTTAAAGCAGTTTTAACATGGAATGTTGTTGCCAGTGTTTGAGATAATGACAATAATAATAATAATATTAAAATTGTTTGGCTTTCTAAAAACATTGTGAATGTAATGTGGATTGAGACACTTTCACAACTAAGGTTTGAGTCCAGATACAAGTCAGTGTACTTTTTTTATATTTATTATTCTATAGGTTTGAGATTTTAATTTTGCTCTCAAAGTGCACCAGATTGATTCGTTTAAATTAAAAATTGTACACACTTATCTAATCATGTCCCTGGAGCTCCCTAGAGGGGCCGAGGTCCGCCCGTCATAAAATCCTGCGAAAAACAAAATTGAAACATAGAATGTTGTTACAGTATATTTTGAAAAGCAGCATAATTTAGTACTTTTACTTTATAAATGTGGTTTGATTGAAGACTGACCATTAAATGAACATTGACCAGATTAAATGCTTTCATCACTAATACATAAAGTTTCTGCTGTCTTATTTGTTACAACTTTGTCTCCCTTATTCTGCAATCACTCTTCTGTTTGTTCATTCTTATTGAGAGATTAAATTGCAAGAACATTTTTACATGACAAAAAGTTGTTTCAGAGGTTCTTACTTTTTGATAAAATATTACAATTCTGTTTTGAATTTTGAAATAGTCAAGTCACCTTTATTTATAAAGCGCTTTATACAATACAAATGGTTTCAAAGCAGCTTTACCGTGATTAACAGGAAAATAAGGATCAGTGATACAAACTTTATCAAATATGAAATAAATAAAAATTTTGCTATGAAGCAGTTCTACATTAGACATTAGTATCAATATTTTGTGTATATTAAATGTTGATTCAGTTCAGTTCAATAACTAAAGTTAATAATTTATGAAATAAGCTCATTTCAGCTACTGTATAAGCATCTCTACAGGAGACAATAGTGTCATTATTAAGCTCGAGTCAATGTTGCGAAATTAGTCAATTATGGAATGAAGTTGTAATAATCTGCACTGAGAAATTGTACACAGTAACACCAGGAATTTTTCCTTTTGTTCACTTTATATTCAATATGCTGACATTACATTTCTCTGCAGAAAAACAAAACATTAAAATCTTTTTGCATGTTCTGTTTCCCTTCCCTGCAGTGATCCCTCTTGCTGACTACTATATCATAGCTGGAGTGGTGTATCAGGCGCCTGACCTGGGATCAGTCATCAATTCCAGAGTGGTGCGTTTTATAAACCTTAGAACAATTTAATAACTCCTTTCTCTTATCAGTATGAACATTCTGTACATATGTTCTGATGTGTCCCAGCTCTCAGCGGTTCATGGGATTCAGTCTGCGTTTGATGAAGCAATGTCGTTCTGCAGGTACCACCCGTCCAAAGGGTACTGGTGGCACTTTAAAGACCAGGAGGAGAAAGGTGAGAACACACACAGAAGCAGGAAGCATCTTTCAACAAGCACGACTGTACCTGTCAAAAAGTGTTACATTTGTGTGTTGTATGTGTTGTTATAGAAAGGGTAAAGCCTAAATCTAAGCGGAAAGAGGAGCCGAGTTCTTTGTTCCAGAGGCAGAGAGTTGACACGCTGCTACTAGATCTACGCAATAAATTTCCCCCAACTTTCTATCAGGTATTACTAATATACACATGAAACGTTTCTAACTGGTTTCTGAATAGAAAAAGGAAAAATTTCGTTTAAATTCTCACTGATTTTGTGTCTCTGTTTCAGCCCAAACCAGGAGAGAAGCCTGTCCCAGGTGCGCAAATACATACTCATACAATGCTCATAAATACATACTCAACTAGGTCTCACCATATCACACACTACAGATGAAAAACGAATCTGTATATAAGCCATATTTGAAAAACATGTAAAAATTCAGATGCAATCACAGTCAAGTAGAGTTTGACATGATGCTGAACAAAAATGACAATGTCCAGTGCAGTATCAAAGCAATTTAAAAAAAGAGTGTGCTGCAGTATATTTGAAAAAGCAGCATATTTTTGTGTTTTGGTTGGAAAAATCTCATCACTCGCCATCACTCCTACTAGCCACTTTGGTTTATAGAAATATTTTAATATATACATTATTCTATTTATTGTATTCTATGTAGTATTGTCAAAAATATAGATTTTTCGATAGGCTACTGAAATATCTGAAACACTTCCAATACTCATATTCTGCAGAAAAGATAGGCTACACGTCACTAGCTGTGCTTTCTCTCTCTCTCATCTCACCGACGGGGTTACACACAAACCCGACTCCCCTCACTCACTCGTTTAATTTGCTCTGGATGAATATTGTTGGTGTTACAGGCCTTGAAATTTGGCGTGGGATTGCGTGTATTGTGCATAATTTGACTCATTTCTGCATATTTGCGGTGTGTGTGCACATAAAGCTGCCTCTTAGTACTAAATTGAGTAATTTTTCGCTGCTTATTGCACTTAAACAGTCAAACACACAAAAAAAATGTAAAAATGCCGGTCTTGGCGAGTATTCACGTAAACACAGTCAGTTGTGTTTTAGTTGAACGTAAACAGTTAAGAAAGAAATGCATGTGTAATCTTGAATCCGTGCATCAGGTTTTAAAGTGACAGAGATAATATTAAAAATATCTATATGGCAGTTTTCCCCCATGCTATCGACAATTCAAATCGTGGCCAGTGGAAATGCTGAGTGGCTTGGTATATATACAATATATATAAATATCTCTCTCACTGTCTGTCCTTAGTGGAGGTAAAGAAAGAGCCAGAAGTGCCAGTTGAGACTGTGAAGCCTCAAGAAGAACGAGAGACGAAACCTCCCGCCCCTCCTGGCCCTGCCCGGCCGGCCCCACAAACTACACCCAACAAACCACCACCTGAGAAACGTGCACGTCTGCAGTAACACTTGCTGGCCAGTGGCCAGTCACAAACAATTTTGATTTAATGTTGCAGGACTGATTGCTGTACAAACCTGTGGACAGTTCTCTGCACCAGTTCTCTGGACTGTTACGGTTATTATATATAATATAAATGAATTTTCTTTGTAATTTTATAGTTTTTGAAATAAGGGAACTGAAATGTGTGTGTATGTCATCATCTCTGTATGTCGTTTTCTATATTTCAGTGTTTCTGAGTTGTATCATTCACAGTGAAAATAAGTTGTTTTTCAGAACCTTTTTACAATGTCATTCATAATTCAAATAGTGTACAGACTTTTGTTTCTGCCTATTAAAACTCTGTTTTTGTATGTTCTTTGTAAGTGATTCAATTACTACGTAATAATGAAGTTATAATTCTTTGATTGTCTATGTCTTCCTATAGAGATTATATATTGCGCAGCGCCCCCGTGTGTTCGGATTGGCACTCGCATCTTTTGCGCTTCTGCATAAACGTGAACTGCGCTCTCTATTTAGAAACAGACTCATAGCCAGCAGCAGATATGATCTGATCTGATGAGAATTCAGTGTTATTCATATTACAGTGACAATTAGCTCGACCCAAATACTGCCAGCCATGACCTAATTTATTGCACCTGGATGCGCACAGTAACCGCGCTTACAGTAAAAATGCATAATGGTACGAAAGAATCATGTTAAAAATATTTTACTATTTTTTTCGAATACCCACTCGCGCTTAGTATAAATACATAACGATACGATATAAGCTTTTTTTTTTTTTTTATCCAACAAACTCACTGAGAGGATGTGATTGTTTATTTATCAAATGTAAGTAAACAGGTTGCAAAAAAGCTAAACAAATCAAAGCTTTCAACAGTATCGCCCCAGATGTTTTTGTTGGACGATACTCGCGTTCGCCGCGCGGAGGCGCTGCAGATTAACCCGTATCTCTGGCACGCGCAGCGCCACTTTCTACACGAGCTGAGCGCGAGCTGCCGGGTGCGCGCAGAGCACGATGGGACGGGAAGCGCAGCTCTGGAGGACCACAGAGAAGAAGATGGCTGCGACGGGGCTCGACGGGCCAGCGCCGTACCTCCTGCTCCGAGACGGCTAGAGAGGGGATAGGGGGTAAATATGGGGTCGCAGACCCTGCAGATCCTGCGGCAGGGCGTGTGGGCGTCGGTGACGGGCGGATGGTATTACGACCCCCACCAGAACACCTTCGTGAACGCGCTTCACCTTTACCTGTGGCTGCTGCTGCTCTGCCTCCCGTTCACGCTCTACATGGTGAGAGATGCAGCCGTCGGGTTTCTTCTTCTCTCCATCCCTCAGTCCTTATCAGCCCATCTCTGTCATCTCTATCATCTCTATCTTTTCCTCATTCTTTATCCCTCTCTCTCTCTCTCTCTCTCTCTCTCTCTCTCTCTCTCTCTCTCTCTCTCTCTCTCTCTCTCTTTATGATCCATGTACATCCATTTCCAGTACTCACAGGCTACGTTTCTGTTTATCCGTCTCCCCTAAAAGGTTTCCATGGTCATGGAAAACCTAGAAATATAATTTTTTACAGCTGAACCGGTTCAGTTCTGGCTTGTTGAGTCTTTGTTTTGGTTTTGACGACATGTTTTGACAGCTGAGTATTTTAGACCTGATGTCATGAGATTTGGTGCGTGTTTAGTCTTTCTCTGCTATAAAGGGATAGTTCTCCGTGTCATTTCAAACCTGTTCGACTTTGTTTCTGTGGAATACAGAAGATAATATTTTGAAGGGCATTGGAGATAGGTAACAAAACTGTTTGACTTTCATTGAGTGGAAAAAGATAATCAAAATAACTTCTCTTAAATACACAACGTACACAGCGATTCCATAGAAAAACATTTCAGTGAATAGTCCTTAAAAGAACCCTTGTTTCTTAATGTGAAGAACATTTTAGTAATCTTAATAACCTTTCACCAGTAAATAACCTTCAGGACAATGTAAAGGTTCCATAATTTATTCCTGTGATGCTAAGCTGAGTTTTCAGTGTCACATGATCCTTCAGAAATCATAATATGCTGATGTGATGCTCAAGAAACATTTCTTCTTATTATCAGTTGAAATCAGTTGTGCTGCTTAATATTTTTTTTGGTGAAAACCCATATACACTTTTTTTCCACATGATTCTTTGATGAACAGAAGTTTGAAGAGCAGCGTTTTTTCTCTCTGAAAAATATTACAGACCCCAAATGTTTGAATGATATTAAAGGTTCTTCTTCACAGATGCCAATATTTGGTAGTATTGTGCTTTTGATCTAATCAGGATTTATTAGTGAATTGTTGTGACTCTCAAAACAGCTACAGTGAGTTCTGATCTGTTTTAATTATAATCACCAGAATGAGCTGAACAGTGAACCCATCGTGTTTTATTATGCTTTCAGCCACAAAAGTGCAGTACTCTCAGCCGTTTGCCACATTTGACCATATTTAAACCAATTCCGCAGAATTCCCCAGATTTTATTTCAGAGTCATCACAGAAAATGCATTGAAAAAAAACATCGTCAAATTCCATCTTTATCATAACGACTCATGTCACAACAAAATCCCTCTTCAGTGTGAAACATTATACTCCTGTTTGCAGTCTATTTATAAAAAGAGACTTTTAATAGGCATCGTGTGTATAACTTTTAAAGCCATGCCCGTTCTGCGGGTGAGGTCTCAGGTCTGTGTATTAGATCTGTGATGGAGCGGCTGGTGCCACTCAGTCCATATTTAACTTCCTGCACAGATCCATCCATCCGTCCATCCATGTAGGTTCTGCTTGGGTACTTTATTGCCTTTCAACCACAGCTAAACGACATCATGTAAAGTCCTGCAATAGTGCTGAAATAATCACTGAATCAATAAGCAACTGATGAATGTGCTCCTCTGTTTTTTGAGGATGAATATGCGTGTGTGTGTGTGTGTGTGTGTGTGTGTGTGTGTGTGTGTGTGTGTGTGTGTGTGTGTGTGTGTGTGTGTGTGTGTGTGTGTGTGTGTGTGTGTGTGTGTCAGATATGGAGAGGTGTTTAGTCCACAGATGTCCGTTCAGTGCCAGGCTGTTTTTAGCCTCTGCCCTCCGGTTGCGACTGAAATATTGTTGTCCCTCTTCATAACCCCGTAACTCTGTATAACCGAGTCCTATATTTGTATATGATATTTATACAACGGAAGGATGTTAATAGGCTGAAATATGTGAGCCTATCACACCGTCTAATGCCTTGGTTTGCTTTAATGTCAGTATTTGAAACGATGTGGCTCTTTTATTAATTCATTGATGGGGAAATACAATAGATCAATAATAGATCTAAGGATTGTACTCAATCTTTCAGAAGTTGTGCTCGGTAAGGTTTTTACATTTTAAATAAAAATGTTAGTCTTTAATGTTCACCAAAGCTGCATTTTGTACAGTAAAAACTGGAATGTTCTGAAATATTGTTACACATTTAAGTAACTGTTTTATTTTAAATTCTAAATGTATTTCTGTGATGGGAAAGCTACATTTTCATCAGCTATTATTCATAATCCTTCAGAAATTATTTGAATGTGCTGATTTGGTGCTCAAGAAACATTTCCTATTATCATCAATGTTGAAAACAGTTGTGCTGCTTATTTTTCAAGATGAATAGAATTTCGAATAATCAAACGAATCCATCCCTGCCGAATAAAAGTAGTTATTTCTTTATTAAAAATCATACTGACCCCAGCATTTAGAAAGATATTGCAAATGAGCTCAAAACCACAAAAATGACTTATTTTCTACTCATGTAAAATCTCTTGCTGTGTGTCTCTCTCTCTCTCTCTCTGTAGGCCTTGCCCCCCACCATGGTGATTGTGGGGATCTACTGTGGGGTGATAGCAGGTATGTTTGTGCTGCTGAAGGCTGTGAATTATCGGCTGCACACCGCGCTGGATGAAGGGGAGGTGGTGGAGCTGCGGGCCAAAGGGAGTGAAGGGCGGGTACAGGGGGCAGAGCACCAACGTGAGGGCACCGGCACCCGGCAAGAACACTCAAACGGGCCTGGGTAAGAATCATTTATTGGTTTACTCAAAAGCCACTGCACAGTTAATGATTTTGAGCTTGTATAAACGAGTCTGATTTAGTTTAAGAAGTTTCTGATTTGGCTCAAGAACAGTTTTGAATCATTTCAGGTTCTGAATTCTCTCAATTAAGGTTGTGATATAAATCATCCTAGGGGTTAAATCTTCTCAGGAAAGGTTCTGATTCAGTTTAGGAAAGTGACTTATCTCAAGAAAAGCTTTTGAAGGTCACGTTTTTCGAGGAGGATTTCGAATCTCGACAAGGAGGCTCTGATTCCACTCAGAAACGGATCTAATTCATCTCAACGAAGTTTTGATTAAGGGACAGCGCTGTTACTCAGCGGTAGGGATGTTTCTGAGAGCTAATCTGCTGTCATGCTGGATCCATTCATCACCCACTGAGAGAGAGAGAGAAAGGGAGGAGGGGAAGGAGTGAGTGAATCAGGAGAACTGATATAGAGCCTTATAAACCAACACACAAACCTGATGCTCTTGTTTGTTTGTAGTCAGAAACAGTCTGCAAAATGTCAGAGAGTCAGAACACATTAAACACAGTTACTCAAATCATGAATCAAGCATTTTTAAAGCAACACCAAAGATTCTTTCGTACAAAATAATGTTTCCAAAATCGTTTCAGTGGTTCATCAACTCGTAACAGGGTGAACGGCACTTCTGCATTCGCTTTGCGACCCTCTATCGGCTATAACCGCACTATGCAAGTGCCAGATCTGTAGTTCGAATGAGACATAACAAACTACAAATTTGACTTGCTTTACGGCAAGCGTTACAAAAGCAAAAAACAGCAAGCAATGTCATTATTTAGTTTTTCTTCGTTTCTGATGTCGCAATACATCATACTTTCATAAAATCATGCAACATACTCTACCTTGTCTGTGGACATCGATATTTCCAAAGCCGGTGCTGGATGAACAAATAGCGTGCGTGCGACGGTAGGCTGCGGTAGGCTAAGGTAATGGACAATTCCGCTTCCAACCTGTAGGGGGACCGAAGAGGAAATGCGCTTTGGTGTTGCTTTAATTGTGTGTTTACATGTTGGTGTTTACATATTTATATGAAAAAGAGAAATTGATACTGGATGTACTATAAACGCAGATCTGGAGGGACATTCCTGGTTTGTCCAGGTCTGTACTTACACTAATTAAGAAAATAAATGATATTTCTGCTTGAGGCCCCCCTGAGCTGAAGAGCTCAAGTGTTTGTAATTCTTCCAAAGACCCTCATGTAAAAAGAGCAAAAACGTTGGTAGGTGAGCTCTGGCCGTAGGGATTACCATTCACCACCACATTTTATTCTCTGTGGGGCCAATCAAAATAAACCTCCTAAAAATATTATTATAATCTCCCAAAAAATGAAGAGAGGGAGGGTGATCTCTGCCTAATGGGTGGCAGACATTAGATGGATGCTTGCAATGATCTCCTCTCTGCTGGCGCCTGTGCTGCTGTGCAAGTTTGATCATAAATGACATCGTTAACTCTCAAACCCTCGGGCTGTTCCTGTTAGTGTGTTGCTAGGTAACTAACCTTTTGTGTGTGTTTGTGTGTGTGTGTGTGTGCAGGGATCCAGGGGGTGGAATAGAGCTGTCCGATTTTGCACGGGAGGAAACGCCACCGGTCGACTGCAGTTCACGGAACTCTTACGTAGGAATGGACTCCAGCCATCAGGTGCGTCTGTCTGTCTGTTTTATTCCGTGGCGGACACAAAGTTCCACAGGAATGGGATCCAGAAGGGGCCTTTGCTTTTTTTTGCCTGGATTTGTTTGTATTTTTAAGATTCAAAGATTTCTTACCACCGCACATTGTTAGTACCACCACAGCCAAGAAAGTTTTTGGAGGGCACTAACAGCTGAGGACTACAGATGTTACCATGAATTGTAATGTAAACAGAACACTCTTTGCTTCAAAATAAGTTAAAGATGAGTCTGAAATAATTGCTTTGTGGTTATGAATAAGAATGAACACCCCTGCCATAGTTACCTTACATTTTTTTTATATTATATTCCGGAACATAATTCTTTCTTTGTTTAGGGTCATTTATAATATACTTTTAATATGTATATTGAAACATAATACATTTAATATAATTTTAACAATGAGTATAAATAATATATATTATTAAGTAAAACTATAATTCATATTTATTTTAAATATAAAAATATGTTTATATATATTTATTTTTATTCATATACATTATATTTATAATATATGAATATAAATAACATATTTTTTAAATATTGGAAATGTTTACAATATTTAATATTACAAATTCCTAGTGTTATTTACTTTTCTGCATATACTGCACTCATTTTGTGGTAAAATATGCGATTATTAGTTTTTGCTAAATGAAGTTGTCCTGGTTTAGAGTCTGTGTCTGTTTCTGCTGTATAATTGGTGAAAGCTCAGGGGTGTTATGTTCTGGCTTATAGCACTGCTTGTCCCAGACTGTCTGTCTGTGTGTGTGTTTGGTCAGGATCTGTTGGTTGAATCGTGAAGTCATAGAGTTGAACCAAAGTCTAATTGGTTATGTTGTGATTAAATGACTGTGATGTGTTTTTGTGCATGTCTGCTAAATTAGTAACAGTGATGGGAAGTTACAGACATCATGATCTCATGTAAATGACTCACCAGAGCTTGTTTCATCTCTCTCTCACTCCCAACAGATAACCCATGGAGGCTCAGTCACAACCAAACGTGAGACCTTTTTTTTTTAAATTCTCTTACAGTATTAGTATCTAGTTAAAAAAAAAGTGAACCCAATTTTTATTTTTTTTACTCGCCTTCATTTAAACCTGTATGACTTTCTTTGTTTTGTGGAACATATATATATAGAAATGAAATTCACCTTATCATAAAAACCTGGTGCAACCTGCTTGCCCGTCCTTCGGATGAGACGTTAAACCGAGGTCCTGACTCTCTGTGGTCATTAAAAATCCCAGGATGTCCTTCGAAAAAGAGTAGGGGTGCAACCCTGGCATCCTGGCCAAATTTGCCCCTTGGCCTCTGTCCATCATGGCCTCCTAATCATCCCCATATACTGATTGGGTTCATCACTGTCTCCTCTCCACCAGTAAGCTGGTGTGTGGTGGGCGTTCTGGCGCAATATGGCTGCCGTCGCATCATCCAGGTGGATGCTGCACATTGGTGGTCGTTGAGGAGATTCCCTACTTCCATGTAAAGAGCTTTGAGTACCCAGAAAAGCACTATATAAATGTAACGAAGTATTATTATTATTATTATTATTATTATCAATCACACACCTCCAGAATGAACAAGGAAGACCAACTGACAGCAGCAGGAACATTACAGGGTGTTCTCAAGTGTTCAGTAGAAGTTGACTTTTTTTGAGTTGTTAAAAACTCAGAGGACAGTAGTGTGAACCAGGTTTAGCTATAAATAGAAGTGTTCAGGATCAGAGAGAAGAGTTTTTCTGCAGACAGCAGCGATATGTCAGAAGACCTGCAGTACTGCGGGCCACGTCAGGGATGTGTTTGAATAAAGCTGCAAAGGTGAGAGAGAAGGAGGAAGAGAGGAGAGAGAGAGAGACAGAGAGAGAGGGCGGATACGTTAAGTTAATGAATAAGTTATAAAACTTGACCTTCTCTGTCTCTCTCTGTCTGTTTGCAGGGACAGGTGTTGGAAAGGTTCCCGATGGCATTAGTTTGAGTTTGGCTCAGAGTTGCAGTCATGACCAAGGTGTGAATCTTAATTAACATCAGCTATAGTATAATGCAATGCAAATTAGTCTTTAGAAACTCTGAAAGTTCACTATTGATCTCACTTTAAGAAATAGTTGAAGAATTCTGGCATTATTTACTCATCATGTCATTCCGAATCTGTATGAAGTTGTTTTTTCCGTGGAACATCCAGACATATACTGATGTAGATCAAAACTGTGCTTATAAACGGATAGACTTCAACGAAATCACCAGCAAATCACCACTTATTGACTGCAGTTTTATTCAATTGTAAAATGTTTCGTAAAAGTTGAAAACCTGTATTATATAGCTGAAATTATTACTGACATGAAAAAGGTTGTCTGTGCCTTTTGAAAACCAAAAGTTTGTGATCAGTACAAAAGCTTGTTGTGAATAATGAGATGACACAGAAAGGTTACATCAGCACTGCACTCTGGGCTCGGACTTTCTAAAGCACATAAGCTAAAGACCTTATGGACAGTGTGGTTTTTGGATAGTGTGCAGAATGGAGTGATAAATGAGCAGATGACTGTATCAGTTATTAACACTGCATCAGCACTCAGGAAACAGTGTGTTTATTAGGGATGTCGATATGTCTCAGGGCTTGTTTTTAAATTTTAAACTACAATTCTGGTTCATCATTGATTTAATGATTGAAAATGATCTATTTGGGTATTTATTAACTTTGTCATATGGCCCACACTGCCTAACGGTGCATAAACATCGCAGCTGCAAAAATCAGCTCAGTGCTGCTCAAAACACTACAACACCTTCACATTGGGTTGTGTATGTAGCGAGTGTACAGCTATCTTGTTAATTTAATCAACTTTTGTTATCCCAGACATCTATTCACAATAAAAGCGTCCAAACTGCAATATTTAATTTAAATGTAACAACTGCAAAGCAAGCAAGTCATTGCGTTTTGATAACATAACATGCACTCATAAATCGTTTGCAGTAAGACCAGGATTGTCCGTTAAAAATAGGGTAAATTTTGACTCCCACGTCTGTATAATTTACACACTCTGTTATATTTCTCTTTCCCTCTAGATTTGATGTCGGACCCAAAGATGTTCTGCCTTGTCTCCAATGACTCTTTTGCCTCCATGCAGCCTTCAACCTCATTGGCTCAGGACCTTTATGGTTCCACCCCCCACCCTTTCAGTCAGTCTCTGTCCTCTTGTGACACAGAAATTACTGCCCATCTTTCCACCCACTCACAGTCATTCCGCAAAGAGTCATCTCGACCTCGCGGATTGCCTCGCACCTCAAGTTCTGCAGGATCTGCTTTTCCAGATCCTTCTCTGCCCGAGTTCAGCCTGTACCCTCCACCCCGCCGGGGAGGACTGGATCCAGTCTGTGAAATGGAGGCCTCCAGGTCACAGAGGGCGACGGAGAGCTCTGAGCAGCCAGACTCTGGAACTCCCAGCACTTCAGTAACCGAATTCCACAGATATCATCCGAAGGAGTGCCGCAGGATATCGCAGTCTGTCTCCCGAGAGGCAGGGGAAGGAGAGTGTGCTGGGGAAGGGGGATCTGGGCTGTACCAGTCAGAGGGTGTTCAGGGGGGTCGAGAAAGAACAGGTGGACGCAGTGCCGAAAGTTTGCGGAGTTTAAGCACACGCAGCAGCGGCTCCACTGAGAGCTACTGCAGTGGGACAGACCGGGATACCAACAGCACCCTGAGCAGCCTGCACAGTGAGCAGACCAGCTCCACCCACGTAGAAAGCCTGCTGTCGCTGTCTGGGGATGAGAAGGTAAATGCGGGACACACCGACCCGCGTAACTCTAATGTGGCCTCGGGGGAGGCTAATAAAAACCCCCATGCCAACGAACTTGCCACCAAATTGCCCACCGGTGATGCTCCCAAACCTGCAAACTCAGAGGGTCAACAGGGGGAGGGGACTGTGGAGATGGCGTCAAGGACTAGCGTAGATGTGTCTGCTGGTCTTTCCCACCAGCACCAGGAGGTGGAACCAGACAAAGTGCGATCCAAAACAGCCAATCTTGTTCACCGGGCTGCCTCCTCGTCCGCCGCCACCCGGAGTGGTCGGCGACGGAGCGGTAAGCAGCGTGCAAGTAGTTTTGACGCCAGCAGGCACCGGGAATACATTTGTGGACGTGGCATGGCAAAGCCTCGGTCGGCAGTGTTCATGAAAGGAGAGGAAGACTCCAGTGATCAGAGTGAACTTAGTTGTGCCTCCAGCCTACACTCAACCCACCAGCTCAGCACAGACTCCTCATCCAGCACACCCCACTCCTGCCCCTCTCCCGAGGATCGCCGCGGACCCTCGCTACTGGCCAAAATGCACGGAGTGCAAACTCACAGTCAGAGAGATAAGGAAAAGGAACGAATAAAGGACAAGGAGAAGGGCAAGCGCAGAGCTACGCGACGTACTCCGAGTACAGGCAGCGCCAAAACTCACGCCCGGGTCTTGAGCCTGGACAGCAGCACTACTGCTTGCCTTAATGACCCCCATCATTTGGGGGCACCAGCAAGTTCTAGACCCCTTACCACTTCCAAGTCGGACCTGGAGGCAAAAGAGGGGGAGGTGTTGGATGCAGCGTCCCTGCTGGGAAGGGCCTCTCAGCTTGAGTCAGTGACCCGTTCCAGAAACAGCCTGCCCTGCCCCATCTCCCTCAGTCACACACAAGACGCAACGACAGGATCACGGGGTGAGCACACAGTAATGCGATATTGCACATGCACTTACTAAAAATGAAAGTTCTGTCATCATTTACTCACCGTCATGTTGTTCCAAATTCTCATGACTTTCTTCCATGACCTGCAAAATGAGAAGTTTACCAGGATGTCCACACTGCTCTTTTCCATGTAATGAAAGTGAATGCTGAATATAAAAAGCAGTATAATAAACTCAAACAATATGACCCATAAGCTTTGTGTCTGGAACGCAATGTAACAGAAGTAGTGACAGATCTTTTCTTTCATATTATGACATACATCCAAGTGAAACGGATTATTGAAAAAGAAAAAAAAATAGGGTGGGGACTTTGTTTGTTCTATTAGTGGTTGTTGATTGGATGGAGGACGATCTGAATGCGAGCTTGCAGTTGATTGTAAGAAAGGGCCGGAGTTTAAGGGGCCTGAACGATTGGAGAAGTCCGGCATACATCACCAGAGAAAGTCGGGTTTAAAGTTTTTTTGAATAAAAATGTCAAGGTAAAAAAATTAAACATTCATGGATGAATCGTTCGCAGTAAGATCAAAAAGGTGCATTTAGTAAATAGGGTGAATTTCCATTTCATGCCAACTTTAAGTCATTATTTACTTTCAAATCTAATTTATGTTTGCATATGTAAGGGGATAATCCTCGGCTAGCTGTGCATGCAAATTTGTAATGCACGACGTGGAGACAAAGAACCTCTGCGGAGTGCATTAAAATCGTTTAATGCACAGCTAGCCGTGGATTATCCCGCTTCTACCGCTGTAGTTTGCCAGCATTGACAACTTGTTGTTTGCTGCTCAATATTTGAACGGAAGGGTAAAATTGACAGTTATTTTCGTCAGTTAAGGCTTGTTAGATCTATCTCTGAGAGAGATGAGATGAGATGAGATGAGATGAGATGAGATGAGATGAGATATACGTACCTGTGTCTGTTCAGCGTCTCTCTATTAACAACAAAACTGTGAGTTTAATTACTTAAAAATAGTGATGTAACCCCCTTGTTGGTGAGAAATATAATCTAGAGATTCAGTAGCAAAGCTATTTTATTTCTAAAAGTCGCGGGACAGCATTGATAAGTTTCTGTGCTCCTCTTTCTGTGCGTGTGCAGCACGGACTCCACTTTCTGTGTGTGAGTGACGTGTGTGTATGTGTGCTTCAATGAAAACAGCGCATTAATATAGAACGGTGATTGAACTGGCTTGGATTTACCTGTGCATTAAACGCTTTTATTGCACTTCCAGCCAGAAGTATTCAGACAGACCATGGTATAAAAAAATATTCCATGACAAGGATGTGGCGATTTGACATCAATAATGTAGAGGGTCAATAGCTTTTTAACTGATTGTGAAAAAACTGAAATTTGAAAATGCACGTTTTCAACTCAAATAAATGAAATTTTTAGTAAACAACGACGTACATTTTTTTTTTTTTGTTCCTCACACAAAGCTATTTGTCTTGAAATCTCCTGGTCACCATTCACTTTCATTGTCTGGCAAAGAACAGCGTGAACATTCTGCCTAACATTTCCTTTCGTGTTGTTTGATACAAAGAAATCATACAAGTTTGAAACGAAATGAGGGTGAGTAAATGATGAATTTCCATGTTTGGGGAACTGTTTCTTTAAGTAGTGATTCTGAGGTCAGTCTGAAGTGCTAGACATCTGAGGTCTGCAGCAGGTTAGAGCTCAGATGGATGTTTTTCAGCAGAATGTAGCCAATCACATAACAAGCTTTGCCCTGAAGCTAGTAGATGCTAATGCAGTGTGTTTTGCCAGTGCAGCTGTGACCCACAAACCCCTGCGGAATTACTGATGTGTTACTCTGACAGCCTGTTGAATCTATATCTGGGAGATCTGCAGGGTTTAGTCTCTCCTCTGGTCTACAGTGACCATTCAGTCGTTGTGCACCTTTTGCTTGTGTGAGAATGAATTGCGATATCGATGCTGTTTCAGTGATTCTAAAACGTAATGGCCCCTGTTTTGTGTTTGGAAGTACAAGTGTAATATATTGAGGTGTGTGCGACGTTTAGATGTCTGTGTTATGATATCTTTTCTCCTGTGTTTGCACTAGTGCTTTGAGGGTTTGAAATTTTAGCTGTGTTTCTGATGCGCTTTGTTTATTTGTAACAGTAACTGGATCATGTTTGATGGAACATTGTCTAATGTTCTTCTTGGTCGTGCTTCTGTTGTCTTCTCTGTAGGCTTATTACTCACAAATTAGCTGGTCTGAACATAGAAAAAGCATTGTTCTAGAGAAAACCATTGTGCCTCTGTTTATAGCCCTTCTGATCCTGCGTGAGATTGTTTAGACTGTTTTATTGTAGTAATAAAGTTTTTATTTCAGTGATGAATCATCAGATCAGGTCAAAGTTCATCAGCCGTGGGAGTGCTGCAGTTAAAGTCCTTGTTTAGAAGAACTGCTCGCAAAGACGGTTTATAATGTTATAAAGGCAATGTGATTAACCATCTGGATGCAGAAAGATGACGAAGCAGTTTTAGTTATTTTTTTCCCTGGCTGTTTGCAAACACATCATTACATTGAATTTTTATGCTTCTTCTTATAATCACATTTGTATTCCGGTTCCTAAAGATGTTTCTTCCAATATTGCCTTTTTTGACTGCATGTTCGTCAAAACTTTGAAAACATCACAGCATTTATTTCCATCAAGAGGTGCATACATTTTTGGTCAAGACCTTGTATTGACACTGCAAGAGTCAAGCACTCTGTAAAGTCTCCTCCAGCACATGAATTTAAGGTGCCAATTCATGTGTGAAAATGATTCTTCATGCTCCCAGTCCCACCCAACCATTTTTTCAGAATTTGAGCCTGATGAATCTTGACAGTGTAATTTTTTTTTTGGCCGGGCAGTGTACATTGTGTATATATGTGTATATGTATATGGGTTCAGTGGGGGGTAATCGAGAATGAATGGGGGAAAGTCACATGAGAGGAGGCAATGCCTCCATCACGCTATGATTGGATATGATTGGTTCGTGTGATAAATCCTACCTCTTGTTTTTGTGTGCGTTCTCATCTGCCTGAATGAAGATAATGAGGCCGTTAATGGGAAGACTAATTAAAAAAGTAAACAAACAACTCGGCCATTTCACCGCTTTGTCGCGTCAAAATCAAACTTGAAATGGGCTGAAAACATGATGACTGTGGGGGATTTTAGTGAGCAATCAGCTTGGTGAAATTAAAGGTACATCTTTGTGTGTGTACAAGCTTGATGAATCCTGAAAATAAAAATAAAAAGAACAGCTGAACATTAGTTCACAAATAATATACATTGTTTGAATTGTTACTGCCTTTAGTTATTATTGGAATAAATGTAAAAATGCGTAAAAACACTAACTTCATGAAATGAATACTTGGTTTTAATAAATAGAAATGTACATAGTTATTGCCAAAAATATAGGCTAAAATAGAATTGTGTTTGGTCTCTCTTTTTTCTGTAATGTTTATTTAAACAGGAAAATGAAGTGTAACGGACATAAATTTACATTTGATATAGGGCCTAGGCCTATATATATATAAAAAAAAAAATATATATATATATATATATACACATACACACACACACACACACAATGTACACTGCCCGGGCAAAAAAATAATATATATATATATATATATATATATACATATTAATTATAATTATATTATATATATATATATATATCAGATACTACTTTATAAATAAACTCCTTAGGGCTAACTCAATTTGTTTTGCATTAAATATGACATGGGTAAGCATCAGGCTCTTTATATTTTGCATTGGTGTGTTTGATGATTCTTATGTCTACACTTGTCTTCCAAGAGTGCAGCTTGTGCTTGTATGCTGCATTGCATGCTGCTAGTTCAGTGAAAGCTTATTTTTGGTGGCTCCCCTATTGATGGACTCCCTCCTGCCTTTCTCTTTTACGGCAGCCCCAGGGAACGACGACACAGTCACATTTCGCAGAGAGCGTAGTACGTTTCGTCGGCAAGCAGTGCGTAGACGGCACAACGCAGGAAGTAACTCCACACCCCCCGCCTCTCTCATCGGATCCCCGCTCAGGTACGACTCGCCGGGGACTGATCGGCCAATTGCAGAACAACAGCTTTGACTCACCTGTCCTGATGTTCACGCCATCATTCTCCTTCCTCGTTTACTTACACAACTTTAACTGTCATTTCCACGCTTCTCTGGGGCACTGCATGAAATTTAATGCTGAGTTTTGCTTGCTTCCCTCTTCTTACCACTTTACAGACTTTTAACCCTTCCTCAGAGTACCAATGTGCTGGTACCGGAAGCCAACGTTCTTGCATGTTGCCTTTCCATACACTTCATGTCTTAATTTTGTTCTTGCATGAGTTCTTTTTATTTTTTTCCCAGTGTCTATTTTTTTGGGCCTTTTGGGGGTTTGTTATCCTGTTCTGATAAACCACGTCACCACGTGAAGTTGTCTAACTTCACCCCCACTGTCACACACATACACATGCTGCTTCTGGAGTCTCTAATACTGTATCCTGGAGAGTTACGGTCACTGTGCCCTTCTCTCACATGCTAAATCTGTCCATAACCCCCAGACACAGCCATCCTTGCCATTATAGATGCCATCATGGCTTCAGACGGAGAGAGAGTGTTTGAGTGCTTTGTCTCATCGTCAGGCCTGGGGCATGTCTGTCTCTCTTGAAGGATCATGATGAGAGCAAAAACCATGTGGGGTTTTACTTTGACAAACTTAAACCAAACCACATCCATTCACAAACATTCAAAAGTTTTGGGTCAGTAAGATTTTTAAAGGGATAGTTCTCCCAAAAAATGTAAGAAGATATTTTAAAGAATATCGGTAACCAGACAGTTGATGGGCCCCATCGACTTGCGTAGTATTTTTTTTTAACCAATATTCTTCCAAATATCTTCTTTTGTGTTCAGCAGAAGAAATTGTAATAAAACTTAACAATATAACCTTTTACTGTATTTTTGATCTTTGAAAGAGACTTCTTTCAAGAACATCTTACCGACCCCAATCTTTTGAACGATGGTGTTTGTGATTTGAATACTAAATTTGAATTCTGATTGAAATGGAATTTCAGAAATGTTTCAGTCTGAATGTTCAATTCAGAATATTTGTTTGAGAAGTGTTATATATGGTCAGATCCGATTTCAAATATATATATTTTTCAGGATGTATGACTGTAACGTCATACACAATGCACAGTAGAGTGTCTTTGTCTGAAATCCCTCAGGCCATCCTTAAAAATATTCTTGTTTGCCGTAACCCGACCGACCCTGTCAATTTAGGACCGACCCAATTAATTTTTTTTTTTTTCTTTTAGTCCGACCGACTTGCCGGTTGTAAACTTGCGTTAAGACCGACTGATTTTTTTTTTTACTCTTCAAACAACTAATACAAATGCAATAAAATTATATTAATTATATTTTAGTAAGTATTGTGAATATAAATTGCCCATAGGCCTACATACAAACGTAGGCTACGCTCTTAAAAAAAAATAAAAACCCGTGGCGTCATCTATGATTATAAGGGCTGTAGGCTATATGCGAAATGAAACCAAAATCGTGACACTCAGGGCCACGGACACTGATCTACATAGAATTAATTATATAGATCAGTGGCCACGAACCTGTGTCCCCACATCTTTACATTACTATTGGGCAGTTCCAGCGGTATGGACGTGACATTTTCAGTCAAAACTTGAAATATAAATTATCAGAAAATGCGTTTAATACTAATATATTGAAACGTCTGTTTATACATCCATACTCCCTTAATAAAGGAGTCCAGACGTTAGAAAAATATCGGTATACACATGCGTTTTATATTTAATATGAGGGAAATACACTTGCGTTACGGTCCGGACGTGACACAAAAAATCTTTAACTTTTAGGTGGTAAAATATGTTTTTAGTAATTCTATGAATTACACTGCGCAAACCAAAAGTAATATAGGCCTACCCACCGGATGAAGAAGGGTTGGCTCTCCACAGAACATAATATATTCATTTTATTTTATTTTTCGTGTTCGCATTTATGAGGAAGAAACAATGTTATGGACGTGACCGCTCTGAAAGCGGCACTACAAGACTGCTTTAAAACTTTCACAGAGACCTCAAACAGGCATTTAAAACACCAAATATTAAGGATTGGAATATCAAGCAAAATAATATTCGATGATTGATCGAAAATCGTATCTCTCCCCCCACATGCTCACCGGCAAGACGCTCCGACATTAAATTTCTCTGTAGCCTACTGTAGGCTAATAGGCCTATGCGTTGTAGCCCAGTCATTAAAAAACAATTTAGTTTCATATTCATGTTTAAATAAAATAATATATAATTTTTTTTATTTTATGTTGATTATATGAAAAGTTAAAAGCATGAATAAAATAAGATGATCCCGAAAATATCGGGAGAAAAATGGAGTGGGCCGCAGGCAGGATTTTGACCACTTCATTACGTTTGTTTTTGTAGAAAGCCTTTCTTTAAAGTGAATTTCGTTTTGTATTAATTGTATCTTAATTTTTATCAATGTTTTATCAACCAATTGCCTGGATTTAATCAATATAGCAGGCAATATAATCAGGACACGGAGGCGCCGGCGCGTGAACTGGAGCTCGTCTCTTAAATGAACCGAAACCCAGCGTATAGGCTACTTGCCTCACAGACCTGAGAAATAAATATATATATATATATATATATATATATATATATATATATATATATATATATATATATATATATATATATATATATATATAGAAAGCATGAAATGTGTACTTTTAAACAAAACAATTCAAAATGAAAGAAAACAGACTGATCTCTGCTTATGTAATCCGTATGAAATGTGCATTTCTCTCTGGCGGGTTCACTGCTGCGAAGATCGCGAGTCAGCATCGTCAACTTCATTTTTGACACAGAAAACACTTGTTTATTAATAAACAATTGAAATGTCTCCTTGATATATTTGACATATTAATAATCATTACTTTTCCCAGTTCTTTGTGACAGCTTTTAGGTGCGTTATTGGCAGCGCCACCCTTACACATGAACGCGTCACGAAGTTCTGGAAAACTGTCAGTGAAGTCCCGATATGCAAATTTGTTTAAATTCATACCTACGTAATCACCATGACCAAAATTTTACTTTTTTTTTTTTTTTTACTACATTGAATCTTGAAATAAATAAAATAAATAGTCCTGTTAAGGCAAACCAGAATATTTGTAAGGGTAGCCTCATTTACAGTCACATGTGGCGTTTACTATTGAACAGTGAATGATCAAGCAAGTGTACGTTACAGACACATCATCCACATGAATGTGTGTTATTAATCACAGTGATGCCTCTAATGCTTATGACGCACTGATGAGTTCAGCAGTTTTCCAATTTTCCGTCATCTCTTTCCAAAATGACAGTCAGCAACTCTCTTATGCCACTTGTTTTGCTGGGGCTTTTGTGGCAGCCAATGTAGAAATTAGGAATGTGCAAAACAACATTTTTAAATGGTTGCATCAGTGAATGGTCAACTAATCAACAACAAATAAACGTATATGATTGTCACTTTCAAAATATAGATTTCTCTGTAGTCATCTCGAATAATTAGATAAAAAAAAACAAATTGGATTTTTGTGCAGTTTGAACAAAGGCATCTATTTCCCCTTTCTCTCTGTTTTTACCTAGTAATGTTCTGTTTGCGCACACACACACACACACACACACACACACATAAACCTCAAAATCTCTCTTGCTTTTTCTGGTGGTGAAATCGCAATACTCATCCTCTTCTCTTCCCGTTCAGCACTCCTCTCATTTTACACTTCCTGTCAGCTCCCATAACACCTCCAGAGCCCTCATTCTACCGTCTCTCACTACCATCTGCCTGTTTTTCTCTATAAATGTGACCTTGCACTTTCTTTCAGCATCTTGTTCTGTTTTTGTCTCCCATATCTTTTAAATACACAAACACGCACACACTAACTCTCACTCTAGGGACTTGAATATTCAAATGACTAACACTTTTTTCACCATCCAAAACATTCAGTGACTCATTTTGGGAAGTTGACACAATTGAGTTTAAGTTTTTTTTAATTGAATATTTATATTTTGATTTATTTCAGCTTTTTCAATCACCAAAAACCACTTTAATAGTTTTAGTTAACTATTAGTAGTTAACAATAACAACACTGGACACAGTGCACTGAAAGAACAGTGTGCAACATAGTCAACCGCAATGAACTCAGGTTCTCCCTGAGTACTCGGTTGACTTTGTCGAGTGCACAAAGTGACCAAAATGTCCATCCCTGTGTCACACATGCGCAGTCTCTTACTCATCACGAATCATGCCTATTTCTACTCCTCCAGTCTGCAGGAGGCTCTGAGTCAGGTATCTCAAGCTTCAGGGTCACAGGTCAGAGGTCAGCCATCCCGCACGCCGTCTCAGGTGACGGTATTGAGCACTAGCGCCTCCCTGCTGGTCAGGAATGGAAGTGCGCAGCTGGAGGGCTGTCCGGATAAGGCGTCCACTGTGGGCGTGACCAGTCTGCAGGATGACTTTGGTATGCACCGTAAAATTGCCTGCTGTCTGTCACATCATCTTGTCATCCGTCACACCTGCCTGTCAAATTTGCATCCCGTGTGTCTGTCACACCAAGTACTATTTGTCAGATCTGCATGCTGTTTCTTATCATGTCTGTTAATTCCATTTGCATGTCATTTCCTGGAATCAATATTCAGTCAGTGTGCATCTGTAGCAGGTTTTCGTCAGATTGACAGGTTGTATTGGCTGTGGGAGTTAATCTTTATTTATCTCTATCAGTTTACTCTTTTTTTCTGCATGTGTATGTGGGATTTTATTTTTGTAAACATTAGGATGTTTGGGATCACACTGATTATACGGCTAACATCATGACTTTACTTCACATTTTGTATGCATGTTTGTGTGGCATGGACTTTCTTTGGTCAGTCAAACTCTTCCCTGGGGGTCTAGAGGTATTGATGCAGCACTCTCACTGCTGTGGTTAAGGTTTGCTTCCGGTCAGGGAACATGCTGGCTTATTTCCCTCGGGATCAATAGTGCATCTGATATTTATCTATAAATATCACTTGTTTTTGAACGGAGAAACACAATAAAATGTTATCAGCTTAAAAAGCTCATAAAGTCAGGAAGGATAGAGAAAGGATTCTTTGTCTTGTTTACACCTGGTATTAGCATTGGTATTAATCTCACTGAAGACGTTCCATGAACTCATGCGCATGTATTTATGGGCTGATTTGTCTGAATGGGGTTTAATTGGTCCCAACACTGGACCCCGTTTACACCTGTATTTAGTGCTGTCCACTGGTGATTGGATCACTTGAAATGAAACAATTATAACCAAATGACTGTTGTTACAGGCTGTCAAGAGTTTTTTTTTGTGTGTTAATTTTCTCTAGAATTAAATTTTTGCAATCATATTACATAATAGTTTCTTATGCTTTTGTATTACATGTTCAGTGGTTCTCGTCTACCCCTTTTCAACTGAAATGTCATATTTCTAGTTTTAAGAAAATTTTAACACTCAAAGAACTGAACAAAACAACTTCGGAGCCAATAGCCTTGTGGGCAGCGCTCCGACATATAGTGCAACTGAACCTCTGGTGCCCGAGTTCGACTCAGCAAGGGTGCATTCAATTGATCAAAAGTGACAATAAAGACATTTATTATGTTACAGAAGATTTCTATTAAAAAATCCCGTTCTTTTGAATTTTCTATTCATCAAAAAATTCTTACCGTTTTGTGAGAACTTGTGAACGTTAATTGTAAGTTATTTATATGTATAACAAATAAACTTCATTGCAATCAATTATCATATAATATTCAATTGTTTTATTGTAGATAGACGGGCAAAATAAAGCTTTTTAGAACCACTGTGCAACTAAAATCTTTACACAGGAAAGGAATCAAAAAGAGTTGGGCATTTCCAGTATAGACGGCTTTCCTGATTATAATGGCGTCAGTCTTGCCAGATTGAGGTGTTATTGTTCTGAAAACTTAGTGCAGACCAGCAGGTATTATGGGGGCAGTGTCCTATCTGTGGTAAAAGGCTCCACGCTCATGTGACCCTGCAACGTCTGTTATGTGACCCCTAACCTTCTGTGTGTTTGTGTGACTCAGGGAAGCTGACCCCGCCTCTCTATGAGGTCGGAGGATGTGACATGTCCCTGGTGAACTTTGAACCTGCAACCAGACGAGCCTCCAACAACCTCTGGTGAGTTACAGCACACGTACGACCAGAACCCAGAATCCCTTGTTGAATATCCAACAATTAACATTTTTCTCTATCTGCAGGGAAACAGACTCTCACCTCTCCAGTTCTACCTCAGTTCGTTTTTACCCTCATGACCTGGTGAGTGCTACTGAACACACACACACACACACACACACACACACACACAGAGAATATAAAGACTGTGAGAAAATATAGTGACATACAGTATGAGATTATGCATTGTGCACAAAAAGTGCTTGTGTGAGAAGGCAGCACAGTTGAGACTAGGGCTGGGCAATACGACAATATACATAATTTCAACAATATACTGTAAGGTGTCTTTAGTTAGAAATTCTGCTATATAATTTAATCACGGTATGTAAATATATCTGCATTGCACAGTTCTACTTTAAGTTGTTGGCATTTTAGTGTGATAAAGAAACATGCATGAATTAGAAAATAAAGAGCAGGATGTGCATGAGGTTTAAAAGAGTTAAGTGTAAAAAAAAAAAAAAAAACACCTCAGTGCGGCACTTGCACTGATTGACTTACACCCGAAGCACTATTGTCCATTGTGTGGAGTATTCACGTAAACAGCCGGTTATATCTTAAGTGAACGTAAACAGTTGGGTGAAAACTGAATGTGTATCAGTGTATTAGATCTGTTCATTAGGTATGGATTATAGCTTATTTCCACCACAGCACAAGAATATAAAAGGAAATTGTGACTTTTTATCTTACAATTTTGACTCTTTTTTTTCCTCACAATTGCGAGTTTTGGAAATATAAATTGCGACTTTATCAGAATTGCGGACTATAACTCGCAATTGCAAGTTTATAATTTTTTTTATTTTATTTATTCAGTGGCGGAAACAAGCTTCCATAATTAACTTTTGTTTTTATATTTAATTAATACAGGGAAGACTATGCAGTTTTTTTATTTGATTATTCAATTTCTGTAGTATTTTTTTTACTACATTAAATACTGTACCTACTGAACCTAAACAACTTTATTCAATTTGTATCTTTGTTCTATTGTATTTGTCCTATTGTTTGTGATTTGCTTCTTTGTTCTTATTTTATAATTACAAAAAATAACTATATTATGATATATAATGTTATCGTGAAATAACATTTCTCACATTGTGATTTTGGTCACATCGCCCACCCCTAGTTGAGATGATGAGCTCAGTCTGTGTGTGTGTGTGTGTGTGTGTGTGTGTGTGTGTGTAAACTCACCCCGGCTTAGTTCTCGTTTCCTCAGATGCGTCTGAATCGGTTGCTGTCCATGGACCCAGAGCTGTTGGAACAGCACGATGTGGATGGCAGTCCTGACCTGCAGGAGGCGCCGCACTCCACACAGGGCTCCACACACAATCACACACACTCACACGCGCACGCGCTCAAAACCAAGCAGTACTACCGCTTCTGGCTGCTGCCATACCTGTGGGTCGGGCTGCACTTTGACAGACTCACACTATTGGCCCTCTTCGACAGGTACACACACACACACACACATGAATGTGTAGTACTGATATGTTTCATCTCATATCCTGATGGAGCTGTGTGTGTGTGTGTGTGTGTGTGTGTTTATCAGGAACCGGGAAGTTCTGGAGAACATGCTCTCGGTGGCTCTTGCGGTTCTCGTGGCCTTCCTAGGTTCTGTGCTGCTAGTTCATGGGTTCTTCACTGACATTTGGGTTTTTCAGTTCTGCCTCGTTATCGCCAGTTGCCAGTACTCATTGCTGAAGGTGAGAGAATCACACTTTTTAAATACACACTGATCTAATAAATCATTTTTAATGAAAATTTGTCTTTTGATCCCTTAATCAGAGTGTACAACCCGACTCTTCATCACCCAGACATGTGAGTAACACACACACACACACACACACACACACACACACACACACACACACACACACACACACACACACACACACACACACACACACACTCACTCTAATACAGTAACACACACACTCCATTACTGTGAGCCAAACGCATATAAATTAGTGCAGGGAAAATAAATGCGTTCATTTCTGTGATTAATGGGACTTGTGCATTTATAAGAATATGTTTAGAGAGATGGCATTAAACAAAAAGTATTAAAAATATTCTAGATTCTACATTAATTTGGAAATTCAAATTGTGCATACACAACCGTTCAAAAGTTTGGTGTCAGTATGATAAAAAAAAAAAAACTTTAAGGACAACTTAAATTGATCAAATCTGACAGTAAAGACATTTATAATGTTACAAAAGAATTGTATTTTTAAAGGAATGCAGTTCTATTCATCAAAGAATCCTGAAAAAACATCATTGTTTCCACAAAAATATTAAGTAGCACAACTTTCTTCAACATTGATGATATATAAAATGTTTCACCAAATCAACACGTTAGATTATGATTTCTGAAGGATCATGTGACACTGAAGAATTCTTTTAAATTAAAAATAATATTTCACAATATTACAGTTTTTACTGTATTTTTTATCAAATAAATGCACTCTTGATGAGCATAGAGAAATTTTTTTTTATTTTTTTTTATTTATCAAACTGACTCCAAACCTTTAAATGGTTGTGTATATTCATGATTATATTTATACTAATTAATATCATCAAACCTTTTTAACATTTGCAAAAAGAAATTTATGGTCTAAATTCAGAGATGGAATGATTTTCTTTCCCTCCTGTGTGTGTTTAGGGTCATAATCGTATCATCGCCTACAGCAGGCCTGTGTATTTCTGTCTGTGCTGTGGGCTGATCTGGCTGTTGCACTATGGGAGTGTAAACAGCAGCTCCAGTGCAGTGTCTCTATATGGAGTCGCTCTCACCAGCTCCATCCTGTTGTCTCAAGCGCGGGATCTCCTCATTGGTGAGCACTGAGCGTAAATTCCCAGCAGATGAATATGTAGTGGTTTTTGTTTTGCGCTTTTATTGAAATCTGCGAGCCATAAGCTTTTTCCTCAGCATTCCTGTGAAAGTAGAAAAATATTCCAGAGCTGAGTACAGAGAAAATCCTGCTGATGGGACGGGACTCAAGTACTCCGGCTTCACATTATCTCTCTCTTTCGTCTCTCTCACTCTAGTTTTTACCCTGTGCTTTCCCATCATCTTCTTCATTGGGCTGCTCCCTCAGATTAACACTTTTGTCATGTACCTGCTTGAGCAACTTGACATTCACGCCTTCGGAGGAAACGGTAACATATGTGCCCATTGTAAAAACTGTTGTGTTTGTGATGAGATTGGTGTTTTAGAGACTCATTGTAATGTCTGTCTTCACTCCCAGCATGCACCAGTCTGCTCTCAGCTCTCTATAGTGTTCTGCGCAGCGTCGTCACCATAGCGATGCTCTATGGGTTCTGCTATGGCGCCCTAAAGGTGATGAATCACTTTCTGGATTTCAGTTGTATTTGTGTGGATGTTGGATTGTTCTGTGTTGAAGCACACTGAATATTCCTCTGTATATTATGTTTGTTTTCAGGACTCCTGGGATCCTCAGCACATTCCTGTGCTTTTCTCTGTGTTTTGTGGGCTGTTGGTTGCTGTTTCATATCATCTCAGCCGCCAAAGCAGTGACCCCTCAGTTCTCATGTAAGTCTTTCTGCGAGTGTGTGGGTTTGTGCTTTTGATAAATAATTCTTGCATTTTTCCTGCTGTAAGTACTTTGAATTGAGCTCTTTGAGTATTTATTATTTGTTTTAGGAACTTTTAGTCCAGTGGTTAGTTTGTATTTTGTCGATTTTAATCCTGTCTTCTGTATGTGTAGTTCATTAGTGCAGTCAAAGGTCTTCCCTAACGTAAAAGAGAAAAATCCGGAGGATCCTCTTTCTGAAGTGCAGGATCCGTTACCAGAGAAACTCCGCAGCTCTGTGGTGAGCAATACATGCATAAATCTCACAAACATAGACAGACACACATGGACTCTTCTGTCTTGAATGATGCGTCTGTGTCTCTCTTTCTCCCTGGCTACAGAATGAGAGACTACAGTCAGATGTGATTGTGTGTGTCGTCATTGCTGTCCTGTATTTCGCCATTCATGTCAGCACCGTTTTCATCGCCTTACAGGTAAAACACTATGAATATAAATACAGTACTTATAAAATTCTGGCTGATACTGATATGGCAATAATTATTTGCATGTTACGGACAAAAACTGATACATGGAAATATAAAAAAAATATTTTACATATTAAAAATAAACCACTAAAAAGTAAAATATAATATTTATTTTGAGATTGGCTAAATATTACATTTAACAGATTTTTAAATGATTAATGTTTTTAAAGATTTACTTTAACTAATGTTAATGGGAAATAAGAATGCACAATAAAATACCCAAAATTGGCTCATACACTACCATTCAAATGTTTGGGGTCAGTACTTTTTTTTAAAGAAATCAGTATTTTTATTCAGCAAGGATGCGTTCAATTCATCAAAAGTGACAGTAAAGAAATGAATGTTACAAAAGATTTCTATTTCAAATAAATGCTGTTTTTTTTTACTGAAATAATTTCATGGTTTCCTATTAAGCAACACAAATGCTTAATCAACACTGTTTGTAATAATAATAAATGTATTTTGTGTACCAAATCAGCATATTCTAATGATTTCTGAAGGATCATGTGACACTGAAGACTGGAGTAAAGATGCTGAAAATTCAGCGTTGCATCACAGGAATAAATTGAATTTTATAATATATTCAAATAGAAAACATTTTTTTAAGTTGTAATAATATTTCATCATATTACTGTTTTACTGTATTTTTGATCAAATAAATGCAGCCTTGGTGAACATAAGAGGCTTCTCTTAAAAGCATGAAAAAACAACAACCCCAAACGATTGAACGATAGTGTCTTTCCAAAATCTGACAATAAATAATAAAAATTTTTAAAAAAAAAACACTTATATCGGCCAGTAATCTTTAGCAGTATGTTGTGTATCCCTAAATATGATCATACTGCACTTCATAGTTCAGCTGCAGGTAAATCAAACTCCAAGAATACATATTGTATCATAATCAAACTACAGATAAATATTAGTAGAATAAATAGACAGTTCTTGACTGTTCTTGTCCCTCTGTCTTCTCGTCTAGCCATTTTTGAGCTATGTTCTGTACGGTCTGGTTGGGGCAGTTGGGCTGTTAACTCACTACCTGTTGCCCCAGATGAGGAAGCAGTTACCCTGGTACTGCTTCTCGCACCCTCTGCTCAAAACCAGGGAGTACTATCAGTTTGAAATCAGGGGTGAGTCACACTACAGACGTTGAAAATTCTGTTTACTGCTATTTAAATGGGACTCCGTTAGCATTAACTGTACTGAAGCACGTGTTTTCTGTGTGCAGGTGCTGCCCATGTCATGTGGTTTGAGCGCGCACATGTGTGGCTGCTGTTCGTGGAGAAAAACATCCTCTATCCACTCATTGTGCTTAATGAGCTGAGTGGCAGCGCACAGGAGCTCGCCAGCCCCAAGAAACTCAACACAGAGTCAGTATTCCCTCTTCTGTCTAACCTCCTGCCTTGTGTCCTTTTGTATTCAGTGTTAAGGTTCTTGTTTTTTTTTTATTGACTGTCTGCATCTGATCGTCATGTATTAGCCAAACATTGCTCTGCACTATCATTTACAAGAAATCAATTCATTCTCTCTCTCTCTCCCTCTCCCTCTCCCTCTCCCTCTCCCTCTCCCTCTCCCTCTCCCTCTCTCTCTCTCTCTCTCTCTCTCTCTCTCTCTCTCTCTCTCTCTCTCTCTCTCAGGGTCGGAGCTCTAGTGATAACTGTCGCTGGGCTGAAGCTGCTGCGTTCTTCCTTCAGTAGTCCAACATATCAGTATGTCACTGTCCTCTTCACGGTCCTGTTCTTCACGTTTGATTACCAGCAGTTCTCCGAGACATTGCTGCTGGACCTTTTCATTATGTCCATCATTTTCAGCAAGGTCAGTCCTCGTTCCTATAGAATCGATTTTTTTTTTCTTTCGGGAGTTTGATATAGGATATGCCCTCTGATGACATACAGAGTTGAATAGATTGTCCAACACGTCCTAGTCATTCCAGACACAATTTAAAGACACTTGTAAGATTCTGTTAGTTATTGAATCCTAACATTTTAGACTAATTAGTAGATTGATTACTAACCAACAGAAATCAGACAAGACAGACCTCTGGAATACTTGATTTTGATTGATCAAATATTTGTGAATGATGACTGTTTAACCAGGCAGCTTGTCCCAGGCAGCCAAATTGTTAATTTCATGTCTCTTATATCACTCTATGTTCTCTAGTTTATTTGAAAGGCCATATTAAGTAGCATAATGTAACGTTTTCTTTATTCTCTATAACTCAAATCAATGTTTTATTTTTATTTTATATTTTATTTTATTTTATTTTAAAAAGCCATATTAAGCAGCATAATGTAAAGTTCTCTTTATTCTCTATAAATCAAATCAATATTAAATTTTTTATTTAATTTAATTTAATTTAATTTTGTTATTTTATTTTATTTTAAAAAGCCATAATGTAAAGTCAGTCAATACCACAGACCCCTTCAGGTGATACAACGCCCACTGCTTCTCTTACATTATCCCTCACGAATTGCCAGTTTGTTGTTGTTTTTTTAGATACTTTGCAAAGTCCGTATTGTATAATTGTGTGTTTTGTTTTGTTTTGTAGTTATGGGAGCTCTTTTATAAGCTGAAGTTTGTTTATACCTACATCGCGCCGTGGCAGATTACCTGGGGCTCTGCCTTCCATGCCTTCGCCCAGCCGTTTGCAGTGCCACGTATCCTTATCACACATTGTGTTTCAGATTTAACATATTTTACAGGATTTGTCAAACCCTGGCGTCTTTGTGATTCTTTGTGTTCTTCCTTGACTCCGCCCCCCTCCAGACTCTGCCATGTTGTTAGTGCAGGCCATTGTGTCTGCTGTGTTCTCCACTCCATTAAACCCTTTTCTTGGCAGTGCCATCTTCATCAGCTCCTATGTTAGACCTGTGCGCTTCTGGGAGAGAGAATACAAGTAAGACACTCAGTGTACATCAGTGTCTCCGTTTTCTTTTGCCATTTTAGCCCAGCTCACAAAGCTTTGTTGATTTTAATTTGTGTTTCAGTACTAAGCGAGTCGATCACTCCAACACTAGACTTGCGTCGCAGCTTGACAGAAACCCAGGTACTGGTTTACATAGAGTATCTGTTATAAATGTATAATCATTCTTAATTTAGTTTCTTGCCCTTTGAGGTCTAGATTTGTGTGACATCTCTAAACCTGTGTCGTCTCATCCCATCTCTCATGTTGTCAGGTTCAGATGATAATAACCTGAACTCCATCTTCTATGAGCATTTGACGCGTTCCCTGCAGCATTCTCTGTGTGGAGATCTGCAGCTGGGCCGCTGGGGAAACTACAGCACTGGAGACTGCTTCATCCTGGCATCTGATTACCTCAATGCTCTCGTTCACCTCGTCGAGATCGGCAACGGCCTCATCACCTTCCAGCTCAGAGGACTTGAGTTCAGGGGTGAGGAGAGGAAAAGACAAAAAGAGAGATCATGAGATTATAAGAAATGTTTCTTGAGCAGCAAAGCAGCATATTAGAATGATTTCTGAAGGATCATGTGACACTGAAGACTGGAGTAATGGTGCTGAAAGGGAATACATTACATTTTAAGATATGTTAAAATAGAAATTACATTTTAAATTGTAATGATATTTCACAGTATAGCTGTTTTTACTGTATTTTTGTTCAAATAAATCCAAAACATTAAAAAATCGTATCGACCCCAAACCTTTGAACAGTAGAGTACATTTTTAAAAGTTATAGTTCTTGGAAATGTAATATATTATGTAAAAACAGGATTTTGCTAGCTGTTAATTGCTCAATGTACTCTAAATTTAGAAATGAAAGCTCTCTCCCCAATCCACCCTGACCATTTGTAGAAATTAAGCCACAAAAACAGGTCATTCAGGAATCATTACATTAGTAATGTCACAACCATGAGCACATTAACATAACTGACCATGGCTTTGGTGCATAGTTATTAATGTTGAAATGATTATATGATTCTAGTTAAAAGATTCTGTCACATTTCTTTTCCTATTCCTATCCTAGGGACGTATTGCCAGCAGAGGGAGGTGGAGGCGATAACAGAGGGAGTTGAAGAAGATGAAAGCTGTTGTTGCTGTGAGCCTGGTCACCTTCCCCATCTGCTGTCCTTTAATGCTGCGTTTGGACAGCGCTGGTTGGCCTGGGAGGTTCTGGTCACTAAATACGCCCTGGAGGGCTACAGCATCACCGATAACAGTGCCGCGTCTATGCTGCAGGTGTTTGATCTGCGGCGAATCCTCACCACCTACTACGTTAAGGTCAGCACACACGTATTGCCGTCCTGTACCTAACTGCTCTGTTGAAAACTGGCTAGGTGAGGTTTAACGTTCTGAAATTGTGTTTAAAATAATTTATTTATTGTATATGTGTTTGAATGTGTGTAGGGCATCATTTATTATGTCATCGCGTCTCCTAAACTGGAGGAGTGGCTGGCGAATGAAGCCTTATTGGAGGGCTTGAAGAGCTGTGGAGAGAGAAACTATGTTGACCTGGATCCAACCTTTAACCCCAATATTGATGAAGACTATGATCACAGACTGGCTGGAATCTCCAGAGACAGTTTCTGCTCCGTCTACCTCAGCTGGATCCAGTACTGCAACTCACGGAGAGAGAAGGTAAACACATGTATTCTGCCTTTACTAGTGTGTGTGAACTAGCTTTACAGATAGCTAACAATCTCCAATAAAGAACCAGGAAGCAACGTGCTCTGTTGGTGTGTTTTACTGGAAAGACTGTAAAACTGTAACATACAGAAACAAAGAAAATGCATATTACAATCTCAATAGGGTGAATATACAATGCAAATATAAAATAAGTAGCTTAGAATAAACTAAAAACCTCAAAAAACGATCGCATTAGCGAGCGACAAGCACGATGCCAATATACATGGAAAATGCCATAGGGAAGCTAACAATACTAGCGCCACATATTTCCTTACAAATTACGAATTGAAAACATGTTAAAATTACTAAATTTGGTATCTAAAAGAAGCTAAGATCACTATCAAACAAATACTTACAGACAGATCTTTTTTAGGGACCAAAATAATAATTTACAGACTTTAACACTCTGGAGTACGACTTGCTGTGGGACTGTTAGGAGAATCACTGAACTACGGAAGCTCTGCGTGGACAAAACGCAAGAAACTCAAAACACAAATAACTCTTCCCACAAGGGGGCAGTACACTCCCCGCCTGGTATACTGCTATAACACTCTTAACCTTTAACTAATAACACAATTTCTGAAATAGGTCTTGTGTACACCTTAGCAGTACCTTCTTTAATTATCCGTACATCTACTTTACGTACTCTCTTATCTCGACCAGGATAAGTGTCCACAATAAGTCCAGTAGGCCATTCGTTTCTTTTGACCTGAGTGTCCTTTAGGAGAACAACGTCACCAATGGCTAAGTTTGGTTGATCTGCTTGCCATTTTCTTCTTGGTTGAAGCGTTGCAAGATACTCTTCTCGCCATCGTTTCCAGAACGAGTTGGCAAGACTTTGCACCTGTTTCCATTGCTTACGGTACAAGTCCTTAGGATCAAAGTCTCCAGGTGGAACAGAGACGGGACAGATTTTCTGAGTGAGAAGGGCACTTGGTGTCAGCAAGTCGGGTTGTTGAGGATCGGATGACACAGGTACTAATGGACGACCATTCATTATGGCTGTTACCTCTGCCATGAGCGTCACAAGAACCTCATGAGTCAGATTTGGAGAGTGAACTTTCAGCAGCATAGCGTCCAAAATACGTCGGGCCACTCCGATCATTCTTTCCCACACCCCTCCCATGTGAGAGGAGTGAGGTGGGTTGAACTTCCAAGTGCATGCCTCATTTTTGAGGTAGGATTGAAGCTCTGGATCTTCTGAACTTATCTGAAGCTCTTTGCACGCTCCAACGAAGTTCGTTCCACAATCTGATCGAAAGAGCTTTGTGGGGCCTCTTATGGCCAGGAACCTTCTGAGAGCATTTATGAAACTTGAAGTTGAGAGGGACTCAACTACCTCGATGTGGACTGCTCGTGTGACTAAACAGGTAAACATTACTGCCCAGCGTTTGTTCTCTAACACTCCACCTCTTGTCCGGCGGATGCTGATGTTCCATGGTCCAAACACGTCCACCCCGACATGTGTGAAAGGAGGAGTTTGGATGAGACGATCAGCTGGAATGTCTGCCATTTTTTGTTGTTGTACATTTCCTCTTAACCTGCGGCAGGTTGTGCATTTGTTGAGAAAATTTGTCACCAACCTTTTTCCTCCAAGGATCCACAGTCCAGCAGACCTGATGGCTCCTTCTGTGATGTGTCTACCTTGGTGCACAACCTGCTCGTGGTAGAACTGGACCAGCAAAGCAGCAATGTGATGCTTCTTTGGAATAACAATGGGTTGGCTTTGTTCTTGAGTTATTTCTGCAGAAGTCACACGTCCTCCTACTCGCACCAGTCCTTCTTTGTCCAAAAACACATTGAGATTCTTCAGTGGACTGTGTTTTAGTATGTCCTCTCCTTTGTTCAAAGTTTTTATTTCCTTTTCAAATGTCTCGCCTTGAACCGTCCGTACAATAACTAACTTTGCTTGTGTTAGAGCGTCCATCTTTGATTCATTTGACTCAGGAGCTTTTGAGATAGATCTGACCTTTTCAATGAGTTTGGCGATAGCTTGTGTAAGACGTTTCCAACTGGAGAAGCGCTCAAACCTCTGTGAGCCGAGCGATTTTGTCACAGTCATTGTAGCAAATGTTGAGACTTGTGGGCGGACTTCAATGTCTGTGGCAGGTTCAACAAGTTGAAAGCTGTTTGGTTGCACAGGACACTCTTCATCACTTTTCCTTAAGAATTCAGGACCAGTAAACCAATTGGTAGAACTCAGTAATGAAGCTGGCACATGCCGTGTTCCATGATCAGCAGGATTGCTTTCCGTGCTCACAAAGTGCCACTGACTGGGTTCAGATGACTTTCTGATGCGAGCAACACGGTTGGCCACGTAGACATAGAACCTTCGGCTGTTGTTGTTGATGTAGCCTAAGACTACTCGGCTGTCAGTGTAGTATTTCACTTTGTGAATTTCGATGTCAAGTTCATTTAGTAGCATGTCTGCCAGCTCCACCGCCAGAACTGAAGCGCATAGCTCCAAACGAGGTACTGTGTGGACTTGTCTAGGAGCTAATTTGGACTTACCCATGCAGAAGCCTACGTAGACGTGACCTTCGGTGTCTATGGCTCGAAGGTACGCAACTGCTGATATGGCTGATGTAGAGGCGTCTGCAAAGACACACAGCTCTCTTTGACAGGTAGATTGCAGTGACGTGTTCACATACTGTCTGGGGATTTGTAGTTTCTCAAGGTCAACAAGCGAGTTTTTCCAAGATTTCCATTGTGCCTCTTTTTCTGCTGGCAGTGGAGTGTCCCATTCACAGTTCTCTGAGCACAATTCTCTGATGAGAGACTTGCCTTGCATGATGATGGGGGCCACAAACCCCAGGGGATCATACAAGCTGTTAACAGCAGAAAGAATGCCCCTTCTTGTGAATGGCTTGTCTTCTCTTGACACGAGGAAGGTGAAACAGTCATTTTGCAAATCCCAGTTCAGTCCTAAACTTCTCTGTAAGGGCAGGGGCTCTGCACCAAGGTCAAGGTTTTTCAGTTCCTTTGCACGTTCTTCAGATGGAAACGCTTCCATTACACCTGGGCTATTGGAGGCTATTTTGTGCAAACGAATGTTAGAGTCTGCAAGCATTTCTTTGGTGCTTTTCAGAGTTTGAATGGCGCTGGCGTCTGAAGGAAAGGAAGCCAGTCCGTCGTCAACGTAAAAGTTTTTAAGAACAAACTGTTTGGCCTCGTCACTGTACTCCTCTTGTGTAACCAGCGCCGCCCTCCGGAGGCCATAAATTGCTATGGCGGGAGACGGGCTATTTCCAAACACGTGTACAGTCATCCTGTACTCTCTGATGAGCTTTGTGGGATCGTTACCTTCATACCATAGGAAACGCACAAAGTCGCGGTGGTCCTCACGAATGACAAAACAATAGAACATTTGCTCTATGTCTGCAGTGATTGCCACAGGTTCTTTGCGGAAACGCAAGAGGACCCCGATAAGGGTGTTGTTCATGTCTGGGCCGCTCAACAAAACATTGTTTAGAGACGTGTCTTCGTGAGTGGCACTAGAGTCAAACACTACACGTATCTGGTCAGGTTTGCGAGGATGGTAGACACCAAAGAACGGTAGGTACCAACACTCTTGTTCTTTGTCGAGTGGCGGGACGGGTTCCGCGTGTCCTGACTCAAACATTTTCTGCATAAAGTTCAAGAAATGTTCTTTCATGTGGGGCTTTTTGTTAAGCACGCGACGCAGCGAATTGAGACGTTTGACCGCTTGGTCTCGGTTGTTGGGTAGTCTGTGCCTGTTTGGTTTAAAGGGTAGTGGCGCCACCCAGCTGTTGGACTCGTCCATAAACATCTGCTCATCCATGATCTCCAGGAAGAGTTCATCATCCACTGACATAGCGGGTTTGTCATCATGTGGCGTTCTCATGAACAATTTGTTGGTGAGACAGTCGTTCTCATCTATGTCAATCAAGCTGGTCATGCTCAAAGAGTTAAATGTGGAGTCAGTGCTCAGGACCTTTTCTTTGACATGGAATGAGTTGGAGCAAGAGTCCAAGAGAGATGTGCGTCCATTGTTCAACACTGTTGTGCGGTAAACACTGATTTTGCTTGGCACGTGAGCACCCCCAAGGCAGACCTCACCTATTATGACCCAGCCAAGGTCGAGGCGCTGGGCGTACGGAGCATCGTGGGGGCCGTTGTAGTGTTCTCTGACCTTGTGCACTCTTGGTATGTCCCGACCAAGGAGGACCAGTATTGAAGCATTAGGGTCCAAATCTGGAATCTTGGCTGCCAAATGCTTGAGGTGAGTGTGGTGTATTGCGACCTCCGGCGTCGGGATCTCAGATCGATCATCTGGGAGCATGTTGCACTCGATTAATGTGGGAAGCTGGACGCTAGTGTTGCCGTCGAGAGACTCTACTATGAAACCGTCAGCTCGGCGTGCCCTTGTCTCACTTACACCTGAGCAGGTTTTCAAAGTGTAAACTTTGGTGCCTGTGTTAACGTTAAAGATCTCAAAGAATTCCGTCTTTGCTAAAGACCTATTGCTTTGCTCGTCTAACACAGCATAGGCTTTCACTGCCTTTTCTTTGTGTCCAGCAGGATAAATGTTTACTAGACAGATTTTGGAGCATGAGCGTGAGCTGGTACCTTTGCCACAGATCTCAGTACATTTGGACACAATGGCTTGGACAGAACTTTCTCGTTGCTCCCCGCCATGCCCGTCTGAGGCTGCAGAGCCTGGAGTTTCCGTTTTCCAGGGTGCTGGTCCAGGGTGCAGCGCGGTGGTGTGGTGGTCGCTTTTACACTCATTGCAATGTACACTTGTGTCGCAGTCTTTTGCCATGTGGTCAACGGAGGAACAGCACTTGTAACAAATGTTCTTTTCCTTCAGAATGGCTTTTCTCTCATCCAAGGTCTTTGCTCTGAAACCACGACACTTGCGGAGGGAGTGTGGTTTGTTGTGGAGCGGGCACAGTTTATCTGGATCAACCATCTTTTGGTCAGAGGAGTCACGATAGCCTTTTGGAGCAGTTATTTCAGTTTTTCGAACAGATACTGCAGTTTTGAAGTTGGGCTTGTTCAGCCTTTCAGGCCTATAAACACTTGGGCAACCAGTAGAGAGCAAGGGGGCAAAGCTTGGGTCATTGAGAGTTTTAGCTTTGTCGCACACAAACTTCACGAAAACAGGGAATGGCGGGTATGAAGCATGGTGTTGCTCTTTGTAGTAGGATGCTGAAGTAATCCATTTCTCTTGGAGGTGGAATGGGAGTTTTTGAACAATAGGAGTGATGCCCCGGGACGTATCTAGGTAACTCAAGCCAGGTAGGAGACCATCTACACGGGCAGCATCGAGCTCTGAGATGAGATCACCTAGCTCCCTCAACTTGTGGTTTTCTCTGTTTGCGATTTTGGGAAAATCTTCCAACCTTTTCAGGAGAGCATTCTCTATCGCTTCCGGGGACCCATAGCTATCCTCCAGTCTTTGCCACACCATTTTGACACCAGCTGTGGCATCATAGGTGTGTACAGCCCTTAATCGTTTTGCTTGCTCTGATGATTTGGGGCCTAACCACTTGCAGAGGAGATCCAACTCCTCTCTTGGGGATAAATAGAGTCCTTCTATAGCATTCAAAAAAGATGCCTTCCAAGCCCAGTAATTTTCAGGCTTATCATCAAACGTCAGAAGCCCTGAGCTAACCAACTCTCTGCGAACCAAATATTTGGCTAAGTCTGATGTAGCTGGGGAATTGGGCTCGTTCGCACTGACAGCAGGGCGTGGAGACGATAGCCTGGGCTGGAAAGGGGGAGACTGATGGATAGAGCGTGGCTGAAATCTGTGGTCAGTAGTAACTGGGGTTGGATACTGCGAGTGAGATGTGAAAAAAGCATTTTTGAATGAGCTTTGGGCATAAGAACGATCTGCTCCACTGGTGATGCCATTATGTGAGGAATGCGCCACTTGTAGCTCTTGAAACCCATATTCACTAATCTCACTGTTTTGTACGCTGTGCTCTTTGACTTTATTTTGCACAAAATCACCACTGTAATTTCCTCGCTGAGCTGCTGGAAGCACTAGTGTGGTAGCTTGTGTGGAGTCAAAGTGGGTATTAGCCGGCGGAGGTGGAACTGGTATGGGCTGGACGACATTGTCCCTGTTTTTTGGAAACCAGGTATCTCCACCTTCACCTTCGGCTGCTGCCTCCAGGACCTCTGCCTCGGCGTTGGCGGCTGCAGCTGCACTCTGTAGACGCAGTTTGAGGAGGTCAGCACTGAGCTCTGCTTTCTTTTTAGTAGCTTCAGCTTCGATGTGGGCTTTTTCTTTTATCACCTCTGCTTCTCTTTCGGCGTATGATGCCTGTGCTTGAGCGGCAGCTGCTTTAGCACGTGCTTTTGCTGCCAAAATGCTTGCATTGGACCTTTGACTGGCACGTGACCGCTGACTGGAACGTGAGGTGTTAGAACAGTTCGATCTCGTTTCCCACAGGTCACCAACGTTGCTGACTGTACTTTGGTGGTCCGGGACAGCAGTGTTGTCTTCTGTATCGACTTTTGGCTGACCTTCCATTTGTCTTTTTACTATTCTGCCTTTACTAGTGTGTGTGAACTAGCTTTACAGATAGCTAACAATCTCCAATAAAGAACCAGGAAGCAACGTGCTCTGTTGGTGTGTTTTACTGGAAAGACTGTAAAACTGTAACATACAGAAACAAAGAAAATGCATATTACAATCTCAATAGGGTGAATATACAATGCAAATATAAAATAAGTAGCTTAGAATAAACTAAAAACCTCAAAAAACGATCGCATTAGCGAGCGACAAGCACGATGCCAATATACATGGAAAATGCCATAGGGAAGCTAACAATACTAGCGCCACATATTTCCTTACAAATTACGAATTGAAAACATGTTAAAATTACTAAATTTGGTATCTAAAAGAAGCTAAGATCACTATCAAACAAATACTTACAGACAGATCTTTTTTAGGGACCAAAATAATAATTTACAGACTTTAACACTCTGGAGTACGACTTGCTGTGGGACTGTTAGGAGAATCACTGAACTACGGAAGCTCTGCGTGGACAAAACGCAAGAAACTCAAAACACAAATAACTCTTCCCACAAGGGGGCAGTACAACATGCTTGTGATCAATTTAATGCATCCTTGCTGAATAAATGTATTAATTTATTTTAAAAAATCTAAATATCAATCTTACTGACCCCAAACTTTTTAATAGAAGTTTGTAAACACAATTTTAAATTGCTACTGTCTCTCTCACTCTCTTTCTTTCAGCCACTAGACAGTGAGAAAGACTCTACATTGGTTTTGTTGTGTTATGGTCTGTGTGTTTTGGGAAGGAGAGCTCTGGGAACTGCATCTCACCATATGTCCAGGTAAGGGTGCAAAAATCCTTTACTGTGCTGGAGATTTTCCAAAAAGCTTGTTATGAAGACACTCTATTCTGATGGTGTGTGTTTGGGTTCTTACAGTAATCTAGAGTCGTTCCTCTATGGGCTGCATTCCTTGTTTAAGGGAGATTTCCGGATCTCATCTGTGAGAGATGAATGGATATTTACTGACATGGAACTGCTGAGGAAGGTGGTTGTGCCTGGAATTCGCATGTCACTCAAACTGCACCAGGTGAGATGCGGTTGAGACGAATTTCTATGTCATATGTTCTCTGTGTCATATCAAATGTGACTTGTATTATTTTATGCGTTTGGGGTACATTTTAACCATAGTTAATCTCTCTCTGCAGGATCACTTCACCTCCCCTGATGAGTATGAGGAATCATCTGTGTTGTTTGAGGCGATTTCGTCACACGAGCAGACGCTAGTGATCGCTCATGAGGGCGACCCGGCCTGGCGCAGTGCCGTCCTGTCCAACTCTCCCTCTCTGCTCGCCCTCAGACACGTGTTGGACGAAGGGACAAACGAATACAAGATCATCATGCTTAATAGACGCTACCTCAGCTTCAGGGTCATAAAGGTGAGGGCAAAAAGACAGGATAAAATAAAGGAAAACAGGGAAAAGACAACTTTATTAGGACATAAGTCATTTTCTGTTTTTGCATGTGTATTCTTAGGTGAATAAGGAGTGTGTGCGCGGTCTGTGGGCGGGGCAGCAGCAGGAATTGGTGTTTTTGCGGAACCGAAACCCGGAGCGTGGAAGCATCCAGAATGCCAAGCAAGCACTACGCAACATGATCAACTCTTCGTGCGACCAGCCAATCGGATACCCAATATATGTGTCGCCCCTGACAACATCTTACTGTAATACACACCCCCAGCTGGGACACATACTGGGAGGACCAATCAGCATCGCCAACATACGAAACTTTATCGTCAACACGTGGCACAGGTGTGTGTGTGTGGTTGAATGAGAAAGAATGGATGTGTTTTGAGTGATGTCACAATAACGGCGCCTATCTCTCTCACTGCAGACTGCGTAAGGGTTGCGGTGCTGGCTGTAATAGTGGCGGGAATGTTGAAGATTGTGATGCAGGTGGCTTGTCGTGTGGCAGTGGGAATTCTGGGAATTCTGGGACAGGAGCAAGTGATTCCCAGCACAGCTCAGGACCTACAGCACTGCACGCTTACACACCTCATTCTCTGGGTAAACACACAGTCGATGCGTAGACATCATTTACTGGTTAAGCACATATAATTATGATGAATATGTATTCTAATGATCCTCTATCTGAGTTTTTAGGTTTACCGTGATGTGTCTGACACCTTTATAGATATAATATACACTCACAGGCCACTTTATTAAGTACACCTGTTCAACTGCTCGTTAACGCAAATATCTAATTAGCCAATCACTTTGCAGCAACTCAATGTATTTAGGCATGTAGACATGGTCAAGACAATCTGCTGAAGTTCAAACTGAGCATCAGAATGTGGAAGAAATGTGATTTTAAGCCTCGTTCAGACTGTCAGTCCAAATCTGATTTGTGTGCATGTCCGATTGGAATCTGATCATATTTAGCAAGAGTAAACGACAATAAATCACATGAAATGCGCTTTTTACAAATCCGTTTCGAGCTACATTCATAGTGGTTCATAGTTATTCCTAGAAATGTGGTTTAAAAATCTATTCAAATAACATTTCTGGAAATCTGGTTTAGTCTGACCCCTCCAATCGGATTTCGCATGGTTTGTCACTTTCACACGGCACGTAAAATGTAAACATGTCAGACGTTGTTATAGGAAACTTCCTGAAAGTCACTGCAGAAACAAGGTTGTGTTGTTGCAAAGTGCCGGTCGAGCAGACAATTACCATATAATGGAGACAATAGAGTATAAAGCGATTCGAACGAATTTCCCCATTGTGGGATAAATAAAGGTTTCTAATCTAATAAAGATTTAATTTTAAGACTGGCGGAGATGACAGCACTGAATAAAGTGGCGCATACCAGTCTGCTACATTTCTGCCTCTGTCTCATAAGACACAGTAGTCCAGCGCGGCGGCTACACATTGTCATGGTGTAAATAAGACAACATCTGTATTACAAACCCCCCAACTGCTGTTGTTTTTGGCGTATACATAATGCAAAGTCATTGCCATAGAACCCAATGCAGATATTCTGGAAAACGAAAGAGCGCCGTGGGACATACAAATCGGATCCGTACAGTTGCGATACACAGTGTGTACAGTCAATAATTTAGATCAGATTACAATAATCAGATTTGGACCGACAGCATGAATGTGACACGGTTGTTGGTGCCAGACGGGCTGGTCTGAGTATTTCAGAAACTGCTGATCTACTGGGATGGCATCTCTAGGGTTTACAGAGAATGGTCCAAAAAAGATAAAAATATCCAGTGAGTGGCAGTTCTGTAGGCGAAATAGAATGGACAGACCAAAACCTCTGAGGAATGTTTCCAGCACCTTGTTGAATCTATGCCATGAAGAATTAAGGCAGTACTGAAGTCAAAAGGGGGTCCAACGTGAGTGTATGTTTATTGCCGAAGCATTTGCAACAGTCAAACAAAACTAGAAAAGGAAAGGTCAGATCAGACGGATGGATGGATAAATATTGTCAAATAATAAAAAAAGTAACAGTCTCTCTCTCTTCAGGTACAAGTCAGAGTTCTCAGTCTGTTCAGTCTGGTTTGGTGCGTCAGTCTCCCGCTCGTGCATCTGTCGTGAGTCAGTCGTCCTCGTATCGGCACAGCAGCAGCCGCCAGTCTTCACTCCGCACATCTGTCACGGGTCTGGAGCCCTGCAGACGTTCCTCCAGCAGCCAGCTATCTCTCCGTACGCTGCCCACCTCCCTGCAACTCCGCCTGGGCAACGCTTCAGCCGCCAACCCCGACCCGCCCGGCCCATCCAGCTCTCTCTCCGCCCACTCCATCCCACCCTGCAAACGACACGCCCACACGCTCGCAGGCCTGCTGGGAAACGAAGCCTTAGGGCTGGGGACGGACATTCATCCTCACCCCCATCATCATCTTCACTACATCCACCATCATCATCACAATCCCTCGCTGTCCTGCCTGAGGAGGGACGACATCTCCTACAGGGTGCAGGTGAGCGTCTGGCTTGCTTGCATTTGGACCTTTGTGAAATTTGTTGTTATCATGAAATGTATGCATTTGTTGTGTGTAGATTGTTGATGTGAGTCAGGTGTTGGACGTGATGAATCATCCCAAGAGGAAGGAGCTGGTGTGGCCAGATGAGAGCATGAGACTGAGATCTGGACGTAACTTCTGGAGAGAGTGGAGTCCCCTAGAAGGCATGGAGGGTCATGTGCGTATATTACACAACAGTGTTTTTATTTTAAAATAAAACTATTCAAAAAAATTGAACTCACCCTCAAGTTGTTTCAAACCTGTTTGAATTTCTTTCTTCTGCTGAACACAAAGGAAGATATTTTGAAGAATGTCGGCAACCAGATAGTTTGATGGACCTCATTGACTTCAACAGTAGGAAAAAAAATACTATGGAAGTCAATGAGGTCCATCAACTATTTGGTTACCGACATTCTTCAAAACATCCTCTTTTGTGTTCAGCAGAAGAAGAAAAAAATCATACAGGTTTTAAACAACTTGAAGGTAATACACTAAAGGTGGATGTACTGTACCAACTACCTCAGGGGGGACTAAATTCTGCTAGGTGGAACAATCTGTAATTTGCACTACTGTCTGTTCAAAATAAATGAAAAGAAACCTAGCTCTGGGGATTTGTTGCTTCTTCCTGTTGTACCGAACCGTGACCCCGAAACTGAGGTATGTACAGTAGTAGAAATTCCCCTATGCACCTGACTAAAGTTAAACTAGGTGTCTCCGACATCCACTCTGACCGCATTGGTTGTCGCCTAAGTGTAGCTACTCTGACCGCGTAAGATGCCTATGGACGACGTCTCGTCCCTTATGAACACAATCACTTGATATTAAGATCTCTAGTGTTCCACTAACCTGGTCGCAGCATTAACTAGACAGACTCCAGACAATGCCTTCGAATATGCTTTAATTATGGTCGGAATATCTCAGACCAATTTCAGGGAGAATCCCACCAGCAAAAAGAACACTTTAGTTTTTATAGAATTGGAGCATGGCAAAGGTGACATGATACATTACATAAGTCTTCTACAATTCCATCACAGTACCGAACCATGACTTCTCTGTACAGTTACACCCCTTATATAATTATATATATAAAAAAATTGATGACAATTAAGCACATTTTCCCTAGAATTCTTAGTTATCTTGTGCAAAAAAAAAGAAAGAAATTTTGTAATCTTGGGAAAAAAGAAAAAAAAGGTTACTACTATCCTAATTTCCCACTACTCTCTCTCTCTCCATAGGTGGTTCATCGTTGGGTGCCTTGCAGTCGTGATCCGGTTAGTCGGTCTCACATTGATAAGACCATCCTGCTGCTCCAGGTGGATGACAAACTGGTTCCCATTATAGAGACGGGAGTGATTGAACTGGGGGCAGAGGTGTGAGGACACACTCATCTAATGTCAGTCCAGAGGAAGAATGAGGCCACACTCACTTCCAGCTGCTGATCGGGCGCAGGAATCCAGGGAATCGTGCAAATGGAGAACGTACACACTCAACACGCTGTAAGAAGCACACTTGCTCGGATCTGGACAGAAAGCTGCCTTGCTCTGTGTTCCTCGGATATGCTGCATGAGAGATCAGCTCCTGTAAACTCTTCTCTCTCTTTTTCTCTCCTTTATGAGCAGCTGCGGTCTCATTCTGTTTCTTGGTTTCTATGCATCTCATCAGTTGTCTGTAAACACATGCAAACTCACAGGGAACACTAAAGCCAAGCTTGATGTACACGCAGAGAAAGCAGCTTTTTTTATTACAGCTATAATCAAGTTTTATTTTGTATTTTCTGCCAAAATAAGTCAGGTGCACAGTGCTGCCCTGGACATGGAGTGAGAATCATGTGACAGACTGTTTTACTAGCTGCCAAGAAAGACAGAAGATTGCGGTGAGGAGGATGATGATGATGATGATGATGATGATAAAACGGAAGCAGGTGCTTCCAGTACAGAGCTCTCTTAAGTCATCCTTATTTTTTATCCTCATTTATTTTGTTGAGGATCCATTTGAGAGACAGGTGTTATGAGAAACTTTAACTTGCACTATTTGTTTTATTTTTGTTTTTGATTTGCAGCTGTGCACTACTTTCTAAGATCACACATTATTTATTCCTCCACGGTTTAAATCGCCATGGTTACCGTTGCCTTTGGAATGCAAAATGCGAAATCGACACATTCTTTTCTGCCATTTTGACTTTTTTTCTTTAGCTTGAGGACAGAAGTGGTTTTTAACCACATGTAGTTATGTATGAATATATAAATGTGTCTGTATAAAGATTTGGCTTTGAATATTTATTATTGTATTTACATTTTGTTATATTGTTTTTCATTTACAGGACAAATAAAGACAATGCATAAATATGTCCTGTACCTGAGTGACTGATGATATTCTTTTATGAGAAGGATGGAATGAAGTGCATGGTGTATCTGGGGCATGAACTCATATTCATGTGATCTGGGGACGAAATTTCCCGGCCAATAAAATCGCCATCATGAGACGATACTGTGACTGGACCACATGGCTACGTTTGCCAATCAGTAATGTTTTTTTTATATAAATTAAGTGCAGTCATTCATTGCTTTGGCTGTGATCACTGGCATAATCTGTATATCGGTACAATGGCTTTAGGTTAAAGAAAAGCAGTAAATAAAACCGATATCTTAAGATTTAAAAAATTCTGAAATTCTAAAAGAGCTTTTGGGAAAATGTTAGTCACAGTGTGTGAATCCAGTCTCCTTTTATATTTTAAGGTAATTTCACATTGATTTTGTGTTATAAGACCGTAATAATTGGAAGGAAACGTCTGAATTTCTTTATGTGTCAAAATATTACAAACTATAAACATGTCCTGACATAGTTTTCTTGATATTTATGTTTACTTTATGAGATATCGTAACAGTTCATACGGAAGCAGTATAAACGGTATTTAAAAAGTTCATTAGTGAATAGACATTCGCTCATTTTATTTATTTATTATGAAAGTCATGAAACTTTAATTCATTATTGTCGCTGTTGGGCAAAACCTCATATCTCCATATTGCATCATTTTATTTTACTTTTTCATACATCATTACTATTGGTCACCCTTTATGTCTCTCTGGGTTTTGCCCCAGTCTATGGTTTTGCCAGAGCCCGTCTACGGAGAGCCTGCCCACTCCCTATTAAGTCCTATTGTACCGAATTTTGGTTGTAGTTCCACCAGAGTTCCACTGGGGGCGATCGCCCATGAGTGCAGAATGAATGGGAGTCTATGGGGCTAGACGGCTAAATTTGTCTCTTTCACCCGATTGGCGTTGAGAAATCTCAGATTTGATTGTAGGTTTTGCAAGTTCAACATGGGTTATAGGTCGAAAGTTGAATGAACGAGTACTTATGTCCTTTCGATTTCTTACAGGTTGAGTTGTTGTTGCCCATAACACGCTAGCATTCTGCTAATGAACGCTGATTGGTCAGTGAAGGACTGATTACGACCAGAGACACCACTTGATGGCATCGTGGCATCTGAAGCGGGACCAGAAACAAACAAAACAAAAACTCTTCTAGCACGTATTTACCTGTGTCAGCTGTGTTGTCGATGCCTCGAGAGAAAAGAAAGTGCAGAGCGCGAAAGCACCAGAGTGACTGAAGGATTGCCGTAAAGCAGTATCTCTGGTCGTACGATGTGTATGACGTCATTGACACTTTAAAAGACTTTTTAAAGCAAATAAGTGACTCTAAAAAAATCTAACACCCAGCAATGTGTAATTTCTTTGCATCTCCTTTCGAATACAACATTCAAATTAATAGACAAAAAATTATATACTGAGAAAAGTGGATTTTGATTGGTAAAGCGCCATAGACCTCCATTCATTCTTCCTCATATGGAATCAGAGTGGAACTGCAACCAGTTCAGAAGCCGAAAGTGTACTGAGAGTGAAACTTCTCATCTTACATTCTCTGGTTTTGCACATTTTTAGCCAAAAAAAGAGCTTGTGACTAAGTCTCGTAACTCCATTGGCTTCTCAAACTGTAAGTAAAACCTCATGACTCCACCCCGCCTCATGCAGTGCCGCACGCAGATTGAACCATCTCTGCTTAATTGTTTGCAATGCACAGGTAAATAAACAACTGTTCTTTGAATAAGTACAGCGTTTTCATTACCTAAGAAACACTGATATAAGGCTGGAAGCTTACGCTGCTATTTTGAAACAATAATCGGAACAAAAGGCAGTTGAAGGATAACGTGTAATTCAAATATCTATCTGACTCCAATACAATTAATCTGACTCCATTAAAGATGTTGTTATTCTTTAACCTCTTATTCTTTAAAGATAAAGGTCTTTCTTAGAACTAATAGGAAAACGTAGGATTTAACCTGAACGTTTAGATAACGAAAGTTGTAATCACGTTAGCTTTCAACATAATCAGTGATAAAAGGAAAGATTCTTAAAGCCTTTAAAGCAGGCAAAGTTATTTATTAAGTTACATGTTTAAATATACAGACAGTAGAATGGAACAACATACTGTATAGAAACTTAGTTGTAACAAATAATGCACTGTCCTGCAGAAGAGGCCGTAAAAGCCTTTCTTGTAGTATGAGGTATGTGCGGGAGTGGCAAGGTTAAAGCCTTTCTCCCAGATACCTTTCCTTCTTATACCCTGAGCAAAGCATTGTTAAACATGAGTGGAATACCAACACCAAACCGACCGACAGGAAAACAAAAGATGAGGCAAATGGGTAGTGATCAAGAGGGGGAGAAGACATTAACATATTCTCCTCAATGCATGTTTAACCAATAGTACCTAGATTGTACATTAGGATACTTTAATATCTCTATTAAGTTCACCACCATTCATTTCAGTTTAGAGGCTGTCAGATGAGACCAAACATGGCATAGTTACATATTAGAACACACTAGTAAATAAAAAGCATGTAGTTGAAAGCATATGTCCTGTGAAGCAAATGGTACAGATGTGTCATTGATTGCAAACGACTCTGTCTCCCCCGACAGAACCATCCTGTGCCTGAGTGTCCCAACAGTCCTCAATCAGCATATTGATGAAATCCCTGCACTAGATAGGCATTAGATACTGTGATGATGAAGGCCATTGTCCCACGTTTAATTCACATGTATACCTTTAAAAGGCTTTTTGAAGTACTAGGGCAGTAAAGAGTTCTGCCCATATTTGCTCAACCCTACACTGATGTTTATGTTGAGGAGAAGAGTGTCTTAGCCTAGCATTGTCGTTACAGTCATAGCCAATACTGTCTTATAGCTTCTGTGTAGCACTTCGTCTTTAATAACATGAGAATTTGGCCAAATGACAGAAAAAAACGAGCGCCCACATACACTATATTGGCAAAAGTTTTGGGACGTCTGCCTTTACATGCACATGAACTTTAATGACATCCATTCTTAATCCGTAGGATTTATGGAGTTGGCAGACCCTTTGCAGCTATAACAGCTTCAACTCTTCTGGGAAGGCTTTCCACAAGATTTAGGGTCAAGGTTTTGTGTTTATGGGAATTTTTGACCATTCTTCTAGAAGCGCATTTGTGATAAACATCAGTCATTGATGTTGGACGAGAAGGCCTGGTTCGCAGTCTCCGCTCTAATTCATCCCAAAGGTGTTCTCTATCGGGTTGAGGTCAGGACTCTGCAGGCCAGTCGAGTTCCTCCACACCAAACTCGCTCATCCATGTCTTTATGGACCTTGCTTTGTGCACTGATGTGCAGTCATGTTGGAACAGGAAGGGGCCATCCCCAAACTGTTCCCACAAAGTTGGGAGCATGAAATTGTCCAAAATTCTCTGGTCAAAAACTTTGTAACTCCATTTGAGCTTGATTTTGGTCAAATGTTATAATGACTTATCTGACCATACATAAAAAATAATTAGTCAAAAATAAAAAAATCTTGCTTAGGTCATCATTGCCTGGTTTCATTGTCTGATTATAAGAATCAGAGATCATGTGAACAGCAGAGAAAACTGTTAAAATGCTGAAGGGACTTTTTGAGGAACAAGCCCGTGTGGCTGTCAACGGGTACACCTGCAGAAGAATTTACAGAATTCTAATATTAACAGAGCCAGTGAAGGGACTTTAATACTGGTGTAATAAATTATTGCTAAGATAAAAAAAGCACATTTGGTGTCAGAGGTTTTAGTTTCACAGTAATCTGAGTACTTTTGAATGTTTTTTTGTCATCCAAGTCAGTCTATTATAATGAGCAATAATAAGACTTTCTTTGTTGTATTATGATTTAAATTGGAATTCACCTATTCTCTCTCAATACATTGATTTAAAGACTGAGGTGTCACACAAGTAGTAAACTACACTGTAAATTAGAAACTGTAGAAGGGGTTTCCCAAGATAACAGAAAATAGTACTAACAAACAACAAATTATTATTGATATAAAACAGTGAGTATTAGATCTGTTTTGAAACATGGCTGCTTACAGAGACACTTTACTTAAAGGCATACTCTGTTATCTCTCACACAACACACCTGTAAAAACAGGTGAGATCAGCCCAACGATAAAAGAAATGCGTGGGTGCAGTGAAATATCAGTCATATGACAAAAGGATGATCTGATCATGTGCTCACATATATTCTGCCTAGATAATGAAAAAGTAAGAGGGATGTCTTCTGAAGCTTCCTGTAAAATTATGAATAAAAAAAAATTCTAACCAATTATTAAATCCCCTAATAAATGTGAGGCATTTCCCCTTAACGGTTAGACTTTCCCTGTAAGAGCGGGAGACCACTTCAGTGCATCGATCTATTTATATAATATATAAAAGAAACATATATTTTGTTTTGTTTTCAGTCAAACTCACGGCACATGACCGATTAGTCAGGTGGTCAGTTGAGGCTCCGCCCATAGGTCGAAGTTGATTGGATGCAGCGCAGAGCCGTATTGAGCGGATTGGTTAGAGCAACGAGTCCGTTAGCGCTGATTGGCTGCTGCACATGAGTCCCCGTCTCACAGGTTGTAATAAAGCGTCGCGTCGCTCCAGCTCGGCAGCTCGGGCAGCGCTACAGTAGCAGGTAAGCTCACATAAACTACTACTATCTTTATTTTGTATTAACTCTACTCATTTTGTTTGGTTGTGTTTTGTATAATTAACCACCTCAAGGTTAAAAACTCAATTCAGCTAAAAAGAGAATAGTTTATACCGGCCTATGGCCTGCTGTTATTATTGTAGCCCTGATTTCCTTGTTTGTTTATTGGGTGATCACGAGACCACTTGCAAAATCTTGGTTAACACCGTTTACCGCCCAAAGTGCTACAGTCTTTATTACCCCAATTAAATTCGGTATTTGCTACCATTATCATCTAAAAAGAGACATTCAACAAAATGACAGATTAATATTCTGTTTAAGGAGATGTATTAGGGTTTTACAGTAGTAACAATAACTGTTGGAACTATGTTTTTGGCACACATGGGGTATAAAGATAAACATTTGTAAGTGGAATTTTGGAATAAGCTAAAAAAATTTTTTTTTTTTTTTTATAATTTCACCCTATATATATTTTATCTCAGCCTTACTGTAATCCTACAGTAACATCAAGAAAGCACAATGGGTCCGAGTTAAAGCCAACACATAGCTGTACATAGTATTTATATACAGACATATGTACATTGTGTAATGGTGACTAGCATTTAAGATGTTTGTGTCATTTTAGTAAATGGAGCATATGTTGTGTATGTTTCCTTTTAGGGAGAATCACAAATTTACATGTTAAAATGTACATAACTAAAGGCTTGGTATAATTTCATAGTAAATACATAGTGTAAATGGTAAAAATGTTTATGTAAAAGAAAGCATTAATTAATAATTATATTATTAAAATGTCATCATCACATTAAGTATTTTATGTGGTTTTGCAAATACCTTTGCCTTTTTAGGGAAGTTTACAACCTTTAACATTTTAAAAACACGCATGGTCTTTTTTTTCTGGTTTATTTTCCATCTCTGTTGTCTGTAGATTGCAGAGATGATCGCACAGAGAGTGGCAGTTTCAGTTCTCGCCCTGAGCCTGGGGCTGGTAGTGAGTGGTTTCCCTGCCGAGCAGCCAGACAACGGGAAGCACTGGGTCGTCATTGTGGCCGGATCTAATGGCTGGTACAATTATAGACACCAGGTGAGAAAGGAAGTGATCTTTGAGGTGGAGAAAGGACATGTTTTTCCAAATTATTTGTCAGTTGTCTTATCTGAAGTCTGTTTAGATATTCATTTATTCTTTTGTGTGTGTTTATAGGCTGATGTGTGCCATGCATATCAAATTGTCCATAAGAACGGAATTCCCGATGAGCAGATTGTGGTGATGATGTATGATGATCTTGCTCAGAGTTCAGAGTGAGTATGACTTGTATTATGCAGTGGTTCTCAGCCTCCATATGTCCAAAACAATATATTCAAAAAAGTCAGTTTAATCTTGCACAATTATTTTAGTGTTTAGTATACAGTACCTTTAGCATGTTCATTAAAATAAAACTAAATGTAAAGTATTTAAATAAAACTTATTGGGGACCCCTGAGTACCACTGGTATAGTGGTTAAAGATCTGAGCTGGTAACACAAGAGTTATTGGATCGAGGCTAGTTAGTTGATTTATGACTTGGAGTTGATTTGCTCAAAGGTCCGATAGTGATAGAGGAACAAGCACTTCAGATTGTAGAAAATGTGATATATTTGCTATTTCAGATACAACAAAAAAAACTCCTAATCGTCTGCTGGGTAATTTGTCATCGACACCAATATGATCACTTCCCCTAAATCGCTTTGGAAAAGTTGTGTCTTCCAGAAGCAGACCCATATAAATGATTTAGCTCAACCACATGTTCGCACATGTACAAACACACAAACAGAGCTTTGAGTCTGTCCCATTTCAGAAGTCACAAGTATCTAATTTAACCACCAGAAGCTTAAGTCTGCGAAAAGCAAAAATTCATGAATTGTAGCATGTCAGGTTTTTCTGTCATGGCTGTGGTCGTGACTGGCATTAAAGATGTTTGTCATGTTTGTATGCGGTGTGCTCGTTTATTTGTAGGGTGAATCTCACAAATCGCTTTGCATTTAACTCTTAAATCAAAATGTATAGATTTATTTATTTTGCATACACAAAGTAGCCTATATCTAAATAATAACATACTATAATCTCTAAATTTGAAAAAAATTCGCATTTACATTATTGTTGTCGATTGAGGTGAAACATGATGTGTGTTTTGGACAGGTTTCATGAGATTCACCCGGTAAATGCTTTATTTTTTTAATTTTTTTAAATAGATGTGAAATTTTAACCTTTATTTTATTGTTTTATTGAAAGTTGTGCAACTGATATTTATTGCTTTAGTGGCTTTTGATTATGAATTCAAATGTAGGTCAGATGTTCCGCTGAATTGAACGATGAAAGAAAGAAATGTGTTATCTGATCGTTGGCTTAGTCACATGTTTTTGGGTTAATTTTTAAACCTGTTTTGATAAGTGGTGGAGAAAGTTGTTTGTGTCTTTTAATAATTATCGTTTTAGCACCAATTTGTCAGTTTTTGCTCCTTAAAACCAAAAGCCTTTTCAGTACAGAGGTTCATATGCCTGTTTTTGTGTGTCCAGTAACCCAACTCCAGGAGTGATCATAAACAGACCCAATGGATCGGATGTTTACAAAGGAGTGCTGAAGGACTACATTGGTGATGTGAGTCAATACGTGTAATTCTGTCTCTGAGATTTGAAGCGGTAAGCAGTGTGTTTGGCATCCGTTCACTAATATTGTGTGTGTGTGTTTGTGATATAGGATGTGACCCCTCAGAACTTCCTGGCGGTGTTGAAGGGTGATGCTGCTGGTGTGAAGGGAGGATCTGGAAAAGTGCTGAAGAGGCAAGTTTCCTTAAAAACTGTGGTATTTTATTTTTCTGTGTGTCTGTGATACATTTGTATTAAAATGCAAATTAGCCTGTGGCAGCTGTTACTGTCTTACTTAATTTATTGCCCTCAGTTCCTGTAAAATCTAGACTGTTTGTGCATGTTGAGACAGATATGTGTAAAACAGGTCTTGTGATGTTTTTTTCCTCTTGGCAGTGGTCCAAATGATCATGTGTTCGTGTATTTCACCGATCATGGAGCACCAGGTCTGCTGGCCTTCCCTAATGATGATGTAAGCACTTTCTACTTCCTGTGGTCATTTTTAGCTGAATCAGATCCTTTCAGGGCTCTTCTCACACACACTACACAGTTATCTCCAAAGGTCTGAGACCACTTGTGTAAATGCTTCTTTTGTGTATATTTGTCTGATGTCATTACAAATGAAAAAAATAGCTAATTTAAACCAAAACATCCCAAATGATTGGACTTTTTTCAGCCCCCACTGAAGATACTGAAGCAATAGGTCAGCTGACATAGAAAGTTGTCGTATAATGAGTAACGCATTTAACTCGCAGGAAGTTTAGCCATGAGTTCTATCGACAACCTGCTGAAACGACAACTTTTTCAGTAATTGTGCGTGAGCAGCTTGGGAGAGGAGTTATTGCTTAACTTCCTTATGCATGACATGTTTATAAATGAAGGGGGATGGTGTAAATGAATTGCTTTTATATCTAGAAACTTACAGTAAATCATGCCTCTACTTTTAGCTTCATGTAGATGACCTGATGAGTACCATCACGTACATGCACCAAAACAACAAATACAAGAAGGTGAGTGTTACACGTGTTCATTAAACATAAGTTCTGTGAAAACCACATTATTTATTTATTTATTTATTTATTTTAATCTGCAAACCCTTTCTCGCACACATAGATGGTGTTTTATGTTGAGGCCTGTGAATCTGGCTCTATGATGAAGCCTCTGCCTGTTGACATTAATGGTGAGTTTTTTTTTTTTTCCTAACTTCATCACACATGCTGCTTTGTGTAAATAACATAGTATGTATAATCCGGGTGTGTGTCCCAGTCTATGCTACAACCGCTGCCAACTCTGATGAATCCTCATATGCCTGTTACTATGACGAGGCCAGAGACACCTACCTGGGAGACTGGTACAGTGTCAACTGGATGGAAGACTCTGACGTGGTTAGTACACGCATCTGGGACAGAGGTCCAAATTGAAGAAAAATAGAAGAGAAAAGCATTTATTCAGCACGAACAGTCTGATCATAATGAGAGCGGGGCAGCTCACGATAGAATCTGGAATCACGCAGATCGTGGGAAGGTGTTTTAAATGGTGTTGTGTGTTTGTTTCTTTAGGAGGATCTGAGCAAAGAGACTTTGGCCAAGCAGTTTAAGATCGTGAAGGCCAAAACCAACACTAGCCATGTGATGCAGTATGGAAACAAGGTAATGCACTCACAAACACTGCCTATGAAAGACATTCAGTAAAGATTAGGAATGCAAGATAAGGCACACTGTCTATACACTCAATTGAAATGTAAGATTGATTTGCATCAGTGATACAGTGAAAGGCACCATTATCTGTGCTGCAAAGTGATTCATTATTTATTGTCACAGGAACAAATTTAAATGTAATGGCAAAAAAATATGTTACATGAAATTGCATTCTATTTAATGATAACGCATAATCATTAACGGCTGGTAAATTAACAGTTTACTAGTTTCAGCTGTTGCAAAAATGTATTTTAGGACCCTGACTGGAAGGAAGTTAGTGGAAATAAAAAATAAAATAAATGAATAAATAATCATTACCATTTCTGTGCTCATGGCTCATCTGTACGGTCCCTAAACTCTAGCAACTGTGAGTAGCATCCTGAATATAGATTAGTTTATTAACTATATGATGGATATTGATATGCGCTGTTCATTCTTGGTCTAGTGTCTGGCATATATTCTCAGCTAGCTCCAGAAGTTTCCCTTTTAAAGTCGTGTGTACTTTATTGACAAGGAAGTGTCTGATGAAAGCATAAATGGTGTTCTGTGTAGCGTCTGCATGTCAGTACTGGCCAAATGTAACTGTTTTGGTTTGTTTATGTTTTAGACGCTGTCCCACATGAAGGTTTTCGCGTTCCAGGGTAACTCTAAAGGTCTTGATAAGGCAGCCGAGCCGGTTTCGTTGCCTGTGATCAATGAACATGACCTCATGAGCAGCCCTGATGTGCCCCTCGCAATCATGAAGAGAAAACTCACCAAGTCTAATGATGTTGAGACTGTTGTTGGTCTCATGAATGACATCCATGCACATCTACAGGTTTGTAGCACTGCTTTTTACCAATTTTGGGTCAGTAAGATGATTATTATTATTGTTAATAAATGTATTCTTTAACAAGGATACATTAATTTGATAAAAAGTGACGGTAAATGCATTTATATTGTGATTTTTGTGATGTATAACTTTCTATTCAAAGAATTTTGGAAAAAAAAGTATTCCTTTTTACAAAAATATTAAGCAGCACAACTGTTTTCAGTAAGAAGTATAATAGTAATAAATATTTCTTGAGCAGCAAATCAGCATATTAGAATGATTTCTGAGGGATCATGTGACTGAAGACTGGATTAAAGATGCTGAAAATTCAGAATAAATTGCACTTCAAACATATTAAAATAGATTTTTTTTTTTTTTTTTTTAAATCAAATAAATGCGTCCTTGGTGAACAAACTTATTTAAAAAAAATCTTACAGACCCCAAACATTTGAATGATAGTCTATGTGACACTACTTGCTATACTGAAAGTGATGTCAGAGTCATAGATTGCAGTCAAGAGTGTCATATTATAATAGCTTTTGTGCTTGTATGTTTTTGTAGACGCGAGAGCTGCTTGGTAACACTATGCGTAAGATCGTGGAGCATGTGGTCCAGGACAAAGAAGAAATGACCGATTATCTGAATGGACGTGAAGATCTCACACAGTACGAATGTTACAAGACCGCTGTCAAGCACTACAAGAAACACTGCTTCAACTGGCACCAGCAGGAGGTACAAACATTCAGGATTTCTGCATCATTAGTTGTGGTGTACTGTGTGTATGAGACATCTTTTCTCTCTTTTTGCAGTATGAATACGCTCTGAGACACCTGTATGCTTTAGTGAACCTGTGTGAGGGAGGATACCAGACCCAGAGGTAAAAACACCTGTTTTATCACTTTTACTTATCCCTAGACTATGATGTCTAAAATTCATAAACAATAAAGCATTAAAGTGCTTGTGAAATGTTTCCATAATAAACAGCTCCCTCTGCCTGCGCCAGCGAGTTATGTAGAGATTTGTTGTGGGATGTGAGAGAAAGAGCTCATTGGGTTTATTTTATTTTTGATTTAAATCTCTTCCTTCTCGCAGAATCACGGCAGCCATGGATGACGTGTGTTACTTCAGACAGTAGAAATGTGAGCATGAGCCAAAGAGGATTTTTATTGGACGAACTACACTTTGCACAAGAATGTGACTGTGGAAGAAATCTGTATCATCACACACAGCTTTGATTTTTGATCTTTTTGAAAATGTTTCTTTTAATGAGGGTTTGCACTTTTAAAAAAAAATTTGATGTGATGTTTTACTGATCTTTATTTTGTTTTAAAGAAAGAAATATGCTTTAAGAGAATGCCCAGCGATTCCTGACAAACACTTTAGGCTGTTAACATTTTATATATCGTGTGTATTTTTATTTGTCAGATGCCTCATCAATGAGAATGACAATGACTTTTGAAATTAAAGCAGGTTTTTGGCATCTCAGTTATGTTCACCATAATTAAGTATAGCTTGGAAACCAAACATTTAAATGTCCAGTTAGAGAATGTTGAGTAGATGCATTCAAACAATTTATAAAAAAAAAAAAAACACTAGCTAGACACATTTAGCTACATATTGCACTAAGAATTTTTTTTTTAAGCTGGTGTTCATCACCTTGTTGACTGAGCCATGAATATACCCAATTTCTCTCCAGTAGTGAATCATAGAAGTTCTTGTTTGGATATTGACTAAATGTATACCTATCAAACTGAAAGTGAAAACAAACTTAACTACCTGAAGTCTGTGGTCATACTTAAGAAGTGTCTTAAATAACCAAGAAGCGCTGCACTTTGAGCAGTTAATGAGCTGCAGTGTTTAGTGTAATGGTCGAAGTGTCAGGCTGTGCTATTATGTCAAGTGCCCTTTGTTTAGGGCAAATTGAGGCCTCAAACCACTGAACTAAAGGGAGGTGTTAATGTTTGCTGGAGATTGAGCTCTATAGGAGAAGTGAGTTTACACTGACAACATGGGCTAAACGATACACTGAACTACTGTCAGTCCTCTTTTCAATGTATAATCTGTTAAGCAGTGATTGATTATAAAATAATAAACCTGAATTGAGTGAAATTTGTTGAATGCAATCTTTTTTTTTAAATTATTTTAGTCCAAGTTTCTCTTGACAAATGAATAGATGTTACTAGATGGAATATTTTGATTTCATTGGTTCTTGTATCATATACTGTAGCAACAAAAATAAACTCGGATGTGAGGAACATTTGCAAATAAATATATAACAAATACTATAAAATATTTAATTTATTTTAAATAATTTATCTTTTGTTTAATTCATTTATTTATATATAAAAACAAAGATAAGCTCAGTAGTGGGGAACTTTTGCACATAAAATCAAATGTATTTAATCTAGTTTATTTTACAAAAAGGAAAGAACTTCACAGCAGGTCTGGTTTTTTTTTTTTTTTTAGATAAGGCAAAATTTGGGCTGCCATTTTGTCCAATTCAGCTCCGATGCTTTTCTCTCCTGTTCCTCGTGTTTTTGCTGTAAAGCTGTGATCAATAACATTTACTGGTAAAGTAAAGAAAATGTTTGCAGTTCTTCTGCATATCCTTTGTTATCTCAAAAAACAAACCTTCAAATTCGACTGAAGGCTGCACTCTTTTTACATAATACACATCATTTCACAGACAAGACTTGAGCCTCGTCTAGCCTTGCACTGACATATCTTAAAATATATCAGCGTCATTGTTTATCTAAAGATGCACATGCATGTTTTTTTTTTTTTCTAAGACACTTAAAAAAACAGTTAAATGCCCTAATTGAACTAAGACCTAATCCTGGCTGAATCTAAGCCCTGTCTTTGAAACCAGGCTTTAATGTTTGATTTTTCATTGTATCCGTCGTCTGGTAATTAAGAACATAAGAATGATATATATGAGATCATAATGAAACATTTTAATAAAATGTTTAGCTTGTACACCTTCTCTGACAAGAGAGAAAAATGTGAAACGCGTTGAGAAAAAGGTGTTCCAAAGGTGTGAACGGCACTTAATGTTCTTGAGGTCCATTTTAGCCAATCTTGTAAAAACATCTGATCTAGATATTCCCATCCAAAACCAGAAAGTGATGCCTCAAGAAAGAACAAAGTAAAATTCAGCCCCTACAAAGTCTCACAAAAAAGCAGCATGTTTCATAAGCCAGGAAACTTGACTCACAGCGGTTTCTACAAGATCACAATGTTCATCATGCTGGGATTGTGTTTGTACATGAACGTGATTGTGGTGGGAATGACGACATGTTCTTTGATGATGTTGTGGTAATGCCAATAGCAGATTGACTTACTAAATCTGTATTGTCTACATACTCACACACCTAAAAACAACAGAATGTAAGTGAAAATTAGACCTATAATTGCTGATGAAAGACACTAATATACAATATAATATCTTTTCATATTATATTGAGTATACAGTTGACACCTAATGGTTTGAGAGTCAGGTTTGTGGGTTTAAATTCTCAATACCCTTAGGAAATGACTGCGGTTGAGGAAGGCACCTAACCCCCAATCACTCCCCAGGCGCCACAGCAAAATGGCTGCCCACTGCTCCGGGTGTGTGTGACAGCGGTTTGCAGTGTGTGTGTGTGTGTGTGTGTTCACTACTCACTACTCCTAATGTGTGGGCACTAACTCGGATGTGTTAAATGCAAAGGACAAAGTATAGGTTACCATACTCTGCCTTCACTTCACGTCACTTTTTAAAGGGATAGTTCACTTTAAAATGAAAATTCTGTCATCATATACTCACCCTCATGTTGTTTCAATCCTTTATGAATTTCTTTCTTCTGCTGAACAGAAAGGAAGATATTTAGAAGAATATCAGTAACCAGACAGTTTCTGGTCCCATTGACTTCCATAGTATATTTTGTTTCCTACTATGGAAGTCAATGGGACCAGAAACTGTCTGGTTACTGATATTCTTCTAAATATCTTTCTTTCTGTTCAGCAGAAGAAAGAAAGGATTGAAACAACATGAGGGTAAGTATATGATGACAGAATTTTCATTTTAAAGTGATCTATCCCTTTAAATGCACCGTAGGCCTGCTAGTAAAGTTATTTTTATTTATTTAATTAATCAATTTAAATTTAATTGAAATTTGATTTAATTCATAAAATTGTGTCCTGGATGACTAAGCACCTCCATAGCAAAACATCCTGCAAGTCATTAATGACATATAAATCAGTCACACAGCCTTTAATCAGTGTGTTACCTAATCATGTCTCGAGGATGTGTGAGTATGGCAAGCTGTTTAGCATTAAATACCCATGGCTGTACTAATCATAATTTAGTTTTGACTAGTCAAGATTCCAATTCCAGATATCTTAATTCCAATTTTGACTCGTAATTGGAATTAAGATATCTACAATGCTATTTTGACTAGTTAGCCTATATTCTTCCATTGACTTCCATTGGAAAATATTTCTGGATATCTTAAAAAGAGTTTTGACTAGTAGAAATTGTAATTAAAGATATCACTAATTGATTTTGTGTTAGGCATAATTCTAATTAGAGATATCTCAAATTACAATTTTACTAGTGATAATTAAATAGAGCTATCTCTAAATACAGTTGCGTATGTGTGAGCGATATCTATGACCTCATTACAGATATCTTCAATGGAATTTTGACTAGTCATAAAGTATTTCGAGATATCTTGAATCAGATTTCTTACTAGTGCAATTATAATTGCAGATATCTCTAATTATTATTCTGACTAGTCAAATTAGAATTATGACTCGTCGAAATACTATTGTAACTATCCCAAATATATTTATGGACCGTCAAAACATAGTTTTATATGCCTATACGGCTTGCCATAGTGTAAGTGTCTGTTCATCCTGTGGCCGCGGGGTGGCGGCCCTGAGCGCTCAAGGACCTGACAGAGATTGGAAACTCCCTTAAAATTCTCACCTGAAGCCTCTTGAGGATTCAGCAGAGAGGAGTATCTGAAAGCAGAGGAGAGCACAGTCTGCATGGACTATTCATGACTGATTGCTCTCTAAAGAACAAGAGTTTCTTTAAAAAAACTGGAATAATGTGGAAATGCCTCACCTGAACCTTCCAGACCAGATTCACATGGACTGTCCGATGTAAAGGATTTTACAGCGCCGAACAAGGAAACTGAGGGATCCAGAAGTTACAGGTAACAGCCCTACCCAGTCTGCCAATAGACTTCAAATCTTGTGTAATTAGTATAACGCAAACTCACGACTGAAGTTAGAACTTTATTAACTTGTAGTTAGCGCCAGTGTGTTTAATCATTAAAAGTTTGTGCTCCCTGGTATGTTGTAGTATATGTGTGTTTTACTTTCAGCTGTATGTGTGGCTTGCTCTTTCTTTCACTTTTTTGAGCAAGTTCTAATTTCTCTGACCCCATATATTCCTAAATCTATATTTAAGTCAGTGACGTTTTGAGAGGATCTATTTAAAAGTTACATAAAAGCAATTCACACAGACAATGAATTGCAGATCATTACTGAATTAAATTCCGTTTTGATATTTTTGTGGGACTTAAAGTAAAAAATGTCTAGGTGTAACTTTTGGGAGATTGTAAAAACAAAGACAAAAGCAAAAGGGGGGAGGTGGTAATAAAAATGCCGAAAATCTTGAAAAATTAAATGTAGGTGTAAAAGTAGTTTGCCATGATCATTCATTTTTTTATTTCCTTAAGAAAAAAAAAAAAAAGAAAAAGAAAAAACCTAAAATATTATTAATATTTTAAAACTTTTGTATATCAAATCAATGTCAGTGTGGTGCAACCAGTGTGCAGAAAGCCAGTTGTTGTCATGTGACAACCATAAACAGGAAATTATATCATGGAGAGGACCCCTGTGGACCCTCATGACTGTCAATATGTCAGTAAGGTTTAATATATATATATATTATATGTAGTTATATATATATATATATATATATATATATATATATATATATATATATATATATGTATATGTATATGTATGTATATATATATATATATATATGTATATGTATGTATATATATATATATATATATATATATATATATATATATATTATATGTAGTTATATATATATATATATATATATCGTTTATATATATATTAGTGCTGGGCAACAATTAATCGCATCCAAAATAAAAGTTTGTGTTTACATAATATATGTTTACATAATATATGTTTGTGTACTGTGTATAATTATTTTGTACATATGAATACACACATATGCATAGATATTTAAGAAATATTTGCGCATATATATTGTATATACATTTATACATAATTTATATTATATATACATATACATATTTTATATATAAATAGAAATATTTTTTATTAAATATATACATGCATGTGTGTGTATTTATATATTCAAAATAATTATATATTCACATATATTATGCAAACATAAACCTTTATTTTGGATGCGATTAATCGTGATTAATCGTTGCCAGCACTAAACTATATATATGAAGAGTTCAGATGCAAAAGCCTCTAAGTGCCATCTGAAATTTTCTTCTAGAATGATCATTTTTATCAAGCTCGTATATATTAAGTTCAGTAATTTCACTTAAATGACAATTAATAGGTCATTTTCATTGGCTTTTAAGTGAAATTACTGACCTTAAATATACGAGCTTGATAAAAATGATAATTTTAGAAGAAAATTTCAGATGGCACTTAGAGGCTTTTGCATCTGAACTCTTCATATATATATAACGTGCAAAAAGGCTAAGGTTAGATAAGGTCAAATAAAGTAAACCTATGAAACCTTAATGATAGTTATGGTTATATTTTTATTTGTAAACATAACTATCATTATAAAACTATCAATTTATATCACTATAAATCATTAAATTCTAAACTCTGGAAAATCTGTAGCAGTTCTGGGGATGTGTTTTTCAGCGGCATGACAGTTTCTTTTATACACATGTGTAGCTCAAAGACCTTGAGCGGGTTTGCACATTAACCTGAAACAGATAGGAGACCTGCAGGGTTTGGAGGCGGAGGTGGAGTGAGACAGAGGGACTCCTGCTCTAATGTTCTCAGGTAGTACGTTGTCGATCATGGGTGACCTGTGGGAGAGTGAGAGAGAAAGAAAGGTGATTGTAGGTATTGTTGATTTTGGGTGTGTCCCTGTACCCGTCAGGCTGCCATGCTGGGGCTTGTTTCTGTAGAGATTCCAGATCAGTTGCGTAAGTGTGTGCAGAAGCAGGAGGTGTGTGTGTGTGTGTGTGTTCTCTGCCCAACTGTAGGAAATTAAGTTACTGACTGATTTAATAGAGAGCCTCTTTAGTTTTGCTTTTGCATGATCTGAATCCATCACACTTGCACACATCTGAACAGCCACGTGGTGTGGTCAAAGCCAGCTGTCATGGTGATGAGTTGTGTATGAAATGTGTGAGGATGACTGCCAATGCTACTCTGAGGGGTAGGGACAAGAATATTTACATATATGTCTTTGACAGGCCCATTGAAGACCCATCATATCACAGTTTTAGTCTATGTCTGTTGTGTTTGGGCCATACTAGTGTGTTTTTGAAAATTGACAAAATTCACTTTTAGCTGATAAATGCATTAAAATGTGCTAAATTTATGTTATAGATCTTATTGTGAACCATTCATCCATGCACTTGCTTAATTAAAAAAAAATCTTTTGACCTTGTAATGTTTAATCAAAATTTCATAACTGGATCTTCCAGTGAAAACGACAGACTTCTCTCTGATGACATATGTAGGACTTGTCCAATCATATAGTCTGCTTAAACCCCGTCACATCTCAAAATCCAATCAAAACCGACGCATAACAAGTCTCCGCCCTACTTTTTTTTTTTTTTCTATTTCAATAATCTGTTACTCTCTGGTGTACGTCACAATTCAGAAGACAAGATTTGTCGCTACTTCCATTTCATTGTGATTTAAAAAAATAATAATCTGCCTGTCAATCATTTTGCATGTATGGGTTTACTGATGTTGTTTTTGGAGGGGGTGAGGTTTTGAGGGTGTGTGGTTGAATTTAGCAAAACTGTGGAAATCTCTTACGGCACCTTTAATGCAAAGTCGAGAGAGAAAGGTCTATTTGAGGTAATGTTGTTGATGATAGTTTTCCCACGCTAGTTTTCAAATGTTGCTTTATTCAGGGGAAATTAAAACTGGTTTTCTTTGGCAGCTGATGCGAGGTTAAAGTGGCTGACAATTGGCTGGTTTTGCTCCGGGGCATCATTCAGTGGTTGTAAATTAACCCTCAGTAAACCTTCAAAAACCTTTTAGGTTTGATCACTGATAGCTTCATCAGCAGCTGAGAGATTTGATCACATTGATGCGTGTGTTTGTAGAAGATTGTATTAGTACGGAGGATAAGTAGTTTTAATCTAAAACTTTTGATGAAACAGGCTGATCGGGCTCTTATTCATTATATAATCAGCCCTGGGACCTGCAGGACTAAGTGTGAGACACTCCCAATTAGTGTATGAGGATAGTTTAATGAGACTTAAGGAAAGTAAAATTGTTTGGGTTATATCAGCATGAGACAGCTCTGGAATTTTGAAGATGATACAGTGAGACAGTCCTGGATTTGATGAAAATTAGGGATCTACCGAAAATTTTCGACTAATTTCAGTTTCAGGTCGAAATTGTTTTGGTGTGCCGAAATCAGTGCCCGAAGCAGACGTTTAATTAGTGCTTCTCTGATGGCACGTTTGACTGCGCTCAGCGTCTATTTCGAGCACACAACGTGGATAAGCTACAACAGTTAAACATGTTAGCTGTGTGAACACTAGCTCTGAGTCTGGATTGGCATTTACAGTGGGATGATACAGTGAGACAGTTCTGGATTTCAAGAAGATGTTACAGTGAGACAGTTCTGGATTTCATGAAGATGATACAGTGAGATGATACAGTGAGACAGTTCTGGATTTCATGAAGATGATACAGTGAGAGATGATACAGTGAGACAGTTCTGGATTTCATGAAGATGATACTGTGAGACAGTTCTGGATTTTATGAAGATACAATGAGACCGTTCTGGATTTTATGAAGATGATACAGTGAGACTGTTCTGGATTTCATGAAGATGGTACAGTGAGACAGTTCTGGATTTCATGAAGATGGTACAGTGAGACAGTTCTGGATTTCATGAAGATGATACAGTGAGATGATACAGTGAGACAGTTCTGGATTTCATGAAGATACAATGAGACCGTTCTGAATTTTATGAAGATGATACTGTGAGACAGTTCTGGATTTTATGAAGATGATACTGTGAGACAGGTCTGGATTTTATGAAGATACAATGAGACCGTTCTGGATTTCATGAAGATGATACTGTGAGACAGTTCTGGATTTTATGAAGATGATACTGTGAGACAGGTCTGGATTTTATGAAGATACAATGAGACCGTTCTGGATTTCATGAAGATGATACTGTGAGACAGTTCTGGATTTTATGAAGATGATACTGTGAGACAGGTCTGGATTTTATGAAGATACAATGAGACCGTTCTGGATTTCATGAAGATGATACTGTGAGACAGTTCTGGATTTTATGAAGACACAATGAGACCGTTCTAGATTTCATGAAGATGATATAGTGAGACAGTTCTGGATTTCATGAAGATGATACAGTGAGACAGTTCTGGATTTCATGAAGATGATACAGTGAGACAGTTCTGGATTTTTTGAAGATGATACATTCAAACAGTTCTAGATATCATGAAGATGATACAGTGAGGCAGTTCTTGATTATATGAAGATTGTTCAGTGAGACAATTATGTATTTTGTGAAGATGACACATTGAAACAGTTCTGATTTATTGGAAGATTATACAGTGAGACAGTTCTGAATTTTATGAAGATGATACAGTGAGACAGTTTCAGATTATTTAACGATGATACAGTTAAACAGTACTGGACAGTTTGTGTTGAGACTCAAGCAGCTCCATTAAAACCTAAACATTAGCAATCTAATGGAAGGACGGCTGAGGGAAAACAGGATGAGAGAAAGAAGACAATGATGGAAGAAGAGGAGGAACCCACAGGAATTATACAATTATCAGTCGTTTAGGAATGTTACTCCTGCTCTCAACAAGCTGCTGCAAAGCCCCAGAACCCCCCCCCCCCCCCCACACACACACACTCAACACTAAACAATAGCACAGATCGCATCAAAATGTCAGAGTGTGTATTTTTGTGAGGATGAAATCAGACTGAAATCTGATACGAATGTCAGCACACACCTCTAAAGTTTGGAAGTTAAATAGTGATTGTATTTCATCATCATAAAAAATACACTTCTCTCCATTGGATTTATTTCACGTCACACGGATATCTGATATAAAAACAGACCTCGGGTGGTCTTCTCAGATTCATGTGTTTTGTGTCATTCAGTGTTGTTGGGTGTTATTGTGTTAATGTACTGTTACTGTAATGGTAGCTGTGAGGAAAGACAGACACTCCCATAAGGACATAATGTGCAGTTAGCATGACAGCTATCAGCGCTTTCCTTCACTGTTCCCTAGCAGCACTGCAATGACCCCAGCACTTCCCCTCTGCACTTACGGAGGAATTCAGTTCCTTAACCCTACATTTCTTCGGTTTGGGGCTTAGAAAAAAAAAGACATTTCCAAAGTGCTCTCACAGTCTGTGTTTGAGAGACAGAAGTGCTCATGTCTCTGACTCTGCACGTAGTTGTGCACGTAATGTCTTATGTGTAACCAATTCAAGATGTATTGTTCATGAATCATGAGTGAATGTCTCATTTCTTTGAGTGCAAAGCCCCTGTGCACGATGTGTACGTGTGTAAGAATATCAGTGTGTTCCATCCACCTGGTGAGCACCGTGTCATGAAAAACTAGTAGAATCAAACTGCAAATAAGGCAAGCATGGTTCAATCCTGCATGCGTGTGTGTGTGTTTATGTGACCACAGTTTCCTGGCTAACACACCTCAGGCATTTTATCTTCTAGATTTACCTCCATTTCCTGTAACCCACAGGAACACACACACCCTCTCCTTCTTATCATCTCTGCTGTAGTGTGTGCAGGTGTGCTAAGCCAGGTTTCTATATCTTGAACACACCTCACACACTTAGAGAGTGTAGCCATGTTTGGAATAGCATGCTATCCCACTATTCCTGCTGATTATAGTATAGACTGTCTGTCTGTCACACTGATAATAATAATAGATGTTTCTTGAGCAACAAATCAGCATATTAAAATGATTCCTGAAGGATCATGTTACACTGAAGACTGGACTAATGATGCTTTGCCATCACAGGAATAAGTTACATTTTAAAATAATGGAAAACATTTTTTAATATTATTGCTGTTTTACTGTATTTTTGATCAAATAAATGCAGCCCTGGTGAGCAGAAGAGACTTTTCATTTTAAAAATGTCCAACTCAACCCAAACTTTTGAACGGTAGTGTATGTATAGTTAGCAAATTTTACATATGCAAACATTTGTGTTTACAATGTGCAACATTTTTTCCACAAATGTTTCAACATTAGTATGCTAGCCTATATTGTTGTCACATGACTTCAGTAAGTGTACAGTTTATTTTGTAAATTACTATTTTTAGCCCAATTTTATGTCAAAATGTAAGCCTACTAATGAGTCAAGAAAGAGATGTTAAAAGTCACATCTGTTATTATTTTTGATTAACCCTTCACACTGGAAATGAAAGTCGAATCGTTCCATTGAATTGTGAGATTCATCTTGCAGATCTATCCAATTATGCAGTGCGCTCATCTTTCCATTTCCAGTGTGACACAGACAGTAAACAGTTATCTTTTAATTCATTTGCCTTGACTTATTTGTTTTGACTGAGTTGAATTGGATTAAAACTGCAAAACAACAGTCTGAAATTATGATAATAACTTGTACCTAATGATGTCATGTGAGAAAGATAATAACATACAAGCATACTACTGCTTGAAATGTTTTTCTCTGCATAATGTGCACTTTCACATACCTTTTATGCAGCATACAGAAAGCAGTTGTCAGTTTTTTGGGGAATACCACAAAAAACGGTTGTTTTGAGTGCACCATTTGAATCCACCCTAAAACTGTTGAATCACATGACACATAGACACGCCTGTCGGAATAGCAGTGCATTTTTCTCAGGGCTGTGAGAGTTTCTGTATGGGAGTGTGTGCAGTAATTGTCTGCAAGCGCGCTTTGTGAATGTGTGTATTAAACCATGGGTAGATCATCCAAACAAAACATACCTGTGATGTCATGCAAATGAGTTCCTAACATGTATATTTTAATAACTAATATTATGTAACCAAATGCAAATGAATCATGTGCAGCTTGCTGAGAACATGTGAGTCAGTGTTTCTAACTCTGATCCTGGATCAAACTGATGTGATTACGGTGAGGAGTGGATAAACTTCGTGGCACTGCTGCATGCAGGTTCTGCTGTTTGTTTTTGTGCATTTCCATGGTGATGGACTGAGTCAGAAAGCTGCACTCTGATTGGTCCATTGATCTGCTAAACAGAGCTCTGCTGCCACGTGAGGATGTCTTGCTCTCTGTTTCGCTCACACACGTGAAATCGGCTCCAGTTTCCTCATTTTTTACACTGTGTTAGTGTGTCTATGTACAAATTATTATTTTTTTTTTTTGTTGCTTTTTTCCAATATCCATGTCGCTCTAGCTCGCTCTCTTTGAATGAGCTGTTTATGTTAAACAGCATAATTTTCATGTTGCTGTTTACTTTATGCCTTGTGCATTCATGTGAAGTTCTGTTCTTTGTGTGACTATTTGTGCGTCTATTAATTGAGTAAAATGACCTCCTTGAGTAAATACATCTGCTGGGTGTGTTTATTCAAGATATAATGCCTTGTTTAAAAGTTGTACACATCATGAATGTGTGCTTGTGTGTGCTGTGTAAGGGTGTGTGTCAGTATCTGTGTGTGTAAGGGTGGAGCTGGTGACTAGGTGTTCAGGAATGAGACTCAATCTCAATTTTGGTGTGCGATGCACATCATTAGGACCCTGATATACAAGGACCACCTAATTCCACAACAGTTTCATTCCAAACTGAGGACAGAATTCCACTTCTTTTCTTTTGTGTTCTTTTTTGAGGGGAAGTATCAGTCCCAGTTCAATTGGTTCCCTAAGCAAGATATGTTCAAAAGGAGTTGCTCGTGCTCTCTAAAGACTGGTGGATTTCTGATTGGCTGTTAACGCTTTTATCCTTCCTCAAATGGAAAAAAAATCATTCTAAAAAAGTGATTCCAATGATTTCGTTCTGTGGCGTTGTTAATGATAAAACGCTATGAAAATTTCAAATCATGAATCACAATTATAGTGACCAAAATGATCATGGTTATCATTATTATTGCAGTATTGTGAAATGTGCTGGAAATGTTCAAAAAGTACTCATACCCAGGGCTTAATTTGAGCCGGAACACGCCGGAACATGTTCCGTCACCTCCGACGTTGGATCCGGAACCTTTTTTATTGGATCCGGCACCTCCTGTGTCACTATGGAAAATTAATTGCCTAAATAAAAAAAAAAAAAAAATTTGCCTACTGTTTGTGTAGTGTTCAATGTTGTTATTTGTCTGGTTAGTCTTTATTCCCCATTGAAGTTCTACAAAAATCTTGTGTTTTGAGATTGCTGTTACTGTTAGCCTCGATGTCAAAAATGACGTCAAATGTCGATGAAATGTCAAAAAGACAGCAAAGTTTGCTTAACTTTTTCAAATACGTCAGATCCCAAACAAGCAAAAATCGTTTCTGCTGATCAAGAATGTGGAAACGGTGGACACAGCAGTAGCCTAGTGTCGACATAATATCTCGTTATTTCGACATAATAAGGGGACATTCTCTGCATTAAGCCACATTAAGCGTTCTTATAATGGTTTTCTATGGGAGGAAATGCTTAACGTGTAATTGCGTTCATATTCTGGGCTCATCTGATTTTTTGTACATAGCATAGCCTACTTTATGATTTTAGTATCATATTAATGATTAATAAATGTACGCACAATTATCCGTGAACTTGATTTGAACAAATGCCTTTCAACTTGTGTGTGCAAAATTCAGAATTAAATATTTTTTTAAATATTATAATGTTATTTTTTTTTCCATTTATGTTGATTTATGAAAAGTGAACAGCATGAGATAGGATGCGCAATATGAAACGAGTGGGTCAGACATGATTTTGACCACTTCATTAATTTTTGTTTTGTAGAAAGCGTTTCTTTAAAGTGAATTTCGTTTTGTATAAATTGTATCTTAATTTTAATAAATTTTTCATCAACCAATTGCCTGGATTTAGCTAATGAATAAGAAGCAAATATAACAGACAATAATCATTGAGGCGCCCGCGCGATCACTTGCATTGCACGTTAACTGGAGCGCATCTCATCCTAACTTAACGAAACTCAGTGTATGCCTCACACAGGCATGATAAATACATCAAATACACAAAGCTTGAAATGTCTTTAAACGAAATAATTTAAAACGAAAAGGAAAAAGGCTACTCTCTGATTATGTAATCCATTATGTGCATAATTTCTCTCTAGGCGCGTAACGCGCGTTCACTATATGGCGATCGTCAACTTCATCTTTGCAGCTGACACTGTCAGAAAACACTAGTTTATTAATAAAAAGGAATACACGTGTCACCGGATTTACAAACGCACATCTTGCTTGTTGCATGCACACATATTATGTCGAAATAACGAGATATTATGTTGAAATAACATTATCATTAATAATAGCCTACATCTTTTAGAATATTTGATTTAATGCTGAATGTTGCGCTTGTTCAATTTAATACAATTAAAACTTTAATTGTGATCATTAAAATAATTGAATATTAAATATTTAGTGGCCAAGTTTTGCGCAGCTCCCCCCGTAAATGATCTAGCACCCCCTCAGCACATGCGTTAAAAATTCTCTGGAGCCGCCCCTGCAAAGAAGCTATAGGCAGTGTACGTTTTTTTTTTTTTTTTTTTTTTTTTTTTTTTTGTTCCGTTACCTCCAACCCCAGTTTTGAGTCGCCGGATCCACCCCCCCTCTGCGCTCCGGGACCTCCCACTTTACAAATTAAGCACTGCTCATACCCACACTGAAATAATTTCACCAAGTTTTATGTCAAAACTAAAATTATTCAAATTAATTTTAAATTTAAATAAATTGAATTAAAAATAAACATAAACAAACCTATTAAAATAATAACATTACAAAAGATGGCCTGATTTTAAACTAACAAAAATGTATACAACAAAACATGGTTACATGTGCTACATGTTCAAATAAAGTTTAATAAAATGATAAACCTCTCATAAATCAAAATGATAGCTATTTTATCTGCTCAATGTAGGGCTGTTTGATTATGGCAAAAATCCTAATCACTATTATTTTGGTCAATATTGAAATCACGATTATTTAACACTATTATTTGTGGGTAATATGTGACCCTGGATCACAAAACCAGTCATAAGTAGCGCGGGTATATTTGTGGCAATAGCCAACAATACATTGTATGGGTCAAAATTATCGATTTTTCTTTTATGCCAAAAATCATTAGGCTATTAAGTAAAGATCAAGTTCCATGAAGATATTTTGTAAATGTATTACTGTAAATATATAAATCATTTATTTTTGTGAGTGAATGCAGCATAATCGCAAACATAAATGGACAACTTGAAAGGTGATTTTCTCAATATTTTGATTTTTTTTTGCACCCTCAGATTCCAGATTTTCTAATAGTTGTATCTCGGCCAAATATTGTCCTGTCCTAACAAACCATACATCAATGGAAAGCTTATTTATTCAACTTCCAGATGATGCACACATCTCAATTTAAAAAAATTCACCCATGTGACTGGTTTTGTGGTCCAGGGTCACATAAGTCTTATTTCATGATATGAGAAATTTTAAATGTCAGTGAAATTTCACTAGGCCTACTTCAGCAAAAACTAATGCTAGGTTAATTAATGTAAGTAAAAAGTCCTTAAAACAGCTACAGAGTAAACAGTCAGCAATACAATAAGAACAAAGAAACTAATTACAAACCTAATTTAGTGAGCTTAAACCCGTCCCTTTCTTACAATCGACTGCAAGATTGCATTCATTTTTGAATGCAATGACCACATCACAAATCCAATCAACAGCTGATTAATACACAGTTTTTCTTTTTTGATAATCAGTTTCACTCTGTCACAGTATGGAAGAAAAGGTTTGTCGCCATTTCCGTTTCATCACAAGTTTAAGTTTAAACGATTTTTTGAAGTTGGCTCAAAAATCTGAGAGGTCATGTCACTGCATCATATAAATGGAAATATCACTTCTGTAATATATGTCATATAAGGTGATTCCTCAGATCTGCATTCTACATCACTGAGGTCTAAGGCTGAATTTCCAGCATTGCCAGACTGGGAGAATGTTTGATTGTTTAGTGGTAGATAAGTCAATTCTATTTTTCCTTTCTGTTTCTTCTGCTTTTCCTTTAGAGATTCAGCACTTGAGTGTTTTATAATTCTGAAGAAATACTTATGTGTCTTCTATATGCCATCTATAAAAAATGTGTGGAAAGACAGATGACCATTGATGTGTTTTGGAGGACATGAATGCTAGTCTTTGTTTCTCTTTAGCTTTTGCTCACTATACATATATATATATAGTGTGAAATAATGTTTCATTCACTCCTTCTCTATGTAGTGCTCTATGTGAAATTCACTCTGTGGTTAAACATGAATGAGTAAGCAGTTCATTTTAGGGGTTGGTCTAGTGTCCAGGTAATTTAAAAACCTGAGAAAACAAGTTTTACAAAACAATGTGAATCATTATTATTTGTGTGTTTGTGGCAGGCTGCACGATGTCTTCTGGCAGTGACTCCGTGGGGGATCTGATTCCCTCAGATTTGCTGCAGGTGTTCATTGAGGAACGGCAGGGGGGCAGAGGTAAACGGGGCAGGAGACGGATAGGATCCTTCAGCCGTGCGTTCAGGTGGTTGAAGAGCCAGCGCAGGAAATCCCGCCGACACGCCACAGAGATACGTGGAGACCTGCTCGCCGCTGGATCACCTGTAGAACTACCGCAATCTACACTTAAAACAGGTAATACTTTACCACCATGTACTCCTAACAACAGTGTTTCCTTCCTTAAGTTCTTCAGAATCAGATAGTGTATGGGTTTTTGTTTACTGTTGGGCTTGTTTCGTTTTTTCCTTCTTGGAAATCATTGGAAGACTTTTGTGTTCGTATTAACCATATATGAAACTAGTTTCACATCAATCATAACATAAACTGGTTCTGTAAGCAAATGTTTCTCAGGGAAGTTAAAGAAAAAGGAGAAGTGCAGCTTGGGTAATGAAAGTTGGGAAATCAATTTAGAAAATCCAGCAACAACATCAGCATGAATAAACCCATCTATAAACGTACATATGCACTTTTATTCAAAACGTTTTATCAGTTCATTCCTGGAAATCGAACACATGACCTTGCCGTTGCTAGTGCCATGTTCTAGTGTGAGCTACAGGAAGTGTTTCCAAGATTAGTCCAAAATCAGTAAATTATCAAATGTACCAGACCAACACTTTAACCAACAAGTTTCTCCAATTTTGTTCACTCTGCACATTAAATTGAGCTAGAAGGTATTTTAATCTTGAAAAATAACACACTTTAGCTTTAATGTGCAAAAACAAGCATTATTTTACTCCACTGGATTTATTCATACTTCAATTCATTTGGTCAACACATGCTTGTTTTCTCTATGAAGTAATTGCTGTTTAATGGCATAGCTTTAATCGCTCTCTAGGCTGTTAGGACAAGCTGTTTTGCCATATAAAAATACTTTGTGACATTTGTGACATTCGCAAATAAGAATGTTGCTGTAAAATGTAAGTTATGTTAGTAACATGCAACTAATCTAACCAAACTACTTCAGTTAGGTTTGTATTTAAAGTGTTTAAATGTATTTGATCTTAAAACACTTTCCTTCGGTTTCACAGACAAAGCTTAAGCCTAAAATGCATGTTTGAGCTGTTTTAACTGAAAGCAACTTGCACTGATATATCTTAAAATGTGTCAGTTCCATTGTTTTGTCTCAAGATGCACACCAGTAATGTTTTTTTCTAAGGCATGTTTATAAAAGGTATTTAAATATCCTAATTGAACTAAGGCCTAATCCTGGCTTAATCTAAGCCCTGTCTGTGAAACCAGGCCTGTAGCTTGCCCAACTAAATGGTGGATGTAATGGTGTTTTCAGTTGTGGGTAATGTGTTCAGACATTCAGTAATTTCTGTTCAGACAGTGTAATTAGTAGAGTAATCCTGTTACGATCTAGAAGAAGTCATTAGTTTGGGTAACTGGTTTCCAGCGTTCTCCGGCAGTTTTGGTTTTAATACTGGTACAAATTATAACACAGCAATGAGCAGTGGTTTATTCCTTGTTTGTTGGACCAGGGAAGGTTGACGCATTAAATTACCCTAAACCATCTTGAGATATTTCTCTAATACCTATGTATTATTGTGTGTATGTGTGCCGAGACTGAGACTGGTAAATGTTTTCCTTATGATTATCGCAAAGTCATGAATTTTCCGAGCAGAAATTTCAACATGCCAAGAAGATAAAATTTGACCTCTACTTGAGGTCACTTTAAGTGCTTGCTTTGTGTGTACAAGTCTCAAATGTTTATTTAAAAGTGTGCAGGACATTTTGTGGTTTAGCTTGGGATCAGAACAAGAATTGGATGCATGTGAATTGTCTTATGTGGTTTTTTTTGTGGATGTGCTTTTCTTTGTGAGCTGAGCAGTGGATGAATGTGAAGGTTCCACATGGGCTGTAATGGCAGGGAGAACTTTGTGAGAACACACCTCAACCCCACCCATTTATTGAAGCATGAATCCACTCAGACACACACATGCACGCCGGGCTGACAGAACAGACTGCAGCTTAATGATCGATATGGTGCATAACCACCAAAAATAAACCGCTGTTATGTGATTCTCCAGAGGGTGTGGTCACTGCCTGCTGCTGAAGACGGTACAAAAAAGCCCATAGATTATTTAAACCCTTCACACTCGCCCTTATTAGGCTGAAATTAAATATGCAGCATGCAGACCATCATTAAGCAAATAGCATTACACATTGGAGAACGTGACTCACAGTTGATTTCAATAAGGTTTAATGTGGCGTTTTACTAATCTAATGGCACAGTACTCTAAAACTGATTACTTCAGCCAATATTTGTGTATTTTAATAACGCAAAGATTTATTAATACTTTTCAGTATTGAATGAAATGTCAACATTTCGTTTGTTTTAACCATATTGGGAACTGTTTCGCTGAGCTTGTCGCAGTGGATTATGGGATTGCCTTCTCCATGAAGGACAGATGCAGACGCCTGCCTTTTGGAACTTGCTTTGTATTGGTAGTGCAAAGTTGATGCTTTAAAATGCTATCTATGTGTTTTATCATCTGTGATTTGATTATTCTGGGTTCTGGTGAATGACCCTGTGTTGATTTTAAGGATGTGTTACTTTAAAAACACAAAATCTTTACAGTGTGTTTACTTGATAAGGTTATCTATGCTGCTCCCTTCCGATATGGCGATGACGTTCAGTCTCAGTAAGTGAACTGATTAGATTAGTTTGTCTGGGTAAATTGATTAGCTCAATTTTGTGTCTTGAGTTCATTTTTTTCGTAATTGTTTATTTCTGCTTGACACAGTAACTAAATAATCATTAGAATACAAAAAGGAAAACATGCATTAAAATATTTTTGTGATTACTATTCTAAAAAACGGTTCAAATGTTTGCGGTTGGTAAGATTTTTTTAAATTGTTTTTTTTAAAGAAGTCTCTTATGCTCACTAAGATTGCATTTATTTGATCTAAAGTACAGTACATTATACATTGTGAAATATTTTTGTAATTTAAAATATATTTTAAAATGTAATTTGTTCCTGTGATGGCTAAGCTGATAAGTGTTGTAAAATCATTGGGTCTTATTCACTAATAATTGCGTACGCACAGGAGAACTTCTTACGAAAAATCTCTGCCTAATTCACAACACGTGCGTACACGTGTTAATCCAGTCTGGTTGATCCAGTCAAATTTACAAGAAATGTATTTGCGTAGTGCACATAAATTTGTTGTAAATTTGACTGGATTAACCAGACTCCATTGGCTTATACTCGCATAAGTAATTTTTATTGGCCAGATCAGGTAGAAATAACTGCTTTTAGTTAACAACTGCATATTACATTTTTTGACATTTTAGTGCCTGAAGAAAGAAACCACATCATATTTTAGTGGTTCTTTAAATGTTTTAAAGGAACGCTCCACCGTTTTTTTAAAAAGGGCTTATTCGCCTTCTTTCCTACATTTAGATAGGTGGGCAAATGCATTTTTGTCTCAGCGCATGCATTGTTTTAGTTTGACAGGGTAGGCGCAAGCTTAGCTTAGCCAAATGAATGGAATCCTTTGTTGCCAGCTAGCATGTCCTGAGTAAAAGTGCCACCTAATTACTTCTTGTGGCCTGCGTATTCACAACAAGTACAAATAGTGATGTAGATTAACACTAGGCGATTTCCTAGGCAGATATTGACTTGGGACTATATTAGGGGGAAGCACAGGCGAAGCACTGCTACTTGGGCGCAGAGATATCACGCAACACCTGAAATCCCACGACTTGTGAATACAGGTATAATATGGGTCGATCTATACATGTGTCATGTTTAAAATAATCACTTACTCTGTGGACAGCTGTCCATTTGGTCCATTTGGCGTGGGGCGTTTTTTCCAGTTCACTTTATCATATAAAAAAATCGAGTACTGCAGGATGGATCAACGCCGAGAAATCCTCAGTAGCTGTGACACAACTGCGGGCACGCTCTTCTTGATCTGACGCGTTGAGCCTGGTCATCGATGGCAGTACCTTGTCCCACTCGCCACAGCACAGACACTCTATTTCAGTCGGCATAGATTGGCATATTCCCACATTCACACCACCAGTTCGTGATGGCTCTCATCCTTCCTCAGGCTGTTGAGCGATCGCAACCTTCTCCTCCTGTCGTTCTATTTCCAAAGCACGCAGCTCATCTTCTGAAAACTCTGGTTCATAGATGGTTCTGGATCTTGACTGTCTGAGAAGTCACCCTCTTCGTCTCTCACAAAATCCGCCATGTTCATCGCCATTCATGTACTGTAGGAAAAATAGCCAGCTACTATTCACGCCGGTATGTTGACGGAAGTTGTGGGATTTCATGTGTTGCGTGATATCTCTGCGCCCAAGTAGCAGTGCTTCGCCTGTGCTTCCCCCTAATATAGTCCCAAGTCAATATCTGCCTAGGAAATCGCCTAGCGTTAATCTGCATCGCTATTTGTACTCATTGTGAATACGCAGGCCACAAGAAGTAATAAGGTGTTTTATTTACCACTTTTACTCAGGACATGCTAGCTGGCAACAAAGGATTCCATTCATTATGCTAAGCTAAGCTCGCGCTGATCCTGTCAAACTAAAACAATGCATGCACTGAGACAAAAATGCATTTGCCCACCTATCTAAATGTAGGAAAGAAGGTGAATAAGCCCTATTTAAAAAAACGGTGGAGTGTTCCTTTAAGCTATGAAAAGGTTTGTACCTATGAGGCCAGTTTTCATTATCTAGCCGAGGGCCCCAAAAACCAGCACAAGTTATACAGCAATGTTTAATATTTGGGGCTAAGGGTTTGTTCATACCCCAAGTATGAGCAATAGTAATAGTAATGCTTACTTTAGCAAGCACTGCTAATAAGAGGGTCACAGCTATTGAGAACACACTCATAATATTGTGTTTTGCATCCTGTATCCTAGACCTTGCAACGTCAAAACTTCCTGTGGGATGTTGCCGGTTCAGTCTGAACAAAGAGCTGTTACTTTAAACTTGTTTCCCATGAGACGTTCCGCTGACACACACCTACACACACTCGTGCACACACACATACAGCTCTTTCCAAAGTTTTTTGACTTCTCCTGATGGAAGTGACATGCTTGCCAGGGGTTACCCACAATCCTGATCTTTCTTCTGACTTTCCTTTTCAACTCATCATAAGAAATGCCAGTCATTCCTCAACACCATTTCTAACATAAGGGAAGGTTTGAGAGATGAACACAGACGAAGTTTATGTGCGTGTTGTTTATTGTTAAGCGTGGGCGTGTTTGTGCAGAATTCCTTGCCTTCCTGAGCTTTGCCCTGGAGATTCTGACACAATGAACAGGTGTAAAGTTGGGTAACTGGTTCTCTGCTCAGCTCTTTCTCTGTTTCATAGTCCTGTGAACAGAACTCAGCTCTGTGCTAGAACTAGACTGATTCAGGCTGACTTTTAATGTTATTCATTGCCTCCAAGTTTTTCTAAAGCCATAATCTTTTTAGATAACATCCATATTTAGCTTGGTATGTGTGTGTAGCCCCTTCAAGCCATAGGTTGTAAAGTGTTGATTTCAAATCTGTTTCAGCTTGCCTGTTTTATAGTAAAGATTTTTCTCTATCAGGGGGATTGCAAGTATGCTACTCCCCAGAGGAATTTTGACTGAGCGTCTGATATGACTCTAAATTGGACTGAAATTCAGTCAGGACCACTTCGCCAAGTATATAAATGTATTACAATTATAGCATACAGTTAGTGTTGGCGGTATGGTTCTGTTCTGGGCAAAATTCCTGCTATGCCTGGAGAGAGCGGGGAGAACAGCAAGTCAAACCCCCCTGGGGTACAGAACAGAACCAGTATATGCATACATAATTACAATTCTCAATTACATGAGTTGTGAAAATACAAATACATGATCAAAAAGCTTGCAATGTATTGAACAATGTATGGGAAAAACAAAATAGTCAGAATGACTAAAGCTTCGGTTGGGTGGAGTTGGGGTCGGAGGAGGGAGTTTAAATGCGAGCAGCGATGCTATGGAGGAAATGCTGAAGGAATGTTTTATGTTTATATGTGCCGATGTGATAGATGTCGACACTGGATTGGAACACGTCAGGAACAGCTGGCTATTGGCTGATGCGAGCTTGGCTGACATGGCCTGCCTGAACTAACACAATGCTTGATATTCATTTTTTTTAATTGTATAGATTGGTTATCTGTTCTCAATTTTGTGCGCTTACACTGCAGAGGTAGGCTACCTGTTAGAACTTGATTTAAGGCAAAAGTGAAAGAAGAAATTTCAAAATTAGAATGATCATTTGCATGCGGCAAGTGACCCAAAGCATTATGACCACTGGGAATTAAACTCTAGTTTGCACCAAGCATTCAAAACTAGTGTGAAAACATTCTAAAATGAATGTTGGTTTAAAGATGCACACATCCAATTAAAGGGATTGACTACATGGATCGCTTTAAATGCATGTCTGTAGCTTTGTGTTTTCCATCATACCAGCTGTAGCAGCTGTAAGATTTTAAGAAATGTTATATTATTGATCGATTTATGTAGCAATTGTACCTCTGCTGGGTTTAACTGCCGAATTAGCGAATATTATGTTACGGTTATGTGATATAGGTGTGGCAGGCAGAGGCCTTTCTTACCTCTTTCTTAAAATCATCCAAAATCGAAACACAGACTGTGTGCATGTATGATAAACCTGTAATCAATCAACTTACTTTTCAAAGACTTTTGTATCGGCTTTAGATGAGTGATGTTTGCCTCAGTTAACCTTTACCTGCATTTTGAATGGATAATGCCTCTGGGACAAATGGACAGTTTTCCAAGGCAGATTAAGTTTAAGGCCTGTTGCATACATCTCCTGTCTGCAGCAGCATGTTTTCATTGCATTTCTTGTGTTAACAGGTTACAGCATTCAGTCTGCATGTTTAAGCAGTGGCACTGCAACAAGTAGAAGCAGCTCTGCATGTAAGGTTTCAACACTCAGCCTACTTGTGCTGGACTTCGCACACTAAACGCAGTAGAAACTGCACTAAGCATATTCAGTGAAATGATGTTTTGCAATATACTGCAGGCTTTTATGAAGCAACACAAAATATGGAGTGAGTCTGTCACCCATTGTTTGATAAAAGATGTCTGTCAGGCTTGATGCGAGTTAGTACAGGTCAGAGACAACACAAACAACGCTTTCAGTTCAGTAAGTGATTGAATGCAGACTATATTGAAGCAGTTTATAGTCTACTCTTTGGAGTTTGAGTTCTGAGTAAAGTTATTTAACATTTGGATGCAAATGTGAGCCCCCCTCCCTTTGTAAATTAGATTTCATGTCTTTCAAGTTGGTTTTCAAGGTCCAATTTCTGCTAACCATTTTATAATTTACAGTAATCATCAAAGAAATTACTCAGTGTTAAATCAGAAATTACTTATGTTCTGTCACACTCACAATCAGCATTTAATCAATAAGTGATGGGCAATACCTCTTGTTTCTTTTCTTTTGTCACTGTTAAAGCCAATAGCCCAGGTAATGATGCCAATGCAGACAGCTCTATTGAATCGTTGTTTTTTTTTTTTTAAAGATAACATTGCTTAAGATAAGATTTCTGAAGTTTATAAAACACTTATAATAATTTATATTTAAGCAATTTTATTTAATTAATTTATAATAATGCATACATTGCTGAAGAAAAGATTTTTAAAGTTTATTTCCAGCTAAATAAATCATAAAATCATTAATATATATATAAAAAAACATACATGCATACATACATGTAACAAGGTTTGTGTTCAGGGAAGAAGGAGGTGGGAACCGGCGAACGTTCAATGAAACTTTAATATCAAAATAAACACACAAAATGAAAGTAATGTGGCAGCCCCTGCCCGGACAACTGCTATATTATATGCTCATTGGGTCAGCAGGGTCACACACAAAAAAATAACCAGGCTGAGTAGAAAAGACTTTAAACTTTTAATTTTCTGGTAGTTTTACACTTAATTCTTCACCTTCACCTCTCAATTTTCCAGAACTGCACACTACCTGGAGTCTCCAGAAGTACAGGTTCTCAGAGACTTTGATAAGGCAAGGAATCTTCCTGAAACATGACCCCCCACTTAATAAGAATCACAAGCTGAAGTGTGAAATACAGGAAGACTGATTTAAAAAAACAAAACAAAACAAATAAAGATTTGACAGATTGAGAGTGACGGATAGGTTGAGAAAGACTCTGAATGGTCCTTTTGGGCTGAATTCGAAATCTCCCCTATACTCTCAAATAGGGCGTTATTTGAGAGGACCGCCATTTGTAGTGGTGTCGGAAACCATACTGGACCTTATTGAGTGCACTCATTCAATCCCACATTGCACTGCAATAACGAGTGTACAGCCCTTATACGCTCAACGGCTGTCCGAATTCGCTCGCTCGTTTTCATTTACTCCTTAAAGTGAACGGTATTAACGTATAGGAATGGTGATTGAGAGTTTAGGGGCCGATTTCGGATTCAGCCTTAGTTTCTCCCATTTCTACTGCTAACTAATTACATCTACACCTATGACTCATTTTTGAAACTCTGAGGAATGCTGAAAAGCCCAAATGCATCAGTGTGCAGTGTTTTAGTCATTTTTTAATGTTTCTAGACTGAGCCATGGTTTGAATAAAGGCTTTTTTACTTTTTTGAATCGGAAGAAGTGCCCCTTTTTTTCTATAAATACAATGTTGAGAATGACTCTTGAGGTACCAGCAGCACCAGTTCAAGTCAGACAACAGCAGCGGTGGTGAGGGAGTCATGCTGTGAGCTGCTGCTAACAATGAGCAAGACGGTCCTTTCAGGGTAGGAAATTGACTTTAAAAGAACTCTCAAAACTTAACAAAACGTAAATTCTTCAATCAGTGGTACAAGAGGAAGTGGTGCTGGTCATGAATTATGCACATTTGAATATAAGGCGTTTTTCACTTCCAGCCCTTGTTTACAATGATATAATTTATAAAATGATTATATGAAAGCTCATTGTGTACCTGCTGTTGCTATTACACTGTTGTGAGAAACAGGCTTAAATAAAACTGGTGACTTTATACATTGAAAACAGTAGTCTTTATAGAGTGGTCCAGTATGACATCACTTTGTAAGCCAAAACGCCAAAGCGAGTTAGCATTTTAGCACTTCTGTTTCCATCGCCCTGAAGTCAATGTTTTTTTTTATTGTTTTTTTGGTTAAATGGCTGGAATAAGGTCTGCGGTGAACACAAGCTCAAGACGCTTCACGATTTATTCTATGACATAAATCACATCAATATTACCCGACTCGTGATTTTCTTTAAGCTGTTACGTGTTTTGAAAAATGCGGTTGCTAACAAGTGGCTAAATGGGACTACAGAGGCTGTTGATGACATTAAACGCCATCACACCGAACAGGTAAACTCAGTCTACTTTACAGCATCGTTATGGTTATAATTGTGCTCTTACAAACTTTTCTAACTCAGACTTTATGGGAGAATGTTTTTAGATAAAAAACTGAAAGAGAATTGTCGGAAGTGGTGTGGGACCGTGGTGTAGTTCGTTTATAGCCTACCTTTAGCTTTTTAGATCTGGCGACCGCATTTAGGCTTCAAAATTCATAAAAGTTGTATTCTTCTGTGATAATTATCTTGATGGATGAAACATGCAAGTATCATAAACTTTTGTTGATCACAGAGCTCGTTTTTAGTGATAATCCAAAAGCCTATGGGGAAATCCTTTTGAGTTTTTGTTGAGGGAACCAGTGTGATGAGAACTGCCAGTTGGCCTACAAAGTGACATCATACCTGCACCACTCTATAAATGCTGCCCCCTGTTGTCCAAAAACACAGAAGGCATTGTCAGGGCAGGGCAGTCCTGAGCTCCTGCCAGCACACACATTGCCTGTGGGATCAAGCCGCCAGTGATGAGAACTGAACTGTGCCTGTTTACATTTCTAATCTCTACCATTCATTCTAGCACATTGTGTTCCTCTTTCTTCCTCGCTTACTGTCTTTTCACCTTTGGCTTGACTTTACTGATACATTTAATAACCTTTATTAAATCTGTTCTGAAAGACGGCAGCATCAGGCACCTGAATGAAGTCTCTCGAGTGACATAGTCAAGGTTTCATTCGCAGAACTGATGTTTTTCTGTGTCTTTGTTTTTGAGTCATTGACGGGTTTTGATAGAAAGACGCAACCACCATGAAACATGAGGTTTTGTTCAATTAAAACCGAAGTTAAAGCTGTGTCTCTGTGTGAGTTTTATCCCAATCAAGACTCCTTGCAGCTGTTCTGAAATCTGCCCTCAACAAGTCCAGGCATGTACGAGTCTTTCTTACTCTGTGCTGCTTTTATTTTGCTTTCTCAGAAGGTTATCAAGTTTTCAGAACGTCTTTTGAACTTCTGAGAATGCATTCAACAACAATTTAGGTCACGGTACAGATTATATGACCTTTGGCCATCAACGCAATACTCTATGCACACACAAACACCCAGAAAGAGTATTTACCATTAGATTAGAGCATTTCATATTGGATTCATGTCACTAGTGTAGTTTTATAAAACAAATAACTTTAAATTCTGAATGGATAAGCCACGTTCAAAGATGTAAAATGTTGATAAATGCACACCTGACATGCGGGTGATCATGTAACGTTAATGTTTTGGTCAAAAATTGTCTTTCTGGACTGGAGAAGGACTTATTATATGATTCCTGTTGTTAAAATTGAACATTGATGTCTTTATCATATTGCTGATGTGGTCATTTTTATAAAAGCAATAAGCTACAAGAGGACATTAGGGATTAGCATCATGCCTAAGAATGCAGTCTCTCTTGACTTTAATACACAGCATGTTATCTTTCTCAGGGCTGAAAGATGAGCTCTGTGGTTGTCCAACTATTTTAAATGTTCCAAAACCATTGCAGGAACATTTTATCTGAGGTTTGGCTGTCTGCATCTCAAGACGCAGCAGAGTGAGACATACAGAAATACTCTACTAATCTCAACGACAAGAAAAGTTTCACTTTCTTTCCTTTTTCTAGCAGTTTTTAATTTAAATTTATTCCCAGTTGAAAAAAGCAGTGAAAGTTTAATAAATTTAAAGAACAAAATTTCTTTGTTCTGATGCTGCTTCATTTAAAATATTATTGCAGATCTTACTGGTTGTCTTCTCTTACGATGATTAATGAAGTTGGATGAGGAAGGCCAGTCATGTGATGCATGAGTGGGCGGGTTATCTGGGCTGTAGGATGGTGACATGTCTGACCTGGTTTGAGTTGGACTGAGGTTGGGTTTCCTCATTCTCACTGCAGTCCTCGCTGACCAACTAGAAATTAAATAATTCAAGTGCAATATTAAAGGGTAATGTGTGAAGGGCCAGACTATGTATCAAATGTAGAGCTGTTACTATCTACAAGGATTTTTTATTTTTTATTATTGATATTTGTTGATGTACTACTTTGATATTTGTTGGGAAATCTGTATTTATTCTCCAGGTTGAGCAACAGGTTTTGTTCTCCTTAAGCATACCTGTGTGACCTCACAATTTTTTTCTTCTTCTGATACTTCATGTTGAGAAAATGAACAAGTTGAACAGCTGTCTTAAAGGAACAGTTCATCCAGAAAAGGAAATTCCGTCGTTTACTCACCTCTTGTATTATTTTTTTTCTTCCATGAAACACAAAATGTTATACACAATGTGGACAAAAAAAGAACTATAAAAGCATCATAAATGTTGTACAAATGAATGAGGCACTTTATTCAAAGTTTGTCACATTTCTCATATCTACTCAGTGTATAATTATTTTTATTTTATTAATTATAACCTGAAATCGTGAGCCAAATACCATAGGTAATTAGTATTGGTGGTATGGCACAGGCTTCATCTTCATATTCAGTGAAAGCTTTGTTTATAACCTAAAACCTCAAGAAACCGTAAATAATCCATAACCTAAAGGTTCTTCATATCTTTTTTTTTTTTTTATGCAGTTTTATGCATATTTTAGCCTATACATGTGTTATGGGGTATTTATCTGTATTAGGATTGCCAAAACTCTCCAAATACTGTGTGTTAGTTGAAGTTAAGTGAAGCTCTTCACTCTAAAATTTGTGTGTGCTGGCGCCCTCTTTAGCAGAGACTAAGGATGTACTGGTAATCACTTTAAACTCCGGTGGTAATTCAGACATGGTGCTTTTGGTGAATCAAAATGACAGTTATTTTCTCTCCTTCTTTAAATCAAAAGGTCGGTTTTTTTGTTGTTTTTTTGTTGTTGTTTTTTTTGTCAAATTTGACTGGAAAGTCTTTAAGTTGTCTGTATTATGCCCATGTACATAATCCATGTCTACTTTTCAGTATGCAGTATAATTAATGTAAACATGCAATGACATGAATAGAAATAGTTTGAAAACTGTGCAAAGAATGCTCCCGAAGACCCAAGAAATAATGAGTGAATTAGCAGGGTGAAATCAGGCCACATGGATAATTTAAGCATGGTCTTTGCACAATGTAATTGTCATGTTACAGGACAGTCAGTCTCTATAGAGATAAAGTGTCACAATTGGATGCCGCACTAAAACACAGGAGAAACCCTGGTTAGGTGAATGAGATAATTGACTTTGCATTAGCTTTAGTTGTTTCTGAAACTGAGCTACCCAAGGTCAGAAACAAATGATAAGTCACTATATTATTTGCTAGCATGCAATTGTTTGTGTGGGTATATCTACTTTTAAAACATCAAAGCCATGTAGATTTTAAACATTCTATTCTGTCTTTATAACAGTGTATTTGTCTGTCACCTGCATATATTTTAGATATTAAATGTATTACTTTCTGTTTCTCTCTCTGCAGGCTCTAAAGAGGTTGTTGTGGGTGCTGTTTCTCTTCAGAAGTTCCAAGAAAATGTTTTTGTGGAGGGTGATCGGCCTAAATATGTGTTAGACCTGCACACAGAGGCCCAGCAGGGCCTAAAACAGCAGCAGGAGGGTAAGAAAAATCTAACTCCTAATCAGAGTCTTAATAGACTTCCTTTTACTCTGCACTAAATACATGCAGCATACAGCAGTTCATTTAATTAGGTTAAGAGATAATGTTTTATGTTCCAGATGATAGGAATGGGACGGACTACCCTGATGACCAAAGTATGATTGTAAGTGTTCCTCCACTCATCACTCCGCCCTCAGTTCCTATTACGATTGCTTGTAATTATGTTCCCATTAGAGTGACAGCCTGCTTGATGCTTGTGTACCTCAACTGTTCTATGCTTTTAAATTGCTGATTGACGATTTTAAATTTAGAAGGTTAACCATGCTGCTTACTTTAGTCAACAGTAACAGCTCAGACTGAAGGCAGCATGGCCTTCAGTGAACTGAGAGGCTTTGAATCTGAGAGCACAGCTGCTGATTCTGTTTCGATGTGCTCCTCCATGTCATCACGATCAACACGTTCAGGACTCAAACGCCAAGGTGACACATTCACACATAAACACATTATCAGTCATATCCATTTTTGCCATAAGAAGACCATGGCTTGGTATCCTCATAAAGTGCTTTACGAATTCATATAAAATATGCAATGTCACAGCAACATTGTTTTCCATTTCCTTTTTCCAGCCTCAACGTTTAGACCTTTGAAGCCGGATAAGACTGCAGAGAAGAAGTCTCGTAGGAAACACTTGAGAACTGTTGTAGGAATTCCTCGACACATCCAGAGAGAACTGGGTATGTTTCACTGCAGTCTTCTGTATTGTACAGCATGTCTTTAAGTTATTTAGTGGAAAACATGTTATGTTTACTTATTTTATTTTTTAATATGTCGTATCTGAAGGGTTGGACAGGGCAGAATGGATCACCACCAATCCTCTTGATGGCCAGCTGTCCAATGGAGACATGATAATACCCGCCATATTTTCCACTGTGGATGGTGCTTCTGCTAGTGTACAAGACCATCTACAGGGCAAAGAGAATCTGCACACAGTTAAGAAACACAACACAGAGGTTCCCACACTGGCTATACCCAAAGATGACATAATCCAAAGGTCCGTAAATCATTCTGTAGATCCAGAAAAGTCCGGAGCAGGCACTCTAGCTGTTCCTTGGACAGAGAACCCAACCGGTGCAGTCATGTCTGTCTCACCTCAGGCCACATACATGTCTAAAATCATTCCAAATGCTGTACTTCCACCATCTGTGGATGTTGTGGAACTCAGTCGCAACCAAAGTCGCAGCAGTGTCCGAACCGTTAGCAAGAGCAGCCTAGTGTCAGCCAGCCCAGCGTCCACCCGTCCATCCTCCAGAGCCTCTTCAAATTATTCCTCCACCCGTCCATCCTCCAGAACCTCTTCAAATTATTACTCAACCCGCTCAAACTATTCTGGGTGGAGCAGCTCAGGATCATCAGAGACACTAGTATCTGATTCCTCCACCATCTCCAGCAGTAGCACTCCCCGTGTGGCCAGCAGGGGAAGTCAGGTTGAGAACACGGCTAGACCAGTCAAGCTGAACAACCATGGTTCCCATGCTCCGTTTAGAACTACTCATGGGAATGGGGACTCTACAGAAGAGGAGGACAGCAGAAAAACAGGATCTGCTGATGCTTTCACACGTAACTTATCAGTGATGAAACGGAGCAAGATACCTCCAGCTCCTCCCAGCAGGTCATACTCCTTACACGGGAAACAGAACAGGAAGATATCTGAAAATCCATACTACTTGGCTGATGTCAGCACTCCAGATGGATCACCATGCCCCACTGTTATTTCTGTATCTGGAATGAATGTGACCACTCATGAATTAAACCCTAAGAGAGGCTTATTTCCCTCCAATGGACTCACAACTGTCCCATCAAAGGAGATCCAGCCAGTCAGCATAGACAAGAAAACCACGCCAGCTGAGCTAAAGACATACAGAAATAATTTTCAAATGTCTTCCAATCGCGCACCCCATTCATACACTAATGGCACCAGTAAGCTTGGTGAACTGAAGAACATCTTTCGGTCTGCAAGTTTAATTAATGGTAACAATTCTTCCCCAGCTGTAATGGCTCTTTGGTCTCTGTTTGACATTCCTAACCATCCCAAAGTACTGGCTCCCCCAGCTCCTCCTCCAGAGACCTGGGCTCACAACCAGCATACTTTCGAACTGCTGTGTGGGCCTGGCCCTGTTAACTATGCAAGCTGGGCTAAAAAGAGAGGTCTTAAAATTGTGGATGAACCAGACATGACCTCATCAAATGGTGACCCAGCATCAGTGTCGCAGGCAATGGAGCTAAAAGCCAAACTTGAATCCTTAGCACCTGCCGCCAGTGTCACCCCTTCTCCATCACCTCCCCCAGAACATTGCCCACCAATACCAAACATCAGACAAGCCAAAACTCCTCCTTCCCCTCCAGACTTTGTTCCTTCAGCTCCTACGCTAGCTGCCAAAGCTATAAAGGACTTGACTTCTTGGATCCCTCCACCTCCTCTGTTTCCTCCCCCGGCGCCTCCAGTAGGCACCACTTCTGCAACTCCTGTCGCTGTGCCAAATGATACCGACTTCCCTCTGCCACCCCCACCATTTTCGCCACGGTCTATACTTACAATGCCTCAATTACCACCAGATGTTCCACCACCACCACCACCACAAGAAGTTCCACCTCCACCACCACCACCACAAGTTCCACCTCCACCACCACAAGTTCCACCTCCACCACCACAAGAAGTTCCACCTCCACCACCACCACATGTTCCACCACCACCACCACAAGAAGTTCCACCTCCACCACCACAAGAAGTTCCACCTCCACCACCACAAGAAGTTCCACCTCCACCAACACCACCTTCTGAACCACAGAAAATCCCACCCCCTCTGCAAGAATCCCAATCTTCAATACCCAATGTGTTAGTAGCATTATCTGCAACTTTTCAACAAATCAACGTTACTCCACCTCCTCCTCCACTACCCACTGATGTAAGATCTCAACAAGTCACTGTTCCTCTTCCTCCTCCACTACCTACTGATGTAAAAATGGAGGACAGACTAGAGACAACAGAAACAGAGAAACAGACAAGCAGTCCCTCTCCGGCCAAAGAGGAGACCTCCAGTCCAGTGGTCACCCAGTCTCTCTTACAGATGGTTCGTCTCAGGTCGATAAAGTCCAATCAGAGTCAGGCTGTAGATCTCGATAAACCATCACAACCCAAACCAAAATCAGGTGTCAATCAAGAGGTGCCACCAAAACCAATTAGACGGTCTTTGATTATGACATCACTGCCCCCTGATTTGGAAGCTCTGTCCGGCACAGAGCCAAAATCCGAATCTCCATCTGTCAACGTGCACACAAACACAACCACTGTATCAAATACTCAGAAAGAGTCAACTGAACTAAAGACTAAATCAAATAACATTGTTCAAAAAACCCAAAACACAAGACTTGAGCCAGCATTCTCATCAGCTACAAGTCCAATCACCGAACCAAGTAACACTTCAGCTCCTCCTGAACCAGCAACTAAACAACCCTGTTCTGAACCAGAACTCAAACCTCAAACACTCAAGGAACAAATCCAAGTTACAGCACCTGTCCCTGCTACCCTGCCGAACACAATGGGACAAAAGGACCAATCAATAAGTGAGCCAAAGTCTCAACTTCAGGCACAAGAACTCAACAAGCCACCGCAAAATCCAAAGAAGCAATCAAGCACCATTGAAATACCCTCAAAGCTGGAGGGTGAGCAGCCTAAACCCCAAACACCAACGCCCACTGTCTCTTCCATGCCTCCCGTAGTGTCTTTGCCCGCCAACCCCTCCATGCGTCTCCAGGATGCTATTCGTTTGAAGGCTGCCAATATGTCTTCAAAAGACAAGCAAGCCAAGCTCTTTGGTCAGCGCTCCCCTCTCCCAGTCATGACTGATGGCACCACTGTACCCAACTCCCCTGCATCTACGGCCAGCTTCATCTTCTCTAAGAGCCCAAAGAAGGTCGTAATAGAGACACCGTCATCCTTAGAGGTTCAGGCTGACCTGAGGAAGACTCTGGTGGCAGAGTTAGCATCTGTTTCCGATTCAGCCAAGTGTAATGACTCACACAAAACTGCTAACAAAGTTCCTCCACCTATTTCTAAGAAACCTAACGCTAAGGTTGAGAGCGTTGTTAAGAACTCTGCAGAGGCAGAGTCTGTTGCCAAGACTGAGCATGAGCAAACAGAAACTGTACAAACTGCCGGACAGGATGTACAGACAGAGAACTATGAGAGAAAAACAAATTAACAAACACATACACAAATGATTTAACTCTAGAGTTTTTGCTTTTTCACAGATAAACAAGGCTTTAGATCTTAGGCTCAAACTGCTTAAGCAATTTTGAAATATAAAATACTTAAAAAGTCTTTATGTACAGATAGGCATATTGCACTTTTTGTACACTGGTTAAGTGTAACTGATTCTCATTCATGGGAATGCATGTCACTGGTATTTGGAAATGATAAATATTCTTATTTTTATTTATGTGTCCTCAGTTCTAGACAGAAGCCATGCTAACATCTAGCACTGTAGAAATCTGCAGGAGAGCACCATGAGAATGATGTTTGTAAAACAGAGTTTACCAGCCAAATATAGTGGAATTTTAGAGGTATTGGTGTATACTGAATATAAGAGCATTGCAAAAGAAATGAAGGTTAAGAATGTAGGATAAAGAATGAAAAGACGCTAAGCAAAGAGAAGAAGAACAGTAAGTTGGGAGCATGGACCACTGATTTTGGGGTGGGGATGTGTGATTATTCTTTTTTCCATCTATGATGTTTGCTGTGTACTTTTTATAAGTCTATATTTTACTTTAAAAACACCAAATCAATATATGTGATTGTAATTATAAAATTAGCACTCCCCACCCCAAGTATCCATAAATAGGAATGTAGACAAGGAATCTGATCAAGTGTGCGAGAAACAGAATGATGGAAGCAAATGAATAGAGTAAAAGCTGTTTTCTCATCATTGTGACTGTGCAAGTAGGGCCAAGCAGGTGGTCAGAAAGTCATGACACCACATAAACAAGAGGTCTAAGGTGTAAATCTCTGTTTAGGGATTTCTATTGATTAATTTGTTTTATTTTCAAAGAGAAGTTCATTAGTTTACTCTAAGTTGATGTATATTACAGTCTACACAGACCGTGCAAATAAAAGGAAAATAATGTTTTTAATATATGATTTGTTTTCATGCACTATGCTAACTTTTTGATTTGCTGTTCCTTTGATTTCAGCAAGCTTTGTCTCCTTATTATGTTCTCTATAAAGGAGAAAATAAATGTCTTATTTACACATTGTTCCAAAACAGATTATCAAAGATGATAATGTTTATTCATGTTTAACAATGTTTCATCATATGACAAGATTAAAGACTGTACAGTTACTAAAGTAGATACATGGTGACTTCAAATCTGGCCATATTTTTAACAGATTATACTGCAATATTACATTACAAATCATTCAAATAAAAGAATACATTATGAATGTTTTACAATCACTTGCATTTTGAGAACTATCAGAATTGTAGTAGTCTTTAAAACCCAGGTCAATATCACAAATGTGGCGTCACAGACAAAATATATTCAGTTAACAGTAAAGATGTCACACAAGATTCAAGTGTTGACAAGTCAAGGTTTAGATATAATTTTCCTGCTATTGTTTAATATTTATAGAGCGGTTAAAGGGGGGGATAAGATGTTGATTTATGAACATAATCACTCAGAATAACACTGAACAGAAAGACTGAAGAAAGAAAAAAAGTGTTTTACATTCACAAATTGACTTTGGTGTGATTGTAAGTTTGGACAAAATCTGTAGCGTTGATATTGTCAGTTTCTCTCCAGCACTCGACGGAGATTTTTATTTAATTGTTTATCAGCTACCATGGACGAGATATGAACCCATGGTTAAACTTCGAGCAACAGTGTTTTGCCTATCTCTCCTTTTTTTTTTTTTTTGTTACAGTGAGAAATTATAATCAAATTCTAAAGTGTTCTTTATGAAGCCTCTCATAAAATGCAAACATCCAAAATGGTTGTACTTAAAAAAACAAAGTTCAGTTCCTTAACAGTAGTTTAATGCATCTGGTATCGTAAACTAACAACAAACAACAATTTCTACAGCATTTAATAATCTAGGTAAATGTTGTTATAAATAAATGTGCTATGCATATACTATTGTTCATTGTTAATTCATGCGTGTTCATAATACGTTTATGTTCATTTAAACATATCGAAATGTTTCAAATGTATTAGCATATACAAATACAGTTGGTTTTATCAGCACTTGGGTTTCTAAACAAATCAAAATGTAGTTTCTTTAAAAATTATCCTGCTGCTTCATTGATTTCTTGACCAAGCCAAGAATTACAATTACACCTTTGACATCTCTGGATCATTCTTTTCTTTCTCAGAACCCACATGCTCTGAATGTTGGTTTGTCTATTACAGTGCAATTTAATAGCACAATTTAATTAAAATAATAATAACCCTTGCTTTAAAAAAAGGCCAAATTCTGACAATATCATACCATTTTCCATTAAAACAGTAATATACCGTAGAAAGTAGCCTACAGAAATATACTGTGAATTAACAGCGCTCAAAGTCGACACTCAGAGGCTGTTTTCACTATCACACCCTATACCCTCATTCACTATTCCCTACATTAGTTCACTAATATAGTCCACTTGAATGAAAAGAAGTGAGTGAATTGAGACACTGAATCACTGAAGGACAGAGAAACACACAAACAGAAAATAGAGAAACACAAGAACTACAACTGACTTCCAGCCACACTGAGTGTGAAACCAGTTTAACATTATTTCTTTCATACATGTACAAAAGTTCTTGTTGAGAATTAACAGAGATTTAGTTAATAATAAACACTGTAAAAATGAATACGCTATATCTAATCAATAAAATTGTGGCAACAGATTACAAGCAATATTATTAATTAAATTTAACAAATTAGAATTGAGTAATAATTAATCAAATTAATTCCTTAAAAGTTAACCATTTAAAATGAGGAAAATTTACAACAATTTTTTTTTACTTTTTTTTTTTATTGCCAACATTGAAGACACCTGATGTTAATAAGCAGAATCACTGAAGGAGAAAACCGTAATTTTAAGTCAACATTATGGTGATCAGTGTTTGTTTTAGTTGGGCTCTTGACCCTTAAATCATTTACTTTAGATTTTGTTTGGCTGCTGTACCTGAGTTATAACAGCCAGATGAACAACGAGAAAAGGTGATCTGATGGTGTTGGTTGTGTTTTAACATAATCATTATTTCACAATCATTTAACCTGAATCACTGAACTCATATACAAATGTACACTCATATATACACACACACACATAATGAATAAGGACATTGTCTGATAGGATCATCTGTTATTAAATGTGCTTATTACACTTGTTACTGATAGTGCTTATGTAACTGTAGGAATGACAGAAAGGTGATAAAAGTTTTTAATTATTTTAATTATTTTAGGCTGTTGCCATTGCTCTAAATACAAACCCTTCACCAAAACCAACACCCCTCTCCCCTAATCCCACCCTAAACCCAAATACCAACACCAAATTACCTAAAATCACCAAAAAGTGCAAATATTTTACAAAAACAAAAAGAAACAACAACAACAAAAAATAATAGCCTAAGTAGTGAAAAATAAATTTTGCTTATTTAAATGTAATATATTGATTAACTTTCAAAGTACAGCATGCACTCTCCTCACAAACCCATCAACCAGACTGAGGCAACAATGACTCGTTAAATAAGATCTGGAGTTCGATCCTTCTGACACCCAAAGCGAAACGCGCACGTGATTGGACAGAAAGTGAGGCTTCGTTTGTCATCGATCACGTGACTCTAGTAAACCAATTCAACAAAAAGTTCTACAAAACCAATTCTACAAAAGTTGTTTAGTGGTCTCAAATGAAATAAGTTCATAATAATACTTTGCTCACGTTAATGATGCATTATACATTTTAGTTAATACATTTAAATGACAGTTGGTCAATTTAAAGCAGTCGGTTTCTGCAAGTGATTTCTGCATTAGTTTTAACTCAAGTTTTAATTTAGTGCATCATTTTTACAGTAAAATACTGTAGATTACAGTAAAGAACTGTACAATTAACAGTAAATTATTTTACTGTAAAAAAAACTGGTAAGGTCTAACAGTATACACTGATAACACAAAACATTATGACCAGTCACAGGTAAAGTGAATATCAATGATCATCTCCTAAGGCCACGTATGGTCTGGGTAGATGAAATAGTAAGCAAACAATTAGTTCTCGTAATCAATGTTGTTGGATGCAGGAATAAAGATTTGAGACAAGAGCCAAATTGTTATGGCAAGGTGGCTGGGACACTTCTACAGGACTAAGGATCTGCTGCTAATGTCTCGGTGCCAGATACCACAGCACACCTTCAGGGCTCTTGAAGAGTCCATTCCTCAGCGGGTCGGTGCTGTTTTTGCGGCACATGGAGGACCAACAGCATATTAGGCAGGCGGTCATAATGTTTTGGTTCATCGATTGTATGCCAGAGGATTAATTTTGCTGGCAAGTTGAGCCATTTTTTCAGCGTTCTACTCTAAACATCATCTGCAGTTCTCTATGCTTATTGATGGGCTCAACCTGCTAGTGACCTAAGATGGGGGTTACCCTTTATACACTGCAGTGGCTGATGGACAATTCAGACATCACTAGAAACAAACACACCCATGCAGGACACACAAGCAGGACTTTACAAGGTGTCTACTTAGAATGTAAGCAGAGATCACTGTTGGATATCATCCCAACTTTAATGTTCTTATTTTTGTCAAACACACCAGCTTACCATCTGTAATACAGGACATAGAGTTACTGACAGGTTCCTCAGGGGTTCTGGGCTGAGTGGCCCAGAAGATATATTATCTATAATACTTCTTCACTGTGTTTCAATACAGAATAAATTGTTTTAAAGTTCCTTAGAATTACTGTTGAAATGTAAATTATATTCTGGACAGCTGCTGAAGTAGCAAATGGATGGCTCTGTCACATTTAGGATAGAAAGTATTATATTTGCTATTTCATATAATTTATCATACATATTGCTTACTTGTTTCGTCCCTTTAAGATTCCAGCAACTTCTTGGTTTGTGTTTTGGTAGTGTTATTGTCAGGGTTTTCTTTCTTCTTCCCACTTACCTGGGCTGCGTTTCCCAAAAGCATCGTAAGCCTGAGAAATTCTTAAAAACGATCGTACGACTTATCTTAATATTACGGTCTGTTTTCCAAAAGCATCGTAACTTAAGTAGCACTTGAAAATAATCGTAGATCTACTACGAGTGCTCTGGAGTAATCGAAATATCCCTAAGTGCATCGTAAGAAGACAGAGTTATGAGGTCACCTGCAGGACAACCGGCAGATTACACCTTTAACTTTATTCAAGTGCAATGTGGTTATAATAGGTTTTGGTTGTACTTTATTGTACACTTTATTACTCGCTTTTTGTTTAAATTAATGTAAATGAAATAATTAAAAAACAAAACAAATTTTTTTTTTTTTTTTTTTTATGTAATATGCTTCAAAGACTGGGAAAAATAGGGCTGAGGCCTGGGAGGGTTGTTTGGAGGATTAGGAGATGGTAGGTGCTGCTGAGAGATGGCAGATGAAACTAATTGTTCCTGTGAGCATGAAGGATTCTGACTCAGGCTCAGGTTGAGTTACTCCTACAACTCCATGGATGACAATACCACCACATGCCATCTGAAGCACTTGTGCCAAGTATTGACAAGGCTTACAATTTAACAAGTTAAATTACTGGATTTTTTTTTTCACCTGTGACACCACAGCCTGATATGCAAACAGATAATCCAGAGGACAACAACCCGAAGCCGCTGGAAGAAACGGTTGGAGCCGATTTGACTTGACGAGCAGGGCAGCCCATCAATGAATCACCATCTCTTCAGTCAGAAGCTGTTAGCTCGTTGGAAGTGGCAACAGAAACAGATTCTTTATCCACTGATTCTGCTTGCTGGGGTAAATTTACTACTAGTTAATAGTAAATAAACACGAATGAAAAATAGGTCATTTGAAAGATTGAGTGAAATTTGAGTAATTGGGTAATTTGAGTGATTCCTTCGGAGTGAACACGGGTGAATCTAACTGCAGTAGATGTGAAAGATAAAATAAAAATGATATTATTTCAGCCAGCGCACATACCTGTATTTACATCCTGTTTCGGTCGAAGTCCATAGTAATCGATTGTCGAGTTCACACGCATAGGTTTAGTTACCTATGATCACGCGCGTGAACTCGACAATTGATTACTATGGACTTCTACCGAAAACAGGATGTAAATACAGGTATGTGCGCTGGCTGAATAAACATCATTTTTATTAATATCTTTCACGTCTACTGCAGTCAGATTCACCCGTGTTCACTCCGAAGGAATCACTCACATTGGCTGTGCACTTGTAATGACACATCAAGGATGTTAAGAGGCTAAAAGCAGGTTTAAAACTTGCCCCATTGAAGTCAACAGGGTGCAAATTTTAAAAAGAGGATAACACGGTGTAGGCAACACCGATTTTTGTCGTTGTTCTCTGTATTGACAGCACTCCAAATTTACAAAAAAATGAGCTCAATGTTAAAATTGACCAGAGTTCTCCTTTAAGCGATTTCAATGATTTTATTAAACAATATAAGGATAACACAAAAGCAAAGTTTTGTTGTTTTTGTAGGGGTTATGCACATTTTGTAGGCTAGTCTATATGACTTCGTAACACATGACTATTATTGTCAAAGTTTCAGCGCACACGTTTGAAATAATGGTTGTTTGTGCTAGATCTCAAAATTTGATACATGGTCACATTTGTCTGCTACAAATATAACGCACTTGGACGTGTACAACACAATCACAGATTATGTGAGTTAATGACGTGTTTGACATTAAGTTAATAATGTCAAACACATGAGTTCCCCACTAAATGTGGTGAGTTGCAATAGCTGGGGATAGATGTAACACGAGGTAATTTGCTCAATAAGATCCATACAATCTTACATTTTTGGTAACATTTTTGATGATCTGGTACAACTACCCCCACCACTAACAGCCAACTAAATGTTTTAGCATGTGGGTTTGAGGTTAGCACTTTCCTTCCTGAAAATCAGTTTTGTCATAAAATGTAGCTACAACGTTGCTCATGTGCTACTTCTCATGTGAGCTCAAAAAGGGTGATGTTTTGCGAGTATGATATTGCTGACATGATGACATCACATTCACCACCACAGCTTTTTTCTGACTTGTCAAACTGACAATGTTATTATCATTGGATATAACTGACTTTGTGTTCCAACCATATACTGTCTATGGTAACAACACTCCCCGGTCACGGTGACATAACGCTTTAGCTGTAGGCTTACCAACACAAAAATACAATTCCCTACATTTTATGGATAAAAAAAAAAAAAAAAAAAAAATCAATCAGTGTAGGCTGCCTGCATACATATCTCCACATCTCCGCTGTAATGTAGCCTAGATGCGCCTTTCATTCGGACAGGATTACATAATCAGATGGTAGCTACCGTATTTGCTTTCGATTGGATTTTTTTTCGTCGGTGGACATTTTTTTGTTGTAACTTTATAGTTATATTTCTCATGTCTGTGAGGCTTGTCTATACACTGTTTGTCAGTTCATTTTTGAGGCGCGCTCCAATTCACAGAGATCATGAAAGCGCGCCCTGTTCGTTTTCTTTTATTTTACAAAGGCACACCGTTTTCTTGTTGTTGTGAGTTTACACAAATAAAAGTAGTTGCGACTGATGTATTATTATATTCTGTATGACCAGAAATGGAGTATTTTAAGTTGTTTCCACTGTTGATAGGAAAATGCGAGTGATGGCACCGGCGCCTCCATCCATGTCATAGTGCGCGCTCCACACTCCGCACAAACACTCGGATATGCGCTTCATAATAGCAAACATTTATCTAGGTTAACGTTAGAGCGAGCGGCCATGCCAGACGGATAATCCTCTTCACATGTTTAACTAATCAAATTCTGTTGCATTTTATTGCGCCAGTTTGAAAAGGGCGGCTGAAACACTTAGCCTATACAGATAAACGCCCAACGCTGGTGTTTTTCTTTAAACAAATTCGTTTAGGCTTTAAAATAAATATTGTTTATGGGCTAATTAATGCCACAATAATTTATTTATTTTATTTGTTTTGCATTGAATACCATTGAATATTTATCATTGAATGCATTGAATATTTGCTATGCACCGCTATGCCATCCTCCCATAGAAAGACACGTTAAGAGCCACCTATTTTCCTTATAATAAAGGGTTTCTATGAAAGGAAAACGCTTAATGTATAATTAAATGCATTGCGTTCATATTCTTTATCACTGAAGCTTTTTCTTTATTATAAGGGTGTATTATTCCATTAAAAAGGGACTGTTTATAAGGTGACAATCCGTTATACATCTTGAAGATTTTTGTATTGTATTGTATCTTCTGTTATAAACACGAAGATTGACATTTCGTTAATTAAACAAAATAAGAACACAAGGTGTAAAAAATAAACAACTTAGGCTATGTTCTGTTAGATGTGTTTTTACTACTTTTTGTTTAATTATATCTCTAGTTAATGAAGATATATAGCCTATTAACAATCATTCATATCATTACTTTTACGAAGTGGACGAGCGGAGCGGAATATTCAGAAATGCGCTCTACACTCACGAGCTCTGATCGGAACAAACCCGAACCTCACTGTCTGCTGAACTTGCGCAGAAACATCAAAATATAACCAGCTTTTTAAAATGGTTTTTAAAAACTAAACACTATTTTAGCACAAATTATGATCTTATTGGCGATTTTTTTTTATAACTATTGACAAAATTAGAATATAGTAAAAGGTTTTTTTTTTTTTTTTTTTTTTTACTTTTGGGTGGGCCTGTTGAAAAGTGGGGCCGTGCCTGAGCTACAGGACATCGTCTTCCAAAACATAACCTGCGCGAAAGAGAAAAAAAATGAATGCGTCATTGTACCCAGCACTTCTGAAAATGCACTTCCGAATGCGTCTCTGTCCCCAGCACATTTCAAACCAAACTGACGCCCATGAATTTGTCCTGTAGGTAAAGTAAACGACCATATTTCCCCTCTGGTTAATACATTCGAGGTGTCTATTTGGACCACTGCAAATAGCCTACTTGTTGGCAGAACTAATTACACTAGGCCAGTCTACCCTATATGTGGAAAAAGTCACTTTAGTCATCGGTTTCTGTGGCGTGTAAAGGGAGACCGGGTTTCTATTCCCACTGACAGCGCTTTTTTTATATAACTTTACAGTTATTAAACGCATTTGTTTTCAATAAAAATGATTTGAATTAAAATTCATTTTAATTCATAAAAGTTACATTTAGGTAGGTTCGGGGTAGCTCTAGGTCTTTAATATCTCAATAAGTTGCCATGATTTTAATATTGTTTTATAAATCTAATGATCTACTGTCAGTTATATTGCAGGATGTTTAATGCACAACAATACTGATGAGCAAATAGTAACGTTATCTGTCATCTAAATGTCTACTGAATCCACAACTGTTGCTATTTACACTTGGACTTGGACTGGCTGCCCCACAGTTTACGTGGTCCGCCTGCTGTAGTGATTCTATAATGTTTATGTGTCGTATGATTGTGTCTGTGTTTAAATGTTGAATAAAGATTTGTAAATTGTCATAGGCTACTGGTGCTTTGTTTTCTGCTTTTGTATTTGCCTTATTGTTATAATATAATTGTTAAATTTGTGATTGTTACAATATATTGTTGTTATTAGATTTTTATCTGACATATACAGTATACATACAGTATATGTGTATTAATTATTTCCAGTCAACCTTACATCCCGACTTCAAGGAGCATTCCAGAGTCTCTCATACCAGATTGATGCTGGCCCACTCGGAGATTACTCCAGTCATTTTGAAAAAAACATTAGCCACAGTATTTAGTATTTAGCCTTTGCTAACTTTATTATTCATTGTATTTATTAAAGTTGAATGATTTATGGCATTTATTGGCACTATTATGTATAATTATTGACACCCCACCGTGGACCTCACTAATTATTAAAGGGTAACTAAACCCTAAACCAACTTTTTTTAGATAATGATCTGTAAGAATGGGGATTTATTAGTGCTTTTCATTGATTCAAGTAATTTTTTTGACATTTGTGTTTAAAGTATTTTAATTTTACTAAATATGGTTTAAAAACGTCTGAGTGCTGCCCTCTTCAGGTTGAACAGTGGCTACTGCAGTTGAATTTTCCTATTGGAAGTTGTGGTACACTCTGATGTCGGAGTGTACCAGCTAACCACGCCCCTGCCTGCAGAGAGATACGTCTCAGATGCACGCCCCCTCTCCACTGGGCTCTGCCTACTTTTCCAGCATTTTTCAAATATTGCCAGTGGGTGGAGTCAGGCTCTGACCAGGGGTTTAGTTACCCTTTAAACCCTGGCTATGGCCATATCCAGTGTTGTATGTTGTATACATATGTTAACATATGTTATACATGTGTATATAGCCTGTTATAAGAGGATGCCAACTGAACGCAGTCTGTAAAAGTTCTTTGACAGTTTAATAAAAAAATTCTATGAGCCATCGTAGAGAGTCAAGTCAAGTCAAGAATATTTATATAGCGCTTTTCACAATACAGATTGCATCAAAGCAGCTTCACAGCATAAACCAAAATAACACAACAAGGTTTGTTTCTAGTGTAAATTTATTGATTGATAAAATTAAATTAAATATTCCCAAAATATCCCCAATTGAGCAAGCCAAAGGCAACAGTGGCAAGAAACCGAAAACTCCATCAGCAATCCACTTTTCCACGTTACCGGAGACAAAAAACCTGCATGAGTACAAACGGGATGAGATGCCACAGCATGACACAGCACTGACATCACAACCAACGTATAAATGCATCATTGACTCTAAAGTTTTACGCTTGCCTATGTACATGCCAACGTAAAATTACGATCTCATTCACGAACAAATGTTACGTGTGACGTTTGCATAGGTATTTGCTTACCTAACAGCACATCATCCCTCACGGAAAGAAATGTCGTCTGATGTTTATATATGTATACAGCAACGTGCCATCGCATCACAAATGCAAATGAAATCCTAAATAGGGCAACGCTATTGGCTGTTGTGCGGTCTGACGCGACACCCGAACATATACTTCGTATTTACGCGTACAAACTGTGCGTGTTAATGCGTCCAAATTTCACGCGTTGCATATAATAAGTATTGTCCCCAACGGCGTTCCATAACCCACACCACTAATCCTTCCTAACCAAACGTATACACGCATAGATATCATATATAAACGCTAGATGTCTTATGGCGCAGTCACTTCCGGCATCACCGTTCGGCCATCTTGTGTCAGTGCTCTGTGCATTAAGGTGAATGATCAACATGCACACAAATCCTCATATCTCGCTGAAATATTGACGGATTTACAAACGGTTTGGTTTCTTACAAACGTTATTAACGTGGCTATAATTCCGAATGCCTGAACATGTATGTTATAATTTTTCATATGTATGCAGTGTATGAATGTAGTCTCATAACTACATCTCTGACGTTTATAACAAACCAAACCGTTTGAAAATCGGTAGAAAATTGAGCAAGTTATGGTTATTTTAAAGTATTTGCACCATTAAACAGTGAGCGAGTACACTGTTGCAAGATGGCCGCCACGTGCGGACGTCGACCTCCATTGGCCAGTAGCGCGCACGAGACATCTAGCCTTTATATATGATATCTATGTATACACGTACCCCACACACCACTACTAAACATAGGCCTACCTACCCATGCGTATCATATGCACATAAAGACTAATTTTCGCGTATAAATTGCACGATAAACACAATGCGTGCTATAGAGACGGATTTAGAGTGACCGGGTTGGTTAAATGATTGAAAATGGTTAAACAGTTTCACTAAGATTCCAGTTACTGGATATTTAAGTTTTAAGGAACAGAGTATGACAATAAAAACAGGATTTAAATAAAGAAAATATGTACACATGTCTTTATACTAATTTTAATAGCACTTTAAATTCTTTAAAATGTATTTGAGTCCTTAGAGAACAAATAGATATATTACTGGACTGATAAATCAAAAGTGAGATATTCAATATTCATATCAGCTTACAAATAAAGAATTTTCCTTCCTTCTTGTTGTTCCGGCTGTTTTGTAGCGTGGGTGTTGGGGCTTATTATTACTTTTGTTTAAAAGGAAAACTTGTATCTAGAAGTCTAGAAGATGTGGTTTCTTCAAAATAATCTCACGCCCGGTTCTTTGGTTTCTCACCCGAGGCAAGAAAAGCATTACAGCTTGATCATTCCACTGTTCCTCTCAATTTAAAGGCATAAAATCTGTAATAAATTGTGAAGTAATATACAAAAATGCTATTTTAATGTCAGAGAATATCTTTATAATTTTATATATTTTTTTACTTTTAGAAGAGGAAATGTTGTGATATATTTACCGAAATAATCATCTCATCAACCATAAATGCAGCTTTCAGTAAATCATTTGGCAAGTCAAGATCTGCCAACAAAATCATACTGCAAGTAATGATTGATTGTGAAACTCAAATGCTGATTCATTTTCTCTTCTTCACTCTCTAGCTGAGTTTGAGATTACTGTGCCCAGAGGTCCTGTCACTGGGTTTTACGGAGAGGCGCTGATCCTCCCCTGCACCTTCCCTGTGGACTCGTGGGATCTGAGTAGCACTGTTATTACCTGGCAGCGTAAGCTGGACGTTGTTCACAGCTTCTACTACAGTCGGGACCAGCTCGACCGTCAGAATCCTCATTATGTAAAACGCACCAGCCTGTTCATCCAGGAGATGGCAACAGGAAACGCATCACTCAGATTGGACAGAGTCACTCTGCAGGACGCCGGTGTTTACACCTGCTCCATCAGCACAAACACTGGCAGCCAGGATAAGAGCTTTAGAGTAAATATTGCAGGTTACAACAACATGGACTGATGTTCATAGAAAATCATGTTTTGTTTTCTTGTCTGTGTTGTTTTTCAGCGTTCTACTCTGAACCTCATCTGCAGTTCTCCATGTTAACTGATGGACTCAACCTGCTAGGGACATCAGATGGGGGTTACCCTTCTCCTAAACTTCAGTGGCTGTGTAACGTCATCAGCTGGAGTGCCCTTGAGAGCTACCAGAGGGCACTCTAGCTGGTGACCATTACATAACTACAAAGGACTACAAAACTCGGCACAGAACAGGAAATAACAAAAGTCCACACAAGACAAGGGGAACCCAAGACCGGAATCATGACAGGCTGATGGGAAACCTCAGTCTTCAGTGTTCAGTCTTGAACAAACTTCAATCAACGATTCCATACGAAATAGCCCTTTAAAAGCAAACACTTCCACAGCTGCAAAACCACCAAAAAAAAAAAAAAAAAAAAATGCCCTGGAGATTCAACTTCACACCCTCCCTAAAAATAAATCTAACTAGTAGACTAGTAGACTCTAATCTTCAAGCATACATGGCGGGTTTTATGCACCTGATACCGCAAGTCGAGAAGAACAACCAATTAAATTGGCCCTTCCCTCAAACCTCGGCGTGCTCCCGAGACTCAGCTCTAACCACTGATCTCGACAAAATCAATCCCAATCAATACAAATCCCTAAATCAGCAACAACGCAAAATGTTAACTACCACACTTGTCTTCAAAAAGAAAACAACAAACCGGAAAAACAAAACTATAAAATTTTCGGACGAGCCCCCATTTGTTGCGATCCAGAAGGATCACTACAAATAAGGAGAGACGAATACCTTTAGCCTACATTGCAAAATATCTGAGCTTTATTTTACATTCTTCCTCAAAATGAGCCGAGATTCGACGATCTAAATTAAGCCACAGGACAGGTATCGTCCCGAAGGACAAGAAACTGCCACAAAGTCCAACGCAGCCCCAGACAAGTAACTCGCCAACAGGCAAAATGCCGCTTTTGGTAACGAAGAACACCAATCACACCGCAATCAGCCAGTCACCTGCAAACAATACAGACGCAACACACACAAAACAAGGAACGGCCGAAAGGGACGTCACACCCCCATACTGCAGATAGGCTATAATTAAATTTCCACATTAAATGAAATAAAGTTTTCTTATTGTGGAAAAAGCATTTTCTGTCTTTAACCTTTTAAGTTTAGCTTTTCTTGTGCTTAAAAATGACCGCCATTGAGAAAATGAAACAAATCGGCAAATACAAATCACACCAATCACATTTTATAGCACTAAAATTATAGATATTTACAGATAGATGGCTACTCCAAATACAATAACAAAGCTGATGGATCATTTATGGTAATACATATGATATGGACGGTACAACTACAGTGTAATACAAATAGTAGGCTAAATATAAGATAAAGTGAGAAGTATTAGTAAATAGTTTAGTGTATAACAGCGGTTTTCAATAGGCGAGGCGTGCCTCCCCTGGGGGGCGCCAAAGAGTACTGTATGCAAAAATAACTGTATGCAGCTCTATTGATATTGGTAATTGTGTGTGCGAATATTAGCTTTAAAATGCGTCGTTTCATTGTCCCAAGTCAACAGAAGTCAGCATTAAGGGAGGATACGGAGCCTGGGAAGTCACCTGTGTGAGTAAAAAAAACAATCCGTGGCGACGGTTTTGCAATCCGTCCGCTCAGTTTATAAACCGTAGCCTACTCATGAATTCTCAAACTGTTCCCTCGGTTTAACAAATCGTGCCCACGGATTAATAAACCGTACCCACGAGTTTCTAATCCGCGCTCTCAGACTTGTAAACCGTGCCTTCAGTTTTTGCAATCTGTACCCACAAACTCATAAACCGTGCCCACGCTTTCGCTATTCGTTCCCACGGGTTTGTAAACTGTACTCAGGGATTTGTGGCTCGCCCTCATTTTAGAAGAACACCAGGAGGTACGTTGTTAACGAATCTTATTGTAGGCTATATTGTTTTATTGTGTATTAAAGGCAGGGTAGATAGGTTTTTTCTAAAAAACTTTTCCCCAAATTAGTTTAAACTGTCTTTATATACCAATACATAATTAAAATGTAAGTACTCTGAAAAAGAGAGTATAAAAATCGAGTGTCTGTAGTCCTCTCAGGGCTGCAATAAACACAGCTACTTATTTCCATTCAGAACGAATGAAACGATTGGCTGGGGGACTGTCACTCTCCCTCGCTACCATGGCTACCACCCTTGCTGCTACTACAGGAGCTGCCCACATGCGCGCACCCGTTTGACTCGAGGAGGCGAAGAGGCACGGAAGCTAGGAAGAATCACAATTATGGCAGAGAAAGAGCAGTCAAAATTCCCAGTACCATACAGTCAGCGAAGGCAAACAAGGCAAAAAAAGGAAGACAGTATTCGAAAAGGCTATGACCAAAAAGTCTTTGGATAAAGCAGGAAGTCAGATGAGAGTCAATATCGGCCAACTGTGCTTTCACCGTGGAAGCTCTTACATGCAAAACACTGTATATGTTATGAATCTTATACGAAATTCACCTTCATCACAGTGTAACTGATGGTAATGGGAAAACGTGTATCAATGCAACCTGTTTTTAGCTATGCCTTATGTTACTAGCTCGTTACCGAATCAAACTCAATATATTTTAAACTTTATCGATATGCTAGCTTGATAGTGAGTACTAACAGCCATGTTAGTTGTTTATATTCATAATGATAAAGTTAGGTATTTTATTACATGTGATTCTGACATGATGTCATTACATGCCCTGCGCTCCCCCTCCTCCTCCAGCTGAGCGGTCGGCATCACGCGTGCGGCATCATGTGTTTTGGGGGCGTGGCTTTGGAAGGAACCCAGAAGGGAGGGGGTGGGAGTGAATGGAATAAGTAGCTGTGTTTATTGCAGCCCTGAGAGGACTACAGACACTCGATTTTTATACTCTCTTTTTCAGAGTACTTACATTTTAATTATGTATTGGTATATAAAGACAGTTTAAACAAATTTGGGGAAAAGTTTTTTAGAAAAAACCTACCTACCCTGCCTTTAAGTGGAATACATCAAATTGTCTTAACTGGGTCTGCATGTTTAAAGTGATTCTCAATTGTAGCGGGTATGGTGTGGAATTCGATGCACATGACGGATGTATTGTGCATTTTCTCGTTATTACGAGAAAAATGTGTAGTTTTAACGACATAAGATCTCGTTATTACGAGAAAATATATAGTTTTAACGACATAAGATCTCGTTATTACTACATAATGGAGTGGAAAAAATAATATGTATGTGGCAGCAATGCGTCACCATACAAATTAACTCAAAGGGGAAATATTAAACATTAATCATAACTTGTTATAATTAATTGAATATTTGGATCAGTTAACATGATGCAGCTTAATTAACATTAAAATCAATTAATCAGTTCGTCCCAGCCAACTGGGCCCCACATACTGGGCCCAGCCCAGCCCAGCCCAGCCCAGCCCAGCCCAGCCCAGCCAACTGGGCTCATATGGGTATGAAGTGGGCTGAAAAATGGGCCCCATGTAGGATTGTCCGCGGGTTCCATAATGGGCCCATGTTAATTGCCCAGATGAATTTCATGTAGGATTGCACTTGGTACTAGGTGGGACCTTAGTGGGTAACATGCACAAGACCCATCTCAGTCCCAGCTTTAACCCAGCCGACATTTGTATGTGGGGCCCATGTGGGTTTGAAATGTGCTGAAAAATGGGCTCTGTATGGGATTGTCCGTGGGTTACATAATGGCCCCATGCCAACTGCCCACATGGATTGCATATAGGATGGCACTTATAAACAGGTGGGCCCCAACTGGACTACATGCACAAGACCCATCTTGGTCCCGGCTTTAGTTTTTTTGTGGGTCCTAAGGCTACTACATGGGCTGAAATACGGGCTTTAAGTGGGTTTGTCCATGGGTTCCATGTTGGCCCCGGCAACTTACTCATTTAGGTTTTATGAAGGATTTCACAGGGCTTTAGATGGGGCCCAACTAGGGATTATCTGGGTTCCATCTAACTGAGTAGCAACACCACACAAACAAGTTTTAAAGTATTAGTCCAGCGAACACTCAGTACTGATTATTTTAAAAATTTTCATGGCCCCCGAAAAATAATTATTCCTCAGCATGTGTTTAGAGCATGTATCAATATCAGTAACCGTTTAAGTGAAATAAATCTGCAGGCAGAATCAGAACCACGGAGCACATATGTATTGTGCACAAAGTTTTATTAACTAAATCACCTACACATAACTAATCTAAAAAACCACAGACACACAAACATGCGTACATGGGAAATGGTAAAGAGAAAGTGGATTAAACCGGAAACAGGAGCAGGAAATGAAGTTATTAAGAACCATTAGCTCTGATTTCAAAAACACCTCATTAAATATACAATACTTGCAAGCATTGCCGTTGCATGAAGCAGTTTCGAAGAAGGTTTTAATATTTCCGTTGTTGAAGTTGCAGTCGATTTCTTCTGCATTGAATTAAGAAAATGATGAAGTTTGTTTGGAAACATGTATAGCTGGGTGTTGGGTGTTGATGTAGGTAATATGTTGCACAGGTATCAACCTATAATATACACGATCATGCAGGTCATAAAAATACAAATTCGTAGATACCAAGAATGACATATATGCGATGTTGATTAATCAAGTAATAACACATGCATTCAAGGATTAATACATAGGCAAAACACTATAAAAGAATGATCACATAATGAAATCGTATGATTGTACATGTCTCGAGTAATTATTCGACTGAGTATGAACAGGGTATACATTATCTAATAATTCTATCATAAGGCATGCATAGAATAAAATACAATAATATACAAGACTACAAAAGAAGTAATAATAGTCCTTGGGATATGCATGTTCATTTATAGAACAGAACAGAATTTATAGAAGTTAGTCTATAAATTAGTGCAGTCTGTTTTTCAGGCCTTATGCGTCTTTCCTATGGCCTTTGCTTTTCACGTGACCACATTTTTTACAGCAGTAAAACAGATTTATCTGATGATAGCCCTGGTGACTGAGGCCTTTTCTGCTCTAGTGGCTCTTTTCGGAAGATGGTTAATTAATTACCATGATGGTTCATTGTGGGCTTTAAAGCTTATTTGTGAAATGTCACTACACCTTTAATAACTGATTAACTAGGTAATCACTGATTACATATACAGGTTATTTTTTCTAAACAGACATGCTACTTGTTTATAGTGGATGTTTTCATGAAGCTGTTATTTAATTAAACTTATAATTTCTTTATACAGGTGAAACTCGAAAAATTTGAATATTGTGCAAAAGTTCATTTATTTCAGTAATTCAACTTAAAAGGTGAAACTAATATAGGCTATTATATAGACTCATTATGCAAAGTGAGATATTTCAAGCCTTTATTTGTGTCAGTTTTGTTTTTGGGTTTGTTCATGTTTCCTTGTCTGTCATGTGATCCCTTGTAAGTCATGTGATCCTGCCATGTGTTCCCTTGTCTGATGTGTCATATTGATTCATTGCTTCATTGTTCACAGGTGTCTCTTGTCTAGTCATTAGTCTTATGTGTATTTAAGCCCTCATGTTTGCCATGTGTCTTTGTCAAGTATTGTTCCCTGCAACCACTGTTTGTGAGTTCATGTTCATGTTCATGTTCATGTTCATGTTCATGTTCATGTTCATGTTCATGTTCATGTTCATGTTCATGTTCATGTTCATGTTCATGTTCATGTTCATGTCATGTTTTTGTTTCATGTTTGATTTTGTTTATAATAAACTGCACTTGGGTTCTCATTTACACTTGCCTCCAGTGGATCACTTTACAATTTGTTATAATTTTGATGATTATGGCTTACAGTATGGAAGTAAAATAATGTCAAATGTTTTTGAAATAAAAAAGCCAGTTGAGTTGCACTACTTGAAAAAAAGAGGCATTGCATTAACCATGCTTGCATTTTGTATTTTTAGGGCTTGCATTTTTATGGCCTGAAATTTAACATGGTTGAATATTTAAGCTGTGAATATTTCAATTAAAAACATTTCAAACACATTTTCATTATTAAAAATTCAATAATCCATATTCACCTTTCATATTTCACTTACAAAATATTCAAACTGTTTAAAAAATACAACCAATAATATTCAACAGGCAATTTTCGGTCCATTTTATTTCGCTTTGCAAATTCGCTTCCACAAATTCAGTGGTTCAAATTCGACAGTAAATTCAACATTGACGTCCAGGAACTGCAGGAAAAGCAGTAGATTGCCGAGCATACTCTCCATCTGCTGTTAGTCGATCTCACCAGCAGGTGGTGCAAGCGCGTGTTGTTGACGAAGACCAGCAACAGTTAGAACAAACCATTCATTCATAAAACTGATTTATAGCAATGTAAGTGTATTTGTGATTATTATGACGGCTGTTCAGTGTCTTCACAGTTACTATTCCTGTGTAGCCTACATGCATCTTTCTCTACCGTGAACGAGATTATAATGTTATTCCCCGATGCGGATGTACAAGATCCAATGTTACATTTTTGAGGTTGACATATATTTCTCTTGGTTGTTTAGTTGCCTTAACTTTATATTGTGGTGATGTGCTGCATGCAGGCTATTAGGGTTTCCCTCAATACTTCTGGATTCCCCTGCTGAACATATAAAACGCTTAACGTAGCTTAATGGACTAATTATAGTGATATAAAAAGCCAAACTCGCAGGCAAGCATGGACTCAGAATAACGCGGAAAGTTTAATGCTGAGCGTTTCCCAGTGATAGACTGGCATAAAGTTGGCTTGACGTTGGACATTCGCACATTTAGGGACCGTCTCTAAAGTGTATACGACTTTGGTATACACGTTTCTAACTTCGATATCATTTGAATAGAACGACTTACAGTCATAAAACCATCTGTAAAGTGTTCATGTAGTGTCAGGCATAATGTGCACCCTTTGGATCTTTTATATTTATTCAAATAAATTTAAGTTTGTTATTTAAAGTCCCACTCCGATCATATTTCGAGCTATTTTTTAACATTCTCAGTGGTCTTTAAATGATGATTATGCCGTTTTTATCCAAAATCACAAAACCTGTGCTGTTTTCTGGGACTTCGCTTCAGCAGAGCGGCAGTAGCTCATTAGCAATTCGCCTCTGTGTTGTGGGCGGAGCCGTTGGCACGGAGACGACCCTCCCCCTCCTCTCCTCTGTACGTTCAAGACTTGAGCTTCCGAGAAAACGGAGGAGAAGCTGATCATCGCCGTTGCTGGGTTTCCTATCTTTATCGGATTAATTGCAGTTTAACCATCACAGAGTGAAAATTTATCATTTGCATGTGTTTTTAAGTCCTGCCAGTTTAACAGGGCGCGCTTGACAGGGCATATAAGAACGAGGAGAGAGAGAGAGAGAGAGCCCCGGCCGCGCGCGCGCACTCACTATTAATAATAATAAATAATAATGTGACCAAAACGGTTATACAAATGCTGTCATTATAAAAGGTTTCTAGTGTCAATGTATTGCTTGTTTATTCTGTTTACTTATCATGGTGTGGCACTTCTCTTCTCCCATGATCGAACATAGAATGCTGCTACATCAGAGCGGCCAAAGCGTCAACAAGCTTCCTCGTACTTTTTGACAAGCGTACTTGACAGGGCGGCCAGAGCTTCTTTGCCGCTCAAGTCGGCGGGGGTGTGAACTGTACGTAGTTAGTATTGCAACCCGCTACCGCACATTGATCCGCCATCGTCTTCTCTACTCCTCGGAACCTGAGCGGGCGGGGGCGGAGGGGAGTATGAGCTTGTGGCCCCACCCAGTGGAGTTACTACGTCACAACTCCAGTCTTTTCTAGCTGGCATTTTAGCGCCTGCTACTGATTCACAGCCATTTGAATGCAGAAATACTCAGAAATACAACTTTGAGCTTATTTTTCTCAAGATATGTCCTCTAACATCAGAAAAATGCTACAAGAACATGTTAACACCTAGAAAAACATGATTTTCATCAGAGTGGGTCTTTAAGTTAGAAACGTACGTGTTTGCCAATGTTGTATGGAACTTTAGAGACGGTCCCTAAATGTGCGAATGTCCAATGTCAAGCCAAGCAGACGCTTTTATCCAAAGCGATTTACAGTTAAACTAACAATAGGAGGACAACAGTATGAAAGTGCTATGACTCTTCCCAGTTTAAGCTAATGCAATACACGTAGGCATACTATATATATATATATATATATATATATATATATATATATATATAGAGAGAGAGAGAGAGAGAGAGAGAGAGAATAGAAGAGGAAGTGTTAGTATTAATTGATCAAGTGTTAATTTTATGCCAGTAGCCTATATCACGAAACGCTCAGCTGAGAAACGCTTCATATTCTGAGTCCATCTGCTTGCCTGTAGCCTATAGTAGCCTACAGGCTACATCCCCAATAAGTTGCGAGTTTGGTCTTTTATATCACTGTATTAGTCAAGGGAATCCTTGAGTATGAGGTATTGAGGGAAACCGATCATAGAGAAAGCTGATACCATGTAGGCAACACAGTGAAAGTAACAATGAAGTTATTGAATGAAACATAAACACAGCTTTTGTGTGTTTATCATCTTTTCCGCATATATACTGACACAGATAATCATTTTCATTTTATGAATGAATTACTTGTTCTAATGTGCTGGTCTTCGTCAACAACACGCGCTTGCACCACCTGCTGGTGAGATCGACTAACAGCAGATGGAGAGTATGCTCGGCAATCTACTGCTTTTCCTGCAGTTCCTGGACGTCAATGTTGAATTTACTGTCGAATTTGAACCACTGAATTTGTGGAAGCGAATTTTCAAAGCGAAATAAAATGGACCGAAAATTGCCTGTTGAATATTATAGGTTGTATTTTTAAACAGTTTGAATATTTTGTAAGTGAAATATGAAAGGTGAATATGGATTATTGAATTTGTAATTATGAAAATGTGTTTAAAATGTTTTTAATTGAAATATTCACAGCTTAAATATTCAACCATGTTGAATTTCAGCCCATAAAAATGCAAACCCTAAAAATACAATGCATTAAAATGCAAGCATGGTTAATGCAATGCCTTTTTTTTTCAAGTAGTGCAATTCAACTGGCTTTTTTATTTCAAAAACATTTGACATTATTTTACTTCCATATTACAGCTTATTAAAACCCCAAATTCAAAATCTCACAAAATTAGAATATTACAGGAAATCAATAAAAAAAAAAAAAGGATTTTAAATCCAGAAATGACGGCCCTCTGATGAGTATAATCATGCATATGTACTCAGTACTCGGTTTGGGCCCCTTTTGTATGAATTACTGCCTCATTGCGGCGTGACATGGATGCTATCAGCCTGTGGCACTGCTGAGGTGTTATAGAAGACCAGGATGCTTCAATAGCGGCCTTCATCTCTTCTGCATTGTTCTGTCTCATGTCATGTCTCATCTTTCTTTTGGCAATGCCCTATAGATTCTCTATGGGGTTAAGGTCAGGCGAGTTTGCGGGCCAATCAAGCACAGTAATCCCATGGTCATTGAACCAGGTTTTGGTTCTTTTGGCAGTGTGGGCAGGTGCCAAGTCCTGCTGGAAAATGAAGTCAGCATCTCCATAAAGCTTGTCTGCTGAAGGAAGCATGAAGTGCTCTAAAATGTCCTGGTAGACGGCTGTGTTGACTCTGGACTTAATATTATATATTATTATATTATAAATTATAACAAATAAAGGCTTGAAATATCTCACTTTGCATGAAATGAGTCTATATAATATATTAGTTTCACCTTTTAAACATACAGTATGTAACTTTTTCGCCGCTAGGGGTCTCTAACCTCTTTACAATAACAAAGGCGTAGTTTGATGACGCAACATTTGCTAAGAATTATGGATCTTCTTGTCATCAACGTCAAGCCGACCGATCTAATAATGTTTATGGATGACTGAATACATCGATGTTTTTATCATGACTGTGATATGAAGCAGTTCGGGATTGCTAAGAGACAGCTATCAGCTCCACATGCGACGCGAGTCCCGCGGATATAAAAGGAATATGGACATTTCATTCTATCGAACTACACGCAAGTGCAGAATTACAACTCACAGGCCAGTTTATTAGACAAATTAAACTTGTGAGGTAACGCAGCGCTGTTTCACTTGGTCTAACATTACACTATCACACTAAACTGCATTTAAATGTGTTGAAATGTATGTGTTAGTTTGTCTGTATGAGACTAGCAGTAAGCTAGATCAACATTATAATAACATACAGATCATATTCTAACATTTTATCATTGTTGAACTATATAACATTGATTAGTTTTATGTAAATGTGCTCACCGGTTTAATAACCCCTTAAACCCTGAGGCCATTTTTGGAGTTGTTTTGTCAGAGTGACACACAAAAAAGTAAAGACTCATAACTTCAAAACTATAACAAGGAGAGTCAAAAGGTAGGTATCGTTTGATAGAACTCTTTTCAAATTTTTTGAAAATATAAATTACATTACATTTGGATATTCTCCTGCTGAGAAACTGCTGATAAATACAAAAAAAACACATAATTTTTATTATGATTTTGCATATCTCTCTTGTTTGACATGCAATAACTTGGGAAGGAAATATGGTAGGGGCAAAATTCTTTTTTTGGGCAAGTACCCCTAAATGTGAGCTGCATCTGAATCAAATTTTGTGTTGATCGCATAAAGTACTCAAACGTTACAGCATTTGGAACAAAGGTAGCCTTTTTGTTTGGTCCTCGCACATTTGGAAAGCAAAGAGTTTTCTGAGTGACATGCACAAAACTACAGACTCATAACTTCAAAACTATAGCAAGGAGAGTCAAAAGGTAGGTATCGTTTGAAAGAACCCTTTTCAAATTTTTTGAAAATATAAATTACATTACATTTGGACATTCTGCTGCCGAGAAACTGCTGATAAAAGACAAAAAATATATATATTTTTTAATAATGATAATGCATATCTTTCTTATCTGACATGGTATAACTCAGGAAGGAAATAAGGTAGGAGGAAAATTCTTCTTTGGGGAAGTCCCTCTACATATGAGCTGCATCTGGATAACATTTTGTGGTGATTGGATAAAGTAATCAAAAGTTACAGCAAGAAAAAAAAAAGATAGCCTTTTTGTTGAGACCTTGACGCCCCCTCATGGGCATTTTTGATAGTGTTTAACTATAAGAATATCTTATCATAAAAGCAATAGATAAAGTTAATTTTGGGCTCATTTTAATTGTATTAATATGCTGTAAAAAATGAAGTGCCATTTTCAACGATTTTTTTAATGTTTCATGAGATGTATGATGTTTTTGACACATTGCAGTACATAGTACAAAAAAGTATTTTATAGATTATGATTTTTTTTTATATTTATCAGCAAATAACTCAGCAATACTTAGGAGTTTTTCAAATTGGCTACATTCACTGTAAAGATCAGACTCTAAGGTTTCAAATGACACCAATTTTGTTTGAATCAAGGCAATATTTTTGAAAAATATGATAATGAATATTTTTGCAGCTAGGTGGCGCCATGGGTGGTGCACGCGGTCGGTACACTCCGGTTTAGAGAGACTAGTCAGCACTTGTTCAGAGTTGATTGAAGTGGTTGGATTCTTTTAAAAGCTGAGATTCTAAGCTTTAAGATGATACATATTTTGTGTTATTCCACGTTTGAAAACGAGCGCGGACGGTTCCGGGAAAATTGGAAAACACTTTGCTCCCCAGAAGGATGAGAGACTTGTTTTTTAGCCAAGTATGCATCACTTCGTGAGGAATATCTCGTGATCAAAGCAATGGATTATGTTGTGTTTGGGCTCTTTGTAATCGTGAGAATCTGCTGTCAATAAAGATCCATGCATGTTTTATTGAGTTATGAGCTGAAAAACAACATAGCATCACTGCTATTGCTACTTCATAGGTGTGCCTCTGGTATTTTTTTGTGTCAGAACGCCATAAGGAATATCTTTAGATCTGAGTGATGGATTATGGTGTGTTTGGGCTCTTTTTAATCTTAACAATCTGCTGTAAATAATGATGTGCCATTTTCTACAATTGATGCATGCATAAGTGCTACATCTATAATAAAGATCTATGTGCGCATTTGTGGCTTTGTGTGTTACAACTCCACGAGGAATAACTTTAGATATGAGTGATGGATTATGCTGAGTTTGGGCTCTTTTTAATCGTGAGAGTCTGCTGAAAATATTGATGTGCATTTGTCTATGATATGTGCATGCTTCATGAAGTTATAAGTGAAAACCAAACGCGAGTGCTTCATGAGTATATATTTGGCTAGGTACGTCTTTGGTGTTTTCTGTGTTAGAACGCCATGAAGAATATCTTTAGATGTGATTGATGAGTTTGGGCTCTTCTTAATCGTGAGCTCCTGCTGTAAATAACGATGTGTCATTTTTCATGATCGATGTATGTTTCATGAAGATACGAGTAAAAAGGCCAAGTCTAAGCTACCTCGCTTGGCTACGTGCGTTTGTGTATTTTTTGTGTATTAGAACTCCATGAGGAGTATCTTTAGTTCTGAGTGATGGATTACGTTGAGTTTGGACTCATTTTAATTGTAAGCATCTGCTGTAAATAATGGTGTGTCATTTTCCACAATCGGAGCATGTTTCATGAAGTTACAAGTTACAAGCGGAAATGTGTCTAAAATTCAGCATCCATATATGGTTTACCCATGGGTCTCTTGAGGGGCTTATTTTACAAAAACCTTGCTCAAGTTTAGTAAAAGCCTGAAACAATTATGCTTGTTGTATTCTACTCATTGAGACCTTTCAAATGACATATGACACATGACTATCTGAGCAGTATGATGTTTTTGACACATTGCAGTACATAATAATTTCCCCTTCCTCATAAATTATATATGAAAAAAAAAAATCATTTTATCAGCAAATAACTCAGCACTACTTTGGAGATAATCATAATGGCTACATTCATTGTAAAGTTTAGACTCTAAGCTTTCAAATGATGCCTATTTTGTGTTGATCAATGCAGTAGTTTTGAAAAATGTGACAATTAATTTTTTCCATAGCTAGGTGGCGCCCTCCGGCGGTATAATCCGTTCTAAAGGTATAACTCAGCACCTTTTCACTCTTGAATAAAATGTATAGGTGCATTGGAAAGCTGAGATTCTAAGCTTTAAAATGCCTATTTTGTATCATATCATTCAGTGGTGGCTTAGTAATTTGATTATGATTTATTTTCATGGGGTGGCGTCCCGCCGGCGGGACGGTTAGGGTTTAAGGGGATAAAGTACATGTAGGACCGGTCGAAGTCTCGGACGTGGAGCTCTCGTTTATATACTGTCTATGGGAGCTCTAGGCATCTCGAAAACACTGCGCTGATATTGATTCTCGTTTTAGTTCTCCTTTTTTATCCAAAGTCTGCTTGCCATGGTCCATAATGTTTGAACGAAACAACAACAGCGTGCAGATAGACATTGCGGACTACACAGTTGTCCACGTCTGTCGCTTTGGTTACTATCAAAGGGCTCTGGTTCATAGTTCTGGTTGCTATGGCAGTACGAGCGGAAGCAAGGGACAACGCGGATATGATGCCATTGACGCAACAAAACGGAAATAAAGAAACGGGACGTGTCTTCGAATTAAATTACAAATTTCTCCTGGTTTGAAAGTTGTTGGAAACAGTCGGGATAATGTAAGTACACAACTAAAAAATATATATAACATAGATATAGTGATTTTTGCTATTTTTAAAGCAAAAAAGTTACATATTGTGCCTTTAAGTTGAATTACTTAAATAAATGAACTTTTGCATGATATTCTCATTTTTCGAGTTTCACCTGTACAGAAAAGAGGGAGAGGCAAGGAGAGTCAGTGTCCAGATGCTTCTTGTTGATCTTCGTTATTCTGTTGCTGCTTCTGCTGATGATAATGGTCTGTACTTTGTGTTTATTACAAGAAGAGAACAAACCAAACTAAATGGCTTAACTTGAATGGGACTCAATCTGAAACCCAGATAATAAATGGAGACTCCTCATGGCCATTTGAGAGAGAAGTGGAGAATGTGTTTGAAGTGGTTGGTTGTCATCATTTTGGGCCTGAGTACTGGAAAAACCAAAACAACACCTTCATTTGATGTGTGTGTGTATACTGTAAAAAGTGTATAATGTCTTATTATTTTGGTAATTTTTGTCTTCTACCCACTGTAATATATTTTTGCAAATTTCCACTTGGATATTTTATTTATTGTCCTATGCACCAGGGTTGAAAATTAACGGCTTGGGGTCAAAATGCCTCCCATATTCAGGATAAGGATTATTCAAAATATGTCTTTGCACAATGAAACTAATCTATTATAACTGTAGAGATTAAAGTGAAATTGAATGAAAAGTTTCAACTGCAGCATTACATTCAGATCTGCTCACATGCATCAAAGATTTCTTTTTACAAAGTTTTTGCAGTGTTGAGCATTATATAGCGGTCTGTGTGAATAAACATGCCATGTCAGATGCAGCTTCTGTGCCACCTTTCCAGTGGAAAGACGGCTTTTGTTGATGTTGATAACATTTTATTGGTTACAAATTTTAGTGTTCTGATTGATTGTTTGATTGAATTTAATTAGTTGAATTATCAAGCATTTTACATAAAATACACAATACATTTAATAAGGTAATAATTTTTTTTTTTTTAAAGCCCTTACAAACGTAAAAATGCCCCTGGAAATTAATCCCAGAGTGCAAATATGGCCCCTGAATGGAAAAGGGCGTTTAACATGTTCCTCAGAATTCCTCTGGGCCGAGTGGCCAAAAGGTATATTATCTATAAAAAAATAAATAAAAAAAACAACCTTTCACTACAACAACGTTTTAAAGTTAATCAGAATTATTGTTCAGGTGTAAAGTATATTCTGAACTGCTGCTAAAGTAGCCTATGGATGGCTCTGTCACATTTACTCCTGGTCACTTTACTCAAGACCAATCAGATTTCTGGATAAGGATTAGTCTTTAAATCATTTAATAGAGATTGCTGGACAGATTTTTATTAGAATGTCAGATAAGCTTTGGAATGAATAAATGAATAAAATAAGAAAAAAGTACAACCCCATTTCCAGAAAAGTTGGGACATTTTGTAAAAAGCAATAAAATCAAGAATCTGTCATTTGTTAATTCTCTTGAACCTTTATTTAACTGAAAAATTTACAAAGAAAATATTTCCAATGTTTTCACAGACCAACTTAATTGTATTTCGTAAATATAAACAAATTTAGATTTTGATGTCTGCAACACAAAAAAAAAAGTTGGGACAGAGGCATGTTACCACTGTCACATCACCTTTCCTTTTAATTACACTTTTTAATCATTTGGGAATTGAGGATACTACATGTTGTAGTTTTGTAAGTGAAATTTTTACCCAATCTTGCTTGATACAAGACAGCAGCTCAACAGTCCGTAGACATCGTCTGATTCTCCTTTTCATTATGAGCCGTACATTTTCAATAAGAGGCCGATCTGGACTGCAGGCAGCCAGTCAGGCACATCCACTCTATGGTGTAGTAGCGTCTCGAAACCACTCTGTTTTAGCATGTGCAGAATGAGGCCTGGCATTGTCTTGCTTCCCAGGAAAGATGTCATCTTGATGGCAGACAGTATATGTATCTGTAAAATCCCAATATATGCCTCCACATCAATGGTACCTCCAAGTCACAGAGGCCGTTTGCACTGATGCACCCCGGACCATGACAGATGTTTGCTTTTGGACCTGTTACTGATGAAAGTCTGGATGGTCCCTTTCATCTTTGGTCCCAATTCAATGTCCGTTGTTTATCTAAAAACAAGCTGAAACATGGACTCATCTGACCCCAGCACACGTTTCCACTGTCTTCTAGAACATCTTAGATGATCTCAGACCCTCAGCAGCATCTCTGCGTTGAATAGCTCTATAGCTTTCAACAGAGATTTGAGTTGCATTTTTTAATGCAGCGTCAGACTGTGTTAAGTGAAAACGGTTTTCCAAAGCACATGTGGCTATATTTAACACTAGCATGATGGTTTCTCATACAGTGCCATAAGAGGGCTCAAAGGTCACACACATTCAACAGAGGTTTCCTGCCTTGTCCTGAGATTTCTCTGGATTCCCTGAATCTTTTCACAATATTATGTGGTAGATGCTGAAATACATAAATTCTTTGCAATCTTGCACTGAAAAATTTACTTTTTGAATTGTTTGACAAATCTCTCATGACATTTGGCACAAATTGGTGAGCCATGACCCATCTTTGCTTGCAAATACAGAGAAGCTCGTCTTACACCCAATCACATTACCCTCACATTTGACCAATTCACCTGCTAATTGTGGACTGTTTCAAAAGAGTTTAACTTGGCTATTCTATAATCTTTTCATTTATTTTGCCTCTGTCACAACTTTTTTGTAGTGTGTTGCAGACATCAAAATCAAAAATGTTTATATTTACAAAATACATTTATGTTAGTCAGTGAAAACATTGGAAAACTCTTCTTTTTGCTTTTTTTCAGGTAAAAAAAAAAATGTTCCAGAGAATTAATTAGTCATAGATTGTGGATTTTATTGCATTTTACAAAAATGTCTCAACTTTTCTGGAAATGGGGTTGTAATATTGAAGTTTTAAAGCACAAAATACAGTCTTTGAAAATAGAAAATAATTATATCTGCTATTTCACATAATTTATCCCACATATTGTTTACTTATTTTGATCCTTTAATATTTTAGGAATATGTTTAGTTGTGAGTTCCTTTTAGACTAGAAAATACATATAAATTATTTTTTATATATATATATATATATTTTTATATTATTGTACATCCAAATGTGTTTTCTAAAGTTTTTGGTAATTAATGCACATTTTGTAAAATCAATAACTCAAAGACCAAAAATAAAACAATCTGTGCATTATGCATAAATGACAAAGTCCTTTTAGGGGATACATATGTTCTGTGTAGCTGCCACTATTGTTCAGTACTGGCATGTATAATAGCCTTTTTGCTTGTGTTTAGTAAGTTATGTTAGTAAGTTTTATAAAAGACAGAGAGGAAAAGCTATACCTTTTCAGAAAAGGAAAATGCTTTTTGAAACACTAAGACATGGTTGCACTATTTCCAGGCAGCAAATTTGCATTTGAATTTGTCAAATGTTTTACATTTTCACATGTGAGTTCCAAATTAAGGAGCAAAAGATGAAATGGAATTTTAATAAAGCTTTTTGTAATTTTTTTTTTTTTTTTTACTAAGAACTTTTCACAAATTTTCGGATAGTGAAAACGCATTTGAGTGTTCGTGAAGTTTCAGAGAATTTCCCTAAAATAATTTACCCTTACAGGATAAAGTCAGTTTTATAAATGACAGCACCCTAAAAAAGGTCAAATGTCAGATGTAGAAAACTAGTTTTGGAAAATGATTTTAGTCTTAAATATAAAGTTTTTTTTTTTTCTGTGATTTCATAAATAGTCCCATAAAGGGTTAAATGTGGGCTGCACACTTTGTCAGGCATCTCAGCAATTCTGAAATGTTTTTTAATTAGCCTAATAATAAACAAAGGTCAGCTGCCTTCATTAGTTTGCACACATTGGTTTAACGTAAATAAGCAGCTCACCTTTATGGGCGAGTCTTTAAAATGTTTCTATAACAATCTGTATATATTGTTATTGATTTTATCATTGCAACGTGGCAACAAGTTGACACTTGCCACAGAATGATTAGTATCCATGAGAAGTAAACAATCGTGTGACGTAACGACGTTATGTTTCCGTGACGTCCTTACGCAAATACCAGTCGCCGTCAAGAAAAAAAAGGCTCCGGTATCTAGAACATTCCAGCCATTAAGGCAGTATTGCCAACTTAGCGCCTTTATCGCTATTTTTAGCGACTTTTCAGACCCCTTTAGCGTCTTTTTTTTTTTAAAGCGACTAGAGACAAATCTAGCGACTTTTTGGACAAACCTCGGTAACCTCCAAATGTTGCCAGAGCGCGAGGTCTTGCTTTCTCCCTGCCGTCACTCTCTCTTGCTGCGTCTACCCTGTTCAGTGAATGGCTGAGAGGAGCAGCAGCACGTTCATCTGTGGAGCGCACAGCTGCTGACAGACGTGAATGAGCAGTGATTTTCCACGGACTTAGCCCATCACTTATCTGCTTTTCTTTTGTTTTATATTTAAAGTATTTAGTTTGACCATTTTTATTTCATTTCTTTTCTTGTGCTTATTACTTGTAACTACTCACTATCACAGAGCTTTACTTCATCCGGTTCCCGAAGTCTCTCAATTCAGATCATTTTCCACACAGGCTTATAAAAAATGTGGTCATTCACTATATCATAGCTACTCCTATTGTCTGACAAAATATATATATATTGGAAATGAGAACAGCTTACTTGACATTCGGCTATATTATATTAGGCTATATTATATAATAGTATTATATTAGCCCATATAATATAATATTAGGCTATATTATATTATATTAAATACAGTATGTGAGCATTCATTTAGAGAGAAAACACATTAGGCAGGCAGAACACAAGTAGCCTATATATGCGATGATGATGTCATGAATATGCTAATTGAGCTACTTTTATAGAGTTGGCTACTTTCCTTTGAAAATAGTTGGCAACACTGCATTCAGGTTGCTGTGGAGACTATCACTTTGTCCTTAGGCGATTTCAATGATTTTATTAAACAATATAAGGATAACACAAAATTAAAGTTTTATTGTTTTTGTAGGGTTGTTAATGTTATGACTTATTTGACTTCGTAACACATGACAATTATCATGACAATTATTGTCAAAGTTTCAGCGCACACGTTTGAAATAATGGTAATTAAAGTAGGCTACCTTTTGTTTGAGCCTCGGTGGTTGTTTGTGCTAGATCTCAAAATTTGATACATGGTCACATTTGTCTGCTACAAATATAACGCACTTGGACGTGTACAACACAATCACAGATTATGTGAGTTAATGACGTGTTTGACATTAAGTTAATAATGTCAAACACATGAGTTCCCCACTAATGTGGTGAGTTGCAATAGCTGGGGATAGATGTAACACGAGGTAATTTGCTCAATAAGATCCAATACAATCTTACATTTTTGGTAACATTTTTGATGAACTGGTACAACTACCCCCACCACTAACAGCCAACTAAATGTTTTAGCATGTGGGTTTGAGGTTAGCACTTTTACTTTCCTTCCTGAAAATCAGTTTTGTCATAAAATGTAGCTACAATGTTGCTCATGTGCCACATCTCATGTGAGCTCAAAAAGGGTGATGCTATGCGAGTGTATGATATTGATGACTTCACTTTCACCACAGCTCTTTTCTGACTCTCTGTTATAATAACTGACCTCGTGTTACAACACTCCCCGGTCACGGTGACATAACGCTTTAGCTGTCCCAACACAAAAATACATTTCCCTACATTTTATGGATAAAAAAAATAAAATAAAATAAGCTGTCTGATTCTGCTACGGATGCCCTCCGAAATATAATCAACCTTCATTTTTTCAGACTTTCGTCAATCACATGAAACCTTTAGCCTACAATAAAAACTCGCACAGCCTGAATTGCGACATTATAATAGAGGCGGCGCCTTTAAATAAATACAGTGGCGATGAGGACTGACATCTCAAAGTACATCAGGTGTGATCGGGATCGGATCTCTGCTGTTGATCAGGACAGTCGAAGTTCATCTGGTGTGATTCAGGGAGGATTCACCTGTTACCAACGGCCGTGGATCGGGATATGAACCTAAAAGTGTTCTCCCTGTCTCTCATTCTTTTTGAAGCCTCCTGTTTCAGTGAGTATTTCTAAATTATTAAAACTATTATGAAAGGGATCTTTACGAGGCCAATCAAAAATCCATATTATCCAGAATTTCTATTCAAACCCGGCCCTTGCTGCAATCACAATTTATGCGAAAATGAGTTTTTACGTGCATATGATACGCAGTTTTCGCGTGCATTTGGTAGCCTACGTAGGCCTACTTTATTGCGTGTAATACACATGCTACCCACCCCAGCAAACATTGGTCCGACGGCAACGTCATGTCCCTGGCCAAAAATAGTCGCGGTAGGACGGCATAAATCGGTAAAAAATATGTAACACAGAACATTTCCTAAAAATGCATTCAGATACATTTGTACATGTCTACAGTTTTCTGGGGTTGCATGTATAATTGTTATTTTTACTTTTAGCTACGTGTAGTTTAATACATAGTGTATTGGGTGAGAGGACGTCACCCTATGGAGGCAGAATAGTCTCAAATATAATTCACGCAAAAAACATGATTCACATGCGTAGACAATTTCACATGCATGAAACCTAATTCACGCACACACAAAAAAAATTCACGTGCGTGAAAAAAATATATATTCACAAAAGCAATTCACATGCGCAAAATAAAATTATATATTCATAAATTATATTTCACAAATGCAAAACAATTCGTAGATACACAACTGTGCACAAAAACCTTTGAATGTTTAAATGTACGAGTTTATCCTTGAATATGAATGTACAAATCGTCATTCACGTGTGAATCGCCTTGGCTTTGTGTGTGTGTGTTTTTGAGACTTTCCTGGCAGCGAACTCCTCCTACACAGAGCAGTCGTACTCTTTAGCCAATCAGATTTAAGCTTATCGATCGACCAATCGGTATCACGTGAGGGTGGGCCTACCGGCATGTTACGTCATCAGCTTTCGACCAAGAACCGTTTCGTGGCTGAGCCATAGACAGTATGGGCTGAGCAGAGGTATGTGTACTGCACTTGATCAGTTCATTTATGTGTTTACTGAAGTTAAAGAGTTCGAGATCAATTGAAGCAATAGTTTATGAACTATTAACTGATGTAAGCAAGTGCTGTGGTAATCAGATGTCCCATATCGTGTCAAAAATGTAATGAAAAAAAATGTAATGAATTATTATTAAAAATGAAGAAGAATGATACTTGTTTTGTTGTATTTTAGCCACAGGTACAGACAGCTCTCTCAGCTTCAACAATCACGCTAATGAGTGCAAAACAATCCCCACCCTAGCTCTCAGCACTGGCCTTATCGAGACGGTTCTTTAAATTCTAGTGAATAGACCTATTTTAATGAGCACCCATTGTTTATTTGCTATTTGTGTATGTTTGTAAATTATTAAACGCGTGTTGTTTCCCTGCATTTTTCAGGATTACTCACCTTTGGCATGACATCTGGATAGCAGTCACAGGCATCTTAATTCATGTTTCTTTATTCTCTTTTTTACTTTACTTTTTTTTATTAATGTCTTAATTGGTAACACTTTACAATAACGTTTCATTAGTTAACATGAACTAATAATGAACTGCACATAGGCTATACAGTTTTGTTAATGTTAATTTCAACATTACTTCATAAAAATCTTGTTAACATTAGTTAATGCACTGTGAACTACCAATGAACAGCTGTATTTTTAACTAACGTTAACAAAGATAAATAAACACAGCAACAAAATGTATTGCATCATGGTTAGTTAATACATTAATGTTAACTAATGAACCTTACTGTAAAGTGTTACCAATATATTCAACATTCATTTCATTATGTTTTGTGCTGTACTGTCATCTCAAGGTTTTTAGTGTCACAGGACAATGTTGTGAAGCATTAATTTTACTTAGCCTAGTAAAATAGGCAAATCTGATTTTATGATGATCAGACAAAGGTATACATAGAGGCAATTAAGATTATGCAACTAAGATTATTCAGTAAACTCTATTCAAAAACCATCACTTAATCTCCCACTTCCTCTGTCTGTACCTCTTGTACTATAGGTTTTTACTATTTAAAATATCAGACCAAAATCTGATATGTCCTAACAGAGAGGTCTACTGATGACTGGATTGAACACAATTAATTTGTTAACTTTTCACTTGATGTATTGCACTTACTTGAAGAGTTCATATGCAAAAGCCTCTAAGTGCCATCTGAAATTTTCTTCTACAATGATAATTTTTATCAAGCTCATATTTAAGTTCAGTAATTTCACTTTAATAGCAATGAAAATTACCTATTAATTGTCATTTAAGTGAAATTACTGAACTTAAATATACGAGCTTGATAAAAATTATCATTGTAGAAGAAAATTTCAGATGGCACTTAGAGGCTTTTGCACCTGAACTCTTCATTTATATATATACTTTAATGGCAAAGAAGACTCTGACTGGATCTCACAGCTCTGGAAGAGACGTATATTTATCTGTACTGAATGTTTTGCTTCGTACTTAAGATTTTCAGTTCATGATCTTCATATGTAACAGGAACATTAATCATGATTAAGTCATTTTATATATATTTTATTCCCAAAGGATTCAGAAACTTTCAAATTAAAAAAATGGTGTACATCAAATGTAATTATGTATTTGAATCTTTTAATTCTGACAAGAACCTTTAATAATGCATGCATAGCAGGGCTTTATTCCTAGAGCGTGTACATATAGTTCGCAGGAGACAAATGAATACAGTAACAATGCATCACTTTCAACCTCTTGTTGAAACAACTGTCAAAATGGATGGCTTGCAACATGACTGTTTTGAAAGAATTACAGTAGAAATGGTAAGATCACAGTACTGGTTGTCTGCAACTTCATACATCATCTGTCTCGGAAATCTGAAACAATAAAACTACATAATATATGCAGCTTAAAACAAAAGAGATGTCTCCATATGCACTTCATTACATACATTATCATCAGTTGAATTTGTGGTGGACAGGACATGAAAATCCATCAATATTAAAAATAAATGTTTATGTTCACATGTGGACTAAACAGCAGTTCATAAACTATTGCTTCAACTGATCTCGAACTCTTTAACTTCAGTAAACACATAAATGAACTGATCAAGTGCAGTACACATACCTCTGCTCAGCCACAAACCGGTTCTTGGTCGAAAGCTGATGACGTAACATGCCGGTAGGCCCGCCCTCACGTGGTACCGATTGGTCGATCGATAAGCTTAAATCTGATTGGCTAAAGAGTACGACTGCTCTGTGTAGGAGGAGTTCGCTGCCAGGAAAGTCTCAAAAACACACACACACACAAAGCCAAGGCGATTCACACGTGAATGACGATTTGTACATTCATATTCAAGGATAAACATTTTAAACATTCAAAGGTTTTTGTGCACAGTTGTATATCTACGAATTGTGTTTTGCATTTGTGAAATGTAATTTATGAATATATAATTTTATTTTGCACATGTGAATTGCTTTTTGTGAATTTTTTTTTTTCCACCCACGTGAATTTTTTTTTTGTGCGCGTGAATTAGGTTTCATGCATGTGAAATTGTCTACGCATGTGTGAATCATGTTTTTTGCGTGAATTATATTTGAGACTATTCTGCTTCCATAGTCACCTGGCGACGTCTTTTACACGTGCATTTATAGTCACCATTTATGTCTGAGTTGGATATAATTGCCAAAATTGTGCTGCCAAGATGTAGTAACAAAAGATCTCGCGATATTACAAAATCCCGCTATAGGATAACGCATTCTCCCCATAGACTCTGGCACATTGAACAACCATGAGGAGAGGAGGAATTGAGGAGGGAGTTGTATCGATATTATTAAAAATCTACTGTTGGGTAAGTACATTTTGTATTATTAGATTAATGTGCTTGAGTTTTACTTGTTTGACATGAATGAACCGAAAGAAATGATGCCCACATTGTCAACTGAAATTTACTGAGTTTGGCTAAAATTAGCTAGTAGGCTAAAAGTTACTTTGAACTTAT